>NC_032009.1:30995887-31012518 GCF_001865875.1 Lupinus angustifolius | reverse complement strand
TTCTCAATTCTTCAGGTTCAGTTGTAATATCAACAATAGAGTTTTCTTTATCAGAGGAACTTGGCAAGTCATCTTCATCACAGGATACCATCATCTCTTGAAGCATGACTATTTTCATCAAAAGTTACATGAAAAGATTCTTCCATGGCTAGAGTTCTTTTATTAAAGACTCTATAAGCTTTACTCGTGAGAGAATAGCCAAGGAAAATTCCTTCATCAGCTTTTGCATCAAACTTGCCAAAGTATCCTTACCATTGTTCATAACAAAACATTTACAACCAAAAATATGTAGATGAGAAATGTTAGGTTTTCTACCTTTGAAGAGTTCATAGGGTTTTCTTAAGAAAATGTCTTATAAGAACTCGATTCGAAACATAACACGCAGTGCTAACTGCATCAGCCCAAAAGTATTTTGGGAGGTTAGTTTCATTTAACATTGTTCGAGTCAGTTCTTCTAAGGACCGATTCTACAACATCACTTTGTTGAGGTGTTCTAGGAGTAGAAAAATTGTGGTTGATCCCAAGATCATCACAGAATTCCTCACAAAAAGTCATTATAAATAATAATAAAATAGATAATATATAATAATAAATAAATAAAAAACATAATATATATAATATTTTATTAAAAAATATATTTATAAATACACGAATACCAATAAATCGGGTATTGTGATACTCGTTCCTACTCATAAATTATTTTTATGAGTATATGTTATGGATGTTTTTGTGGGTACCCATTAGACGATTATTTTTGTCATCTCTAGACTCATTGAATCCTTGGAGAGACAAAAAATATGGTTTGATTTTAATGAGTAATACTTGTTGGGATGGATAATCCAAAAAAGAGCTTTTAATATTAATATTTCACATAATTATAGTTTTTGATAAATTATGGGGGTTTTATTTTTATTTCATCCGGACACATAAAAAATGTTAGGACTCAGGATTGAACATTACCCCATTAGACCACAAAAATTCCATATCACGTGAAATTTTTTGACCCGATATTAAACTTAAATAAATAACTTCTAAAATAATTGAGGACCTTTTCCCAACCTTATTAAGCTCAAACACTATTAGTTCAAGTTAGTACAAAGAGTTTTAATTACCACCTCTAATTAAGGTCCACCCTAATTACTTTCAGTAAAATGTCAATTTAATCCATAATTTTTTATATCATTAGTTTTCCTAACATGGATTGAAAAATAATATAAAGAATCAAATTCATCAATCACATCAATTAATTATATTGACTGAATTGATAGAGATATATGTTAATAGAAAACGCGTCTTTCAAAAATCAAAACCTACCTGAAATACAAATTCTCATTTTTTTTCATACCGAAGTCCACGAAGTACAATAACAAATGAAGTTATTTTCCTTTCCTTATTATTTAGTAGAAACAAGAGTAATAAAAAAACACTAACATTTATGATTTATTTCAAACATTGACCATTGATTCTTTATATATTATTACTATTCTTTTCCGTTTGATGATAAAATATATCATGCTATAAGGAGATAACTTATCTTCTTCGATCACTAAAATTATTTTCTACAAAAATATTTTGAAAATTAAATAAAATAGTACGCATATCATCTGAGGAGATGAGTTATCTTCCTGCATGAGAATATATTCTCTTTCCTGTTCTCAGTTCCCATTTTGAAACAACACTGACTATTGACTCGGTCAAAAAAAACCATCAATTTACAACACCCTTTTGCGGCTTATTGATTATAACATTCACTGATTAACCCTTTTTCCATCTCCTTCATTGAACCTTCATCTGATTCTGTATAAATCAAACCCACTTGATCATAATCACAATCATAATAACAACACAACAATATTAATATTGTTAATATTTAAAAACCCTAAAGGTAGCACCTTTATTTGTCTTCTTCCCCTTTTTTCACTGAAAATCACTGCCCCACATGCTTGCCTAACCTAATTTCTTTTTCTAAGATCAATTTCTTCTGTTCTGGTTTCTGGATCATTGAAAGAAGAAGAAAAAAAGTGATTTTGATACTGTGGTTATGGCTGTGGAGGATGCATTGGAGTGTGTGGGTAAAGGATTTGATTTGGCAAGTGATTTTAGATTGAAATTTGCAAAGGGGATTGGAGAAAATAAGAAAAAGAGGTTGGTGGTGATTGATGAACATAGCAGGAGGGATATCTTGATTCCTGGTGCTGCTGGTGGAGGAGCTTCAATTTCAATTAAAGGGGTTTCTGAGAGTATAAAATGTGATAAAGGGGATCGAATTCGCTTCAAATCTGACGTGCTTGAATTCAATCAGGTCCAGTTTTTATGCTTTTCTTTTAGTCTTACTTGAATCATTGAAGATGACTTAGATCTAGGTGTCTGTTTGATTAAGCTGTTTTCATACAAAAAGTGATTATTTTGATATAAAAATCACTTCGGGCAGTTCAATGTCTTTTCGTTGAGCCTTAATTTTTTTTTGCAGAAAATGCAAAAAAGCTGGAATTGAGCTTTTTTTAGCTGCCATATTTTTTTTAGTTTCTCCGAAAATCACTTTTGTAGAATCATTTTTTATCTATTTTGGTCTTTTGACTGGGGATTTTCACAGCTATTCCAGTGAGACGAACCCTCGCTCGAGATGGTCGATAAGTAACCCTTTCATAATTGGCAACTCCGGGGCTCAACCCTGATATTATAAAGTTCGCCCTGGAACACAATTCACTTCCACTGTGACCACTATGATTGTGGGCTTGCAGCTGTTGTAGGGTGATTTAAAAAAAAATACAATTTTGAACCTGATGCAGCCACATCGTAGTGATTTGGAACCACACAACAATTGCGTGATGTGCGGTTGCAACAGTCACCACAACCACAAAATATTGGCTGCATCGAGTGATACGGTCCTCAATTTGAAACCCTGGTTAGATGATTGGTCTCTAGAACACAGTAGCTCCATTTTATTTATATAACTGACCCCAATGTAGTAGAAAACGAAGCAAATGAAATATTTGAAAGATGTAAATTAAGATCTGTAGATGATTCATTCTATCAATGCATTGTTGTTTGTTATGATTCATTCTATCAATGCATTGTTGTTTGTTACATATCTATTTTTTGCCTCACAGATGTCTGAGTTGCTAAATCAGAAATCAGCAGTGCAAGGGAAAATCCCCTCCGGCTATTTTAATGCTCTTTTTGATTTGAGTGGTGATTGGTTTCGTGATGCTGCCGATACCAAGTATCTTGCTTTTGATGGTTATTTCATTTCACTCTTCTATTTGCACCTAACTGCATCTCCACTGATATTGCAAGAGGAAGTAAAGAAGTCTGTTCCAGCTCAATGGGATCCAGCTGCATTGTCTAGGTAACGCTATGCCACCACGATCATTAAATTATGGACATATGAAAGGATCACTGTAATTGTATTCCTGGTGTAAAACTAACTTATTTACAGTTGCTATAACTTTTTTATGATATTGAATTTAATGAATTCAACTTGTTCGTTTTTACGCTCTTACTATTTTGATTTTCGACCATCCGAAAAAATAGTCTGTTTGGTAATGAAGAACAAGTTGATACACAGATGTCATCATATCTTCTTACCTGCAGCATCTGGTTCAAATTACCTTTTGGACTGGGTCCTTGACTCCTTGTCTCCTTGATAGCACCCATTTCAGTTTATGTAAATCAGTGTGTTCATGTCTGAATATCTTAATTGCGGGAAAATGTAGCCAATGCGACCACAATTGAAATCCTCATGTGGTTCCTTAGACCGTCGAAACTACAATATTGCGGCCACAATTGCGGTTGTGGACCATAATTTAAAACCTTAAGTGAAACAGTCCGGCATGGTTACTTCTGTTGTCAGTTTGGATGGTACATGATTTTGGGTTGATAAGTATATGATGCTGATCAATTTTGTTAGGCAGGTTCATCCAGACATACGGCACACACATAATAGTAGGCATGGCTGTTGGAGGTCAAGATGTAATCTGTGTCAAACAAAAACATTCTTCAAAGATTCCTACTGGTGATCTCAGAAGACATTTGGAGGATCTCGGAGATTTTTTATTTTCAGATGCAAGAAGCCCTTCTTTACTTCAGAGGCAGGCAGCAGATGCGAAACAGAAGGTATAATGTTTTAACTTTTATCTCCTATAACTTTAACATATTTGTTACTTTTCTTTTGATGCAATGTCTCTATTCTCATAGGTCCCCGAGGTCTTTAATCGTGTGATGCAATCAAACACAATGCAATTCACCAGTATTTCAGAAACATCAAGCAAGGATGTAAGCCCTGAACGGGAAATGTTTACCATTTGAAATAAATAAAATTTCTAGGCTGTGAATATCTTGTTTTATCTTGAAACAGGGCCTCACTATTCTCTGCTCAAAAAGGGGAGGAGATATGTTTAAGCACAATCACTCAAATTGGCTCCAGACAGTGCCTTTTAATCCCGAAGCAATCCTTTTTAAGTTCGTTCCAATTTCCTCACTTCTCACGGGAATTCCTGGAAGTGGTTATCTCACTCATGCAATCAATTTATACTTACGTTGTATGTTCTCTCCTTTGAACAATAATACTATAATCTACTAAATTTCTCCATGTGCAGTTTATTCTATACATTTTTAATGACCATGATGTAGGTAAGTTCCAAAGTAAAAACTAGGGAATAGCCCAATTTACACCCATCAACTTTACACGATGTGCAATAAGTCCTTAAACATAAATGTGCAGGATGGTCCTTTTGAATGAAGTTTGTCCAGATTTTGACCGAGATTGCCATGTGCACTCAATGATGTGACCTTAAAAGGCCAAACATGTGACTGGCACATGACAATTTCTGTCAAATTTTGAGTATAGATTTCAGTCGTGAGAAATGTTTCATGCATGTTGGGGAGTCTAGGTCATGTAGCATATTCTTGAAGTTTAAGGACTTAACTGATAGTTTTGTTAAGTTTAAGTGTGTAAATTGAAGTTTTCCTGAAACACTATATGATTTGGCTCTTAAATTATCCTTGTTATGCTTTATCTTTCTAGACATGAACTTTCGAAGGCATTATTTCTTGCATAATGTCAATGTCCAAATTTTATACTGTTGTACGCAACAGTTCATCCATTCCCTTGTTTTGTACAGATAAGCCTCCTCCCGAAGATTTACGATGCTTCTTGGAGTTTCAAATTCCCAAGCAATGGGCACCAATGTTTTGTGAGCTACCTCTCAGGCATCAGCGGAGAAAGAGCTCTTCCCCTATCGTACAATTTAGTTTCATGGGCCCGAGGCTTCATGTCAGCACTACTGAGGTACTTTTAACCAAACCCTGCTGTTTGAGAAAACAAGTAGTGCATTTGTTGTACTTAACAGTTTAATATTTGCTTTGACAAAGTTAACTATTTGCTAGTGTTAGGATTTTCTCCCGTCAGTTCGGTTAATGATGAATTTTGATGGGGGTATAATGTTAGGGGAATCTTTAGCCAGAGACTATTTCTATACTACCTATTCGTAATTCTATTATGGTCAATATATTTCTAGTCCCTATACATGACACTCATTTTTAATTTGGCCCCTATACATAAAAAACTTTCAATTAAGTCCTTATATTCAATTGTTTTAGTTCTCTCCATTTGTTTCTTGACCTGCGACTTTAACGACCAATTTACCCTGAAATATCAAATCCAAATTAAAAATGGATGTCACTAATAGGAAGCAATACAAGAACAGAGGATAGGGCCTCTAAAAGAGACCACAAAATACGAAAGCTAGAATGAAATAAATAAGTAGATACAATCTTTCTATATTTACAAGAAAGAAAACCCGTCTAAATAGTTTAGACTGTGTTAGTGGGCTGAGGCAATTGCTAAATACAGGGAAAGAGTAAGAAATAGGCATAAGGAATTAGCCCATCACTTTAATGGCATTCAAACACAGATATCACTTTATCCGCCATTATTACCAACAAAGCCTACCCCTTCATGTGTGAATACAAAAATATATACATTGTTAACCATGTAGTATCAAGGTCAGGCTTGAATTCTTAACTCTTTGTTCTTGTAATTCATATTATATTCTTCTTACTAATTATGATACTTCATTCATAATGGCAGGTGGTAAGTGAACAAAAACCCGTGGTTGGTCTCCGCTTGTACCTAGAGGGTAGGAAATGTGATAGACTTGCATTACATGTACAACATCTTTCAAGCCTCCCAAATACAATGACCCTCTCTTCAGGTGGCACACCACCTATGTGGCGAGGATCCGATGATAACGAATCCAGCTACCAATTTCTGGAACCGGTCAGATGGAAGAGATTCTCGAATGTGTGCACATCAGTGGTTAAACATGACCCGAACTGGTTGAACAATTCAAGTGGTGTTTATATTGTTATTGGTGCACAACTCCTTAGCAAAGGGAGTTGGCCTAGGAATGTTCTTCATTTGCGCCTTCTCTATGCTCATATACCGAATTGCAGCATCCGGAAGTCAGAGTGGGCTGCTGCACCAGAGGCTTCAAGAAAATCATCTTTCCTCACAAATTTAAGCACAACATTTACTTTCACACAGCAGAGTGTCACTGGTCCGCGGAAACAGGCTCCGACTGCACTTAACTCTGGCGTTTATCCAGATGGTCCACCTGTGCCGGTTCGCGCTGGTAAACTACTTAAGTTTGTGGAGACAGCTGAGGTTGTGCGTGGCCCGCATGATGCTCCGGGTCATTGGTTGGTAACTGCTGCTAAGCTTGTGATTGAGGGTGGTAAGATTGCATTGCAGGTGAAGTTTGCAGTGTTAGATTACTGGTGATTCCTGCTACTACTAAAAATATCATTGGTTGTCAATTATTGTTGTTTTTTATTTTGGGAAACTGAAGATTACAACATGTACAGATATTTTCTGAAGGGCATGTACAGTATAGAAAATGAGTGGCTTTTGACATCAAGCAATAGATAATTGGATTTTGTTATTTTAGTCATTTTGGATACATTTGTGTTGGGATTTTAGTTAATAATATAATCATCATGAACCATCTTGTGGAAAAGTTGAGAAAAGAAATCAGCAAAACGTAGAGGTCTTTCAAATCTCATTGTCACCATTGTACCAAAAAGTTTTCGCCAATACGGTTGTGGTTGGTACATCCGGTTGCGCTTTATGCAGACATTTACTATGATTTAGGTTTGACTCTTAGGTTTTTTATTGGTAGACGATAAGCTTTGTACCAGTTATGCTTTCTAAACTTTTTCTTTTCGAATTTAAAATAAATCTGGGTCTAGAATGGAGTAAGATGACTTTTTGTTGACCTTGAAAAAATGATATACTTTTATGATTGAAGTTATAAATATAATTTATTGAATTTAAGCCCTTGAACTAATTACTGGATCTTCTTGCAGTTTACCTAAAGCTGTGGAGAATTTTAATGCAGTTTAGGACAATTTTTCTTTATCCTTTAATTGATGGCTAAGATGGAGAGTAAGGAGTAAGTGGATTCCTACTCTTACATTATTACTTTTAATATAAAGTTGATTGGATATTTTTCCTGGTCCTAATATAACTTTCACATTATTTGATAGTCTAGGAGTATGTATTCTTGTTCAAAGAAAAAATGGAAAACAAAAAAGAAATGAAGAATGAGATTGACCAATATGGTTTTTTTTTCTATTTCTACCTATTAATTATACAGAAAAGATATGTATGTACAAATTGCGTATGAATTTTATATATTGTAATTGTATTATTCAATATTCATATTTAATTATTATTGACTCTTCAATAAAATAAGACAAATGAATGGTGAATAACACAATAGTTAGATATAAATCTTTATAGTAATAGTAAATATAGATATTACAAATCATATGTCTTTACACTTTTCTTCACGTGCCTTTACTTGACCATAATAAACTTTTTAGATATTTAAACTTAGAATTATGAAGTGTTATGTAAAAGTTATGACTCTAATAAATGTATAGGGATAAGAACTATGCCTAATATTCCCTATATTGATCAATACCTTGCTATGGTGATCATTTGTTATAGTAATCATGCAACTTTACTTGGAAAGAAAGGAAGCTTTGAAGTGATTTACTTCAATTGCCTTGTGTCAGTATTTGATTTGATTTGATTCCTAATATAGTATACTATACTTATCTTCTTTGTTTTGTTTCGATGATTTTATCCCACTCAATTTCAATTGTCAAACTCAGTGAGCATGGTTTAGGTTTGCACAAATTAAGGCTTGTGCTTACCCGACCTTAAATATTAGTCAGATTATTTTTTTAAACTTGATTTGGTCCTACACTTAAAACTAATTCAACTTTAAATATCGGCCCCATCCCTAAACCTAATTAAATATAATGCATAATTATTTTAGATAGAGTCTTCTCAATATTTTTTATTATTATAAATATGTAGTTTGATGTATAAAATAATATATGTTTATATATATTATTAATATGTATATATGATGAAAAATAGAGAATCGATGATACTTTTGACCCAAAATGTGACATTATTCTGTACACATTTGAATATAGATACATACAAACATGAGGAGTGACTGGCCATGAGACATGTTGGAATGGGTCATGTTTGGTCCCTACCTGACCCTAAATATTGACCAGATCTAATCTTTAAACCTGAACCTGACCCTAGACCCAATAAGATTTGACACTATTTCGATCATGATTGAACTATATCGGATGAGCGGCTAAAGTTTGGTTCTACTCACCCCTACTAACATCATTGTATAAGATTTGGAAAAGAGAAGTTGATTGTTCAATGCTAAGGTAAATTTTTTATTGAGAAAATTAGGTGCCTGAGTTTTAATAAATTACATAAATCACTCATCTATTTTTTAAACCTATATAAAACATCCCTAATTATATACATATACTATACTGACTATCCTATAATAGATAGTAAGTGTAATTTCTTACATAAAAAAAGATAAAGATGACAAATATAATTAAATCAAACAAAATATATTATGAAGACGAGTCCAAAATAATATAATGATCAATGTCTATTCATTATTTTTGGTTCATTACAGATTGCATCAATAATTTTACGGAGAAGATTAAATCACTTATATATATATATTTATTTTTTTGTAACTAACCAAAATCATAAATTAACATCGACTCTTATACTATTTGGACTTTTCTTCATAATATACCATGTTTTATTTGACTTTCGTCACCATTTTTTTGTTTAAGAAATTAAACTTCTCTCTTACGGGGATAGTCAGTGTAATGTATGCATGTTTTTAGAGGTGGTTTATGTAAGTTTAAAAAAAGAAAGAATAATTTACATAATTTAACTAAAACTCTTCAAGATTATAATAAAAGGGTGGCTTAGTACTCAAGACCAGTGTTGTTAATACTGTACCAGTAATCAAACCGATTAGGGTACTAATATAGTGGTATAGCGGTTCAACCGGTGGTTCACTAATTAAACCGCATACCGGCGATATTAGATATAAAAATAATATATTATTATTAATGTTGAAAAATCAATAAAAAAATTAATATTTTTTTCAATTTCATTAAAAAATTAATTTTAAATAAAAACTAGTCAGTATGACCGGTATGGTTCAATTGAAAACCGGTCGGTATGACCGGTTTTAGCCGGTATGGTTGCATGACCGATATAATTATTGTACCGTACCTGTATTGAGACCGGTTGAACCGGTCGGCACGAACTGGTTTTTGTAACACTGCTCAAGACTCCTAGTTAGTAAGGTATGAAGAGAAAATATATACACAATCTTACTCATAAACATATATACTATTTCCAGAATTTAAAATTGTGACTTCATAGTCAGTAAGCAACAACCACCGATATAAAAAATATGGGTCATGTCCTCATGATGAATAATTCCACAACGACTGCTGCTTTTCTTCTATATGTATTTTTATTTATGATTTCAACCATTAATCAAAGAGCATGTGGTCATCATATGATAAAAGCTTTTGGACCACCAAGCAATTATTGACCTTTTGGCCATTTGCTTCAGACAACAAAGGAAGTAGTTGAGGATACTTGTTGGTTTCTATTGCTTTATCCACATGGGGTCCATTCCCATAAGTGAAATAAGTGCAATTGTCAACTACCTTTTCCTTTTATGTGATTTCTATTTATTAGAATGAAAAAGGGAACCATAGAAGAGAATGGATGGATTTACTAGCTTGCATGTGCACAATTTGGCTTACTAGATTTAATAAACAAAAAAGTTGCATTTCAATCTGTGCCATAAAGATACAAGATAAGAAAAAAAGGTCAGAACAAGGCTTCTATTTAGTGGGGTCTGGAAAGGGTAGATGTACGCAATTTTACTCTCGCAAAGGAAGAGGTTATTTCTATGATATGCACATGTGATCTCATGTTCACTAAGCAACAATCTTACCGTTGCGTCAAACTTGATAAAGATACAAGATGCTATAGAAAAAAGATTCACCAATGAATTACTTCACATTGCATCTCAGTGTGGTATAGGCCAATTCTTCTGAATTTCAAAGTGGTAACTGGCATCCAAGTAGCATTTTCTATCATCATCTACAAACTGAAGCAAGAAAATTGTGTTAATTCCTCTTACTA
Source organism: Lupinus angustifolius (assembly GCF_001865875.1). Classification (NCBI taxonomy): domain Eukaryota; kingdom Viridiplantae; phylum Streptophyta; class Magnoliopsida; order Fabales; family Fabaceae; genus Lupinus; species Lupinus angustifolius. The sequence goes on along the minus strand of NC_032009.1, from coordinate 31,001,945 downwards.
GAGGGCGATCCAGTGCACAAGACTCTCACTAGGTGGGGTCTGGAGAGGATAAATGTATGCAATCTTACCCTATAAACGGAGAGATTGTTTCCAGGATTTGAACTTGTGACCTCATAATCACTAAGCAGCAACCTTAGAGTTGCGCCAAGCTCCCCCTCAAACAAATAATATTTCACCCAACAAAGAAAAATATAGTGACTCAATTTTATGTATGGTTAGAATTTTTTACCTTGGTTCTTGCTGAATAGGTTCCTCTAGCAAACAAGCCAGAAGGAGTAGTTTCTTCTTCCAATTCATATGTATATGGTTCCTGCTGTGGGCTAAAAGTTCCCAACATTCTTTTGGTATTTTCCACTATTTGAAGAAATTCATGAAAGTCATGTAACTAAGAAAATCCAAATGTAGCTGTTCAGTTAATCTAACTAAACACAGAAGGAAGGTCTATAGTCTCACCTCTAACACCAGTTTTCCAAACAACATTGGTGTATTTAAGGCCAGAAACTATGTTGTTGGAGACATTGAAGGCGAATTTCAACCGGTATCGGCTTCCTTCCTTAAGGATGAAAATACTTCTCTTAGAATCAGAAGTGAATGGAATTGGTAAGACAATGTCAGGCCTGCTTGGGCATATAATGGTGAGGCTTACTATCTTCACTTCTGGATCTTTATTCTCTACATTGGAACAGAAGGAATTTTAGTTTTTCGATAAAAGGTGCAGCTCAGTACACGAGACTCTCACTTAGTAGGGTCTGAGGAGAGTGGATGTACGCAGTCTTAGCTGAGATGAAACACGATGACAGAATATACGTTGTGTAAAATCATCTAAGCTTTTGGTTTTCTAGAGACTAACCTTGCATTGAAAATTTTCAAAACTACTTTATTAAAGAGGGTTAGTCTACCAAAAGATACGCATCACCTTAATCTGGAGTATATGGCAGAATCAAAGTACATGAAAACTAAGTGAGAATAACTGTAATTGGATGGAAAAATTTGTACTCACTTTTTGGAGAAACTAAGTAAATTTCAGTTAATGCTTGAAAGAAAAAGGGTTTATTTTGTAATGAAAAACAAAAGAGCACTGCATTGGTGCTTCAATAGGACCATATTGAGAAAGAGTTTTTAATATAGATGTACTTTCCTAGTCAAGTTCATGTCACAATATCTCTAATGAAATAATCATTTGTGGAAATGTTCAAGAAGAAAAACAAAAAGAAGAAATTGGAAAGGAAAAACTAAGTACCTCCAACAGCAGAAACATCAACACTTCCTAGAAGTTGCTCTTTCCATTTCCTCAAACTTTCATCATCCTTTGATATACGAAAGAAAATAGTTGAGTAGCTTTCATCAAAGAACAGTTGCAAAGTAAGAGCAGATAAGTGAAGAAAAAAGGGCGGCATAGTGCACGATGATCCCACATAATGGGGTCTAGTGTTCAACCTTACTCTCACAAGCGGAGAGAATATTTTCAGGATTTGAAACATGACCTCATGGTCACTAAGCAACAACTTTACTGTTACTCGAAGTTCATCCAGTAAGTGAAAGAAACATTTGTAGAAAAAAAAAAAGAATGTTACTTTATCTTTCTCAAGCTGTTCCTTGAGGGAAAACTGAGGGCCAAGGTCCAATTCCTTGTCAGATTCCAACTTGCACTCTTCATCTTCCTCTGGTTCAGTTTCTTCAGCAGCTTCTTCATCATAGTTGGCACCATCACTGTGAGGACCCTGGTCTTGTTGGTTACTAACCTTGTCAGTTCCATTGTTTTTGAGCTCTTCCTCCAAATGAGCATTGAAGGTAACATCTTTGGTTGCTGAGACAGCTCCTACAGCAGCAGACATTGTCAACCTTTGAATCAAAAACTACTCACAGTAGGATATGTGTGTAAGCCCTGAAGGAAAAGTTAGTTAACTCTTCCCACTTAAGTCTAATTTTGAGTTCTCTTTCCTAAATTGTGGAACATAGTTTTCTATATCCCTTCATATAGAATACCCAATAAATTTCCAGGTGTAATCCCTTCAAAAGTTAAAATACAAACTATACTCGAATATTGTAAATGTGAGTCAAAATAGTTTTTGTCTGACTCATTAAAAATAACTAATTTGACTCAATTTAATCTTAATATAACATTAAACACTGTATATTGTGCGCTCAATTACACAAAGTGGAAAAGGTAAATGTGGGCCTAGAAAAGAAATGCTAACAAAAAAACGGTTGGAACAAAGTTGGTAGATAACCATGAATGATGGAGAAGGTGACAAAGAAGTTGAGACCTCCAATATTTTTATCCACCATTTACTTTGTGTAATATGCATAGAACCGGATCGGACCAGACGGTCTGACTGGTTTGACTGCTGACCGGACTTGAAAACGGCTCTGGTTTGCCATCTTAACCGAATGAGAGTTGGACCGCTTTGAACCGGAAAAAATTCGGTCCGACCATGTTAAACCCGGTTAAACTGGATTAATCCGGGAAGTAAACCGGACGACTCACTTAAAAATAAAAAATGGGACAATGTTCTAATATTTTGTTTTACTACGGTCCAAAAAAAGATAAAGAGATATTATTTCAATATATTTATACATAATTATTAATTATATAAAGTTTTACGTTTATATATAACTATATATTTATAAATAAAAATTATTAATTATATACGAAATCATCCGGTTAGACCGAACGGTTTAACTGTTTAAACCGGTTAAACCTAATACGGAACCTCTGTCGGTTTGACGTCCGGCTCGGATTAAGCAAATTGTATACAAATCAAAATCAAAATTATATGAATGGAATGTGCATAAAGGTTGTCTCAATTGACAAGATTGAATTCACCGTAGCAAAACTTAAAAGATTAATTTCTAAAGCAGTTTCTATATCAGCGTGAGAAATGCGATAAATAATATTTACCTCAAGCATTAAAATTTAAAGATAAATGCGTCAGTTTTTTAAGTGGAGAGATCATTAATTTCTAATAATATATATAGGAGAGATCTATTTACATCCAAGTTAAATTACACACAATTTCAACCATTGATTTTCTTAAATCCAATAAACCAAATGAGTGAGTGAAATAAGTGATGAAAGAGAAAAGAAAGAATCTTAGATGACTTTTAAGTATCACACATTTGGTCTGCTGGATTTAAGAAAATCAATGGTTGAGATTGAATTTAACTTAACTTAGGTATAAAGAGTTAACACCTATGATTGACACTATGGGAAGAAGAGAGGATTTCTTGAGAGAATATTTATCTACAAAGTGCAAAGAAGCTTGGAGAAATATTAAGTATTACAAGACAAATAAATTAGTATTAAAATGTGGAGATATTGATACGCCTCATAGGTGGGGATGCAACTCGATAAACAAGAAGAGAGTAAGCAAGAATAAATATAAGATTTAAATCCAAAGAAAAAGTTTATTAAGAAATTCAAACCACATAAATATAAAAAATATTTTAAGAAAAAGAAATTTAGAAAGGACAAGAATCCAGAAAAGCAATATAATAGAGACTAACAAAGTGCAGATGTTATAATTATGGAGAACTAGGACACATATCACTAAGGTGCCCTAGGAAAAGACATGAAAAAACTCAAAAAATTATACAAATAGCTGATGAATATGAGCTAGAACCATTAGAATATAATGAAATAGGCAGCGAAATAAATGACTCAGATGTAAAAATATACAAGTTGGAAATATTATCATCAGATGAAGATGAAACATGAGTCGATAGAAGAAGAAATGCAAATTAATATGATGCATGGAGAAATAATAGAAGAACCAATAAATGAGGAATCAGAATTCGAAAAATATGAAAAATATAGAGATGCTGACAAAGGAATAGAAGACACTAGGATAACTTTTAATAACAAATAATTTAACAAGATTAGTAAAGTAGACCTAGACTTAAAATCCAAAGGCCTAAAGCAAGTGAGTTTTATAGAAAAAGTAGGGAAACTGATCAAGTCTAAACAAGAAGCAAAATATAAATGTGTAGTAATACAGAGAAAACACACAATAGAGTCAACACTAACAGAAGGGACACTGAGGATCCCGTTAATAAACAAAGCACTAATAGAAGCCGAAATTCAGAAAATACCTTTCAAAGATGAAGTATCGAAGATATATATCCAATGAGTACAATTATTAGTAAGAGCATATTTCCACGAAGGAATAGATACGCCAATAAAATTACTAATAACTGATGGGAGAATTATAAAAATGTTAAAAATAGTATTTTAGGAATCTTAAATGGAAATTTAATGTACCAAAAACTAAAATTTATGGTAAATACTGATTTTGTTATATCTAGGATAGAAGGAAATATAAATTAGACGCTAATAATATACCACAAAATAGGAGGAATAAGGATGCCACCAAATAGTAGGGTTATAAGTATATAAGCAATGATTGGATTAGTATTCACAAATCAACATAATATATATAAGAAGACATCAGGACAAATGACTATAGATAAGAATTTCATGCCAGTATTAGAGGAGATACGTTAGATCCTACAAATATTGTCATACCTAGACAATTAGAATTAGAATTAGATAATACTAAATCCTATTATGATAAAGAGTTACAAAGGTTCCAATATACAGATAGGATATGACAAATATCATTAAGGATAAATACCCCAAATATAAATATTTTCATAAACCAGCCAAGGAGGAGTATCGGTAGTTATAGAAATTAACCAAGACTAATAAAAACATCCAGCCATAGGAGAAGTGTAGAATTAGAAAGGTGTAGGCTAGCTGAAATACCAATAACAACAAATTTAGCTCAGTTAGACTTAAAGCCCATAACACCAGAAATAGATTTGACTAATGAAGAAGAGAATTATATCTTAGTAGAGGTTATGAAAGCTGCAGTATAGACAGAAGTAATAGCTATAGTAAAACCAAACCAAGAACAAAATATTATCCAATTAGAGCTAACAGACAACAATTTAGAGATAGAAGAGGAATGGACAAAAACTTTAACAATAATGAGATTTAATAAAAGAGAGGCTCTCACTATAAGAATATGGGTAGATAACGAGGTGGATAATTATAAACCCAAACTGATACTAGGATCAGACTTCTTGATGAATACAAAACAATATAAGATCCAACAAAAAAAGATTTTACTGAATATAAATGTCCAAACAATAATTCTACAAAAATATAAACAAGACATTTAATGAGTCTATATTATATATTGGTTAAATTTAATTTTGAAAAATATAGGGCTAGAAAATATCACGCATTAGTGGACACTGAAGCAAATATAACAATGGCAAAATGTAATGTTTTGTCATCAGAGCTATGGAAAAAAATAAAGAACCCATTAAGAATGAGTACAGCAAGGCAAGAAATACACATTATGGAATTAGGAGCTACAGATATACCTATTCAAATAGGACAATATGAGTTTAGGTTTATGGAATTAGATACTTTCTATGCTCTAAGGAGAGAACTAGGAATTCTTGATGAACAATATCTTGTTTAAAATTGTTTAGTTGTTTGCATTAATTGTCTTGCCTCTATAGGCCTATGTGTTTCATGTTTGAATGATATATGTTGAAAATGCAAAATTATATCTCTTGATTAACTCTTTCTGTGATTATAAATGTCTTAATTAACCGTTGCAATGCATACATGTGTCCTAAAAAGTCGAAACCGTTCTGCTGCCTAAAAACCAAATTTTCACTGATTAATCGATTAAACCACTGGTTAATCGATTACATAGGCTAAGTTCTTTTTTGAAAATTCAAATTTTTTGATTTAATCGATTAAACCGCCCGTTAATCGATTACATGGGCATCTGTTTTTTTGAAAATTCAAATTTTGCACTGTTTTAATCGATTAAAACAGCCCGTTAATCGATTAAAACTAGTATGTTAAAGGGAGACAGTGTCTCGGTTCTGCACTTTTTTTGAAATTTTATCAACCTCTTTGTGCTCTGAGTCTCTGAATCAGTAACCCAACTAATCCAAGTGCAATAGGATTGAATAAACCTCATCCTAACCCTCTCAAACCATCCGAAATCGCACTTTATCATCCTTAATCCATCCA
>NC_032009.1:30995154-30995787 GCF_001865875.1 Lupinus angustifolius | reverse complement strand
ATGGTACTACTTGGCAATATCAGGAGGACTACACTACATTTGATCTGGATTTATCTGATAATGATAATCACGGTGACATGGGTAACCAAATGCAACAACTCAGGGAGAGTCTTCTGGAACAGCACCTCAGAACTCTGCTTTTGGTCTAGCTCAGATGGAAGCTATGGAGCAACGACTTAACAACCGTAAGGATCTGCACTTCCAAGGGTTGAAGGATTCCTATTTTGCAGGCATGGAGCAGTATGAAGAACGTCAGATTTTGCCTACACCGACAACAAATTTCAGGAGCTGAGGAACATGATTCAATCTAATGCTGAAGCTTAGAATGCTATGTTTTGTTCAGAATTTCAGAAGTTATCTGTGCTTATCAGGGGAGATCAGAACATTGCTATGCCTGATGATCAGATTGACCATCCTCCGCCTCAACCATAGTTTAGAGGACTTTAGACCTAGGCTATCTCACCCTTAGGTTAATTTCTTCTTATGGCACTTTCTGGATTTAGTTGTTGTTGTTGCCTTCAGGACTTATTCATGTTTTGTTATTTGTCTTTGATTGACTTTATGGTTTGTACTATCTCCTAACTTCTTCGACTCTTTATGCTATGCTATTATTTTCTTTGCTTTAATTATGTC
>NC_032009.1:30981646-30995054 GCF_001865875.1 Lupinus angustifolius | reverse complement strand
AGCTTACTGTTTCTGTTTAATCGATTAAAACTGTTGCGTTAATCGATTATCCCTGTTCTGTTAATCGATTAAGATTGTTCTGTTAATCGATTATCTTCATCCTGTAATCGATTAATTAGGGGTGATTCAGCATTAAGTGTTGAGTTTCGAAAAGCGGCTATTCTAACTGCTACACCTATTCAATCCCCCCTTCTAGGTGTATTGTAACCACTGATACCTAACAAGTATGTTATACCAATTTAATGAAAACACAGGTGACATATTATTAGGATTAGATTTCTTGAAAAATTACATGGCACTAGAAATAAATACTAAAGTATTAACGTTAACCACACCATGTAAACATAGGGCTTATGACATAAGAATAACTAGACCCTATAGGAGAAAGGATGAGAAATTCCAAAAGAAGCATAGTACGGAAGAAGTTCAGTTTTTACCAAACAATAAGCCTATAGAGATAAAACAATACCTAGCAACTATATCTACCATGGGAACCCAAAAGACAATAGAACAGAGATTAGAGGATAACTATAGTGAAAACTCAGTAGTCCATTGGGAAAAATCTAGGCCTATAGCCAAAATATAATTAAATGATTACAGAAAAGAAATACATTGCAAGCCTTATCCTTGGACAGAGAGGGATAAGAAAGAATTTATAATGCACATAAATGAAATGAAAAAATATGGGCTAATAAGAGAAAGTAGATCAGAATATTAATCGCCATCTATGATAGTAATAAAGCACAGTGAAGAAAAAAGAGGGAAGTCAAGGATGGTTATAAATTGTACAAAACTAAATAAGTTAGCCGTTAGAAACAGGTATCCCATACCTAAGATGGAATTATTGTTCAATCTAATAAGAGGGAAGAGGATATTTAGCAAATTTGATTGCAAATCGGGGTTTTTCCAAATAAAGTTAGAAGAAGAGAGTAAGAAATATACTGCTTTTAGTACATCGGAAGGACTTTACGAGTGGAACGTATTACCAATGAGATTCCATAATAGTCCAAGTATATTCCAAGAATATGTTTCAAAGTTATTATTACCATTAAGGGAGTTTGTAGTAATCTATATAGATGATATCTTAATATTCTTAGATAACCAAGAGGTTCTTGAGATCCATCTAAAAAAGTTTATGGATCTAGTAGAACAAAAAGGGCTAGATATATCACCCCAAAAGGCAGAATTAAGAAAAACTAGGATAGGATTTTAAGACAAATTATATCACAGGATAGAATAGAACTACAAGAACATATAAGCAAAAAAGTGAAAGATTTTCCTAGAATTACAAACAAGAAAGAATTGCAATCATTCTTAGGATTAGTGAACCAGACAAGGAATTATATTCCAAATTTGTCAAAATTGACAGCAAAAATATCTAAGTTAGCTGGGGAAAAGAGTAGGTGGGTAACATATGATAATATAGAAAGTATAATAGGCCAAATTAAAAAATTGGGTCAACATTTGCCTAAATTGTATATACCAATTTAGGCTAATGTAAGATGGATTATCTATACAGATGCATCAGAGAGTTATTGGGGAGCATCATTATACCATGAGAATGAAAGAAAAGATGAAGTAATAACAAGATATTATAGTGGAAAATTTAATGATAGTCAAAGCAAATACCATTCCACTTGGAAGGAGTTTTTAGCAATAATTAAGACTATAGAAAAATTCGAGTTGTTTATAGTAAACACAAAATTTCTAATAAGGACAGATAATACTCATGTGAAACACTGGTTAGATAAAGGAATAAAACCAATAGATTGACAAATAAAATGATGATTAAGTGGCAAAGTGATTTAGCTCACTATGATTATGAAATTGAATACGTAAAAGGAAAGAACAATTTAGTTGCAGATTATTTGAGTAGAATTGGAGAAAATTACTAACAATTTAGTTTCAGATGGCAGAAAATCTGAATATGGAAAATTCAACTATGCAGAATACAAATTCCACTATGCAGAACACAAATATCCATGAAGCTACAGTAGGAACAACAAATTTATCTATGTCTCTCAGCGACCAAATAGATAGAAGACTCAGTAATATGGAAATGAATATCCAATTAGTCCATGCCCATTTAACTACAACTATTGAAAAATCAACGGCCTCATTTAATGAGAGTATTCAAAACACTACACTATCACTATCACAACTGCCAAACCAAAACAAAACAACCAAAGAAGTAGGCACCCAAACTAACTTTGAGGAGTCTACACCACCACAACAATTATTAACTCCCAGCCAAATAGTGTCATTGGCGGAAATAATAAGAACCCAACAAAGAGAAAAAGAAATAATATATGTCTCAAGTAGTTCTAGTAATGTTAGACCCCGATCAAAACCCAAAAAAGACTACCATCTCGTACCAACTTTAACACCAAGGAACAATATGACTATTTGAGACTATTATTAAGAAAATTAAATTGTCTTGGACTTCCAATGCGAACAATTAAATATATATCCTATTATGCATTTAAAAAGGCAATTATTTATTCAGGAACAAGTCTGGAGTTAGTAAAAACATTATTCGGTTATGGGTTGATCCAAACTATCTATTGCTCAAATAATATGTATGAATTATCACTATTGCCAAGGTCAATACAGGAAGCAGCAAAACATTATTTCAATATTGTAACTCAAAATAAAGTGTATGTCAGATATTATTCTACTAAAGCAGCAGTAACCCCAGATAAATTTTATCCCCTAACAAATCTTATCAAATTTGGGACTACAACTGTCCCGTTCGAATATGAGCAAGAAACAAAGTTATTTATTGAAGACCATGATGATTTTGAATACAAGCTCCATACCATCAGGTCCCACGAGTAAGAAATAATTTTCAAAGAAATAATGAGAACTTTGAAAGACAACAAAGAAGTGCAATGAGTTTATTTCACAGGACCAACTACGTGTTTACCTCGGTTTGCATTAAAAATTCTAAAAATACATAATATTACGTAACAATATTTAAATCGTATACTCAAGATTTAAAAACATTATCATGTCTAATTAAACAACAACAAAAAAGAAAATTATACTACTATAAAATGACACAAGTAACTTGATAACACCATCAAACAACATATGAACTATGTTTTAACTACAACAAAAACGTACAATAAGTTTAAAATTTAATTAAATAACGAATATTTGGTTATAATGTAAACTAACAAATGACAAATATAACTAAAAATATAACAAAAACGACATCGATTTGGTTGTTTTTCAAAAGAAATATTTTTTTGATTGACTCGGACGGTCCAACCTATCTGATCATCCGATACATTAGTTTTAGGCTTAAGCTAACCGAGTTAACCTAATTTAATGCAAAGCTGTTTAGATGAGAAATTCAAACCAGTTAGATGTCTGGTTCACAATTGAACTAGTTGGACTAACCGGTTCGAGCCGAGTTTTATAAGAATGAGTTAAATTATTATTTATTTTTAAACAAATGGGTCTAAAGCTTAAAAGCATTTGTAATTAATGTTTAGATTGAATGGAATTTGTAAGCGAAATACTTTTGTAGAATATGAACATTTATAATAATAAATTGTGGTGCAAGGTTTTAAAGAAAAAGTACTTGAGTGAATGTTCAATGTTATTTAATCCAAATTAGTCATTGTTGTGACCTGATTTTTATTTTGGAAGATTGATTCTACGACTTAGGTTCAAACGAATTCAATTTATACCTCTCCTGAATGATTTGGAGTCGCAACTACATTTTTTGTGGTTAAAACATAGAAAACTCTCTGTTATGCCCAATTTGAATAATTTGGTCTTTAAACAACGATTATGAGTTTGAGAGTTGATTACAGATTGGGGAAGGTATTAGCACCTCGTTCGCCCATACTAAAATGGTACATTCGCTAATCACATGGACTTTTATACCCTTAAAAATTATGTATTTAAAATTCAATTATTAAAACAAAATATTTTTATTTTTATATTTGTGTCTGACAAAAGTTTATCTTACTCCTATGTATCCCTAGGTGCAATAGAAAAATCAACACTTCGTAGTTCTGGTTTAAAAATAGGTTGGACAAAAGTTTATCATTTTTACGATAAGTGAAGCAGCAGAAGCTAATGTCCGCACTGCACCAAACCTCAAATAATTTTTTTAAAATTAATAGAAATAATATTTTCATCGAGATAGATGAAGTAGCAAAAACTAATATCCTCACCGCATCAAATCTCAAATAATTTTTTTAAAAGTAATTGAAATATTAGGGAAAAATGCATACAACCTCCATAAACTTTATGTCTTATGCAAGTAGGCACTATGAACTATTTTTCTTTCGTAATTACTCATTAAACTTTATTTGTTGGTGAAATTACTCCATACATAAAGATAATCTTAAATTAGGAATAAAAAATATTGAACTTCAAAAGAATTTGCATGATTAAGCTTCATTATTTCCAATTGCAAAAGGAGGCACCACTATAGAATCAAAACAATAAACAAACAATATTGATTCAAACAACGAGGTTTTCTTCCAGCAAGTGACCAATGACCAAGCATAGACACAGAACAACAACGGAGAGTGATATGGGGATCACCTACCCGTGTTCGTGAGCCAAATTCCTCACCGTCTCGGCTACCAAATTCAGTGGCACCATAATCATTACTTGTGTTTCGTCCTCACACTTACACTTATTACTCACACCACCTTTTCAAGTTTGTTTGGGGTGTTGGTGTCTTTTTTAATCTGCTAAATTTGACTGTTAAAAATAGATTGTGATTGATGTGAAACTTTGACACATTGTGATTACTAAACACTTAGGGATAATATAGAATGGAAGAAAAGGCACCATTATCATTAACATATAACTTATTGTTGCATTTCAGATCATAACAAGGTGCTAGAGAAGAAATAAATCAAGTTCAAACAAGCTACACAAGACCAATGGTTATCAAGTAAGTTCAATCCATTGACAACAAATAGTTTAGGAGTTGATTTGATTGTTGTACAAAATTAAATTACATTTATTTTCACGTACGAACCAATTTCACCAACAAATAAAGTTTGAGGAGTAATTAGGAAGAAAAAAATAGTTCATGGTAATTATTTGCAAAAGCCATAACATTGATGGGGCTTTTGTGGGCTTTTCCTAAAATATTATTCTCATCAAGATAAATGAAGTATCAGAGACTAATGTCCCCCCCATTTGATCTTAAAGAGGTTTTTTTAAATAATTGGAATATTATTCTCTTCAAGATAGATGAAGCGGCAAAAATTAATGTCCGCATCGTATCTAATCTTAAAGAGATTTTTAAAAAATAATTGGAATATTATTCTCTTCAAGATAGAAAAAGCAGCAGAAACTAATATTCACACAACATCTAATCTTCAAAAGATTTTTTAAAATAATTGAAATCTTTCATTATATTGTTAAAGAACCTATTTTTAGTTACTAGATTTTAGTAAATATAAAGTAAAATAATTCATAAAATTATTTAGTTACTTAATTTTTTTATAAAATATAAAGTAAAATAATTCATAAAAGTATTTAATTACTTAATTTTTTTATAAATAAAAATTAAAATAATTCATAAAGGTAAATTTCCAATTCTTAATTTAGTAACTAAATAAAAAGATATATAAACAATTATTGTGGATTTTTACTAGTTTTTATTCTTATTAAAAACAAATGCTACCATGATTTAGGATAAAACATACAATCATTATTTCACATGAAATCTACTAATTAATGTTCATGTTAATATAATTTTGACACAAATAATACTCTCAATAATTAAACAAATAGAATATACAAATAAATAAAAAATAAAGAGAACACATGATTAAAAAGTGGAACATTGAGTTAAAAACAATGGGGTAACCTTTTGTGTCCGTGGGGTGTTTCTATTTAGTGTTTATATCTGGTGGATATTATAATAAGGGATTTGAGTAAAATATATAACATTGGTTACTTTACTCTATTTCAATATTAGACAATATGTGACTAATATAATAACATATTTCGAGCATTCACAACAATCTCCACCTTGATTGAAATTACGAATATCTCGCTCATTGGGAACTCTGCATAAGAATCTCCACCTTAGCGAATATTCCGCTTCACCTTGCTCAATGTCTAATTCTCTTTAACAACTCTTCCACATAAGAGCTCGTTCCCCCTTCAACATAAGCATTTCCTAGTATCCTTGACGATGTTACCAAGAGTCTAACTCTCCAAACTTCTAGTTCATCTTCCTATACTGCCATCTAATGGAACACGCTTCCTAGTCTCCTATTGCTAGGAAGTCATTCGATGTTATGGAACCTCTACACCAAATTTCAATAATTGTCCTCTTCAATACTCAGTCAAACTGAACCTTGGAGCTTCCTTTGAAAGCCTCAAATGCTACCACAATTGTCTACTCTGACAATCCTAGTTCAAAAGAACTATCCTACTCCACCATAAGGAGTATACCACAACACACACCTTACATCAATGCTAACTAATGCATGTGCCACATCCTTGCATCCAAGCCAATGCTCATATCACACCCCAAATCTCTACCAAAGCATGTGTTACACCTTGCGTCAAAGTCAATGTCCATGTTACACCCTACATCAAAGTCAGTCATCGCCCATATGGTTTGTGGATCTGCTAACAATTAATATCATTCGCTATGACGTCCCAGACTGACCATTAGGATATTCCACTTCTCATCTCAATTGAGATCATTCTCTCAATATATAAAAGAGATATTTCCACTTCACATGAATTTTTGGGATTCTGGATCAACACATATCGCCCCCATCACAGTTTCGTCATGTTATCTTCTCCTTCAACTCGTCTACTTTATCCTTACGCAATACCTTTGATGCTCCTTGTCTAGCCATCACGCCTTCACCCTCTCTAGCCATTATCTGGCGCCTGGGTTTAGAGTCATCTACCTATTGGCTCTGATACTAATTGTTGGTGTTGTGGAAGCGATCGTTGCACGGTGTTGGTGACAAGCAATCAAATAAAGAGCATAGAATAAGTAGAAGAGTTGGGTTTATTGAAGTGTGAAGTCCCACATTCGATATGCGGGAATGAGTGACAGAGTTTATAAGTAGGAAAGGCCCATGGAACTAATTGTAAGACTGAGATGACAACTAAGAGAGGGTGAATTAGTTGTTTAAAAATGTGACAGGTTTTTCTGCACATTTCAAGAGTTAATAGAAGTGGAAAATGATATGCAGAAATAATCAAGTAAATGTATGGAGATAAAGGAGAAGAGAGTAAACAGATGTTTTATACTGGTTCACCTTCTTGTCCACCGAAGGCTACGTCCAGTACTCTTGCAGCACAAGAGATTTCTACACTAGATATTAAGAGTAGTAATTACAATTTCTCAATGTATAATTTAGTACTAATGCTCATAAGGTTTGAATAACTTGCAATAACACTTAAGGTAACTTTGAAAAACGAGTTCTGAAAGTTATGAACAAGTTGCACCAAATTTAGAACAAGTATTTTAGAAAATTGTAGTTTGAGTAAGTGATTTCAATGTGAGTTGTGTTATGTATTGTGTATGTTTGAAATGAGTTTCAAAGCCTTTATACAGACTTTCCAATCAACCAGAATACCTGTACGAAAATTTAGGATTTGTTTGGAATGAAATCATTTCGTTTTGGTTGAAAGTTGTGTGGTTTGAATATGAAAACTGGTATAACAGCTCTCAGTAATCGATTACTTAATCTATGTAATCGATTACCCAACACCTTTGTCCAACTGCGTAATTGATTTTCACAGGCAGTAATCGATTACTCAAAAGGTGTAATAGATTACCCAACTGTTTTGTCCTACTATGTAATTATTTACCGTGTTGTGTAATCGGTTATCACATGGTGTAATCGATTACCCTGATCATTTTTTGTTGGATAACTCGTTTCTCACTCATGTAATTTGTTACTTAGTTTTAGTAACCTGTTACTTAGATCTAGTAACCTGTTACTTAGATCTAGTAACCTGTTAAGCAGTATTTTGAAAATTGTTTTCATTTATACTTGTGTTTCTCAATTTTCTTTTAAAATACTATTGAGCATTACTACTAAGTGTATAGATTAGAGTATAAGGATAAAGGTACCTAAAGACTTAGATTCTAAATTCTTGAAGCTTTGTCTTAATTGTCTTCATAAATATTCTTCATTTTCTTCTTTCATGTGATGTTGGTGTCTTCATCAAAACCTTGTCAAGTTCAGGAGCCAGATCTTCTTCACAATCTCCCCTTTTTTGATGATGACAAGCCAATATCTTCTTGATAGTGTAGTTTTCTAAGAGTATCATACGTAGTGATATTCTTGACTTGTCTTGAGTATGTTCCCCATATTTTATATGCTTCCTCTTTGATTTGCAGTTATGTGCCTGAAATGTTTTATCCAGAAAATATACTCTCCCAACTTTTCTCCCCCTTTCGACTTCATCAAAAAGAAGAAAAACCAAATGTCCAGCACAATATAGATATATATATAGCATACAATATGTATATAACAAGCATAAAGGTCATCATAAAAGTGATATCGCATAGCAGAAATTTAAAAGATGATCGTACAAATTTAACCATAGTCAGAAAAACAGCAAACAAACAGCAAAATTTTCCAAATCATGCAACATTATAAACATAATTCCTAGACAAACATAGATCTAAGATTCAAGTTCAGTGCTATCACCATCAAAGTCCATGCTATTGATCTTATAAGAAAGACGTTGAAGCTCGAATTGGAGTTGTTGATTATGAGCATCAAGAATATCCATCAGATTAGAGATGTAGCCTCGAAGAGAGAATAACTCATCCATGATTATCTGGTTTGTAGGCATTGGAACAGATGAAGAAGACTCAGCAGGGAACTCATAAGTTTGTTGTTCAGGATGGTTGGCAGAGGCAGTTACATTAGGATCAGCATGTGCAGCCTGTCTATCACTTTGATGCTTATAGAGTCTATCAATGGGATCTCTAAAGAAGCCCATTTTTGGATCACATCCACATCAATCTTACTATCACGTGCATCAAGTATGACTTTGGATTCACCAGCAGTGGATACACCAAATTGCTCAAGTATGTTGGTTATTAAGATTGCATAAGGCAGATGGCTTGAGATTCTCGAACAGACCACATATGTCTCATTACTCTGTTAGCCCAATTGGTAGAAAGGTTATGCTTAAGAGCATACATCAATTGCAGTTCTATGTCATTTATTTGAGAATGATTTGAATATTTTGGAAGAATGACATAGCTCAAAAAATAATGAAGCAAGTGATCTTCGAGATTGAGATTTCCTACAGCAAGGATATCTCTAATCTTTATAGTTTCACCTGATGTCATTGGCTTACGCATTTCTATTTCACTCTTAGATAATCTACACATAGAATAGTAGAACTCTTTTCTATCATAATTATCCCAATGGCATGCAAGACCGAAACCTTTTATGCTACCTTGAGATGGTATATTACAGAAAACTGAACTGAAGGTCTTAACATCTAAAACAATTTCTTTTCCTTTCACATAGGATGTTAGACGATTTTTCCTAAAGTTCAAGTTACAGTAAAATACCTTAACAAGTTTAGGATAATAGGCTTTTGATTTCTTACAAAAATCAGAAAGATCTTGTTGCCTTAGAAGAGTAGGGAAATGAAAATCTTCAAACTCAAAGTTATTGACATTACCATACTTAGAAGCGAAAATGGAGCATCCAAGAAAATGCTTTGAGAATGTTTTGTGTTGAACATCATTTGCAAGAAGATGTGTCAAATCCAAAGGAATAGCTTCAGAAGATGAAGCTCCTTGCTTTCTTTGAGACACACGAGTATGTTGCTTCTTAGCTCTTGATGATGACGTGATGAATTGCGGTTTTTGAAAGGTTAGGTTTTGAGAGATTTGGGGATTTTTGATTGATGCTACTAAACACAAAATCTATGGAATAGAAGTGTTTATAATTGAAAATGTGATATAAAATGACTCAAAAATCACACAAAACAGATCAAAAATGAGGTTTTTAGGAAAACTCTAGGTTGAACACGAAAAATAGGGTTTGAGACGGAAGAAGAAGTGTTTGAAAAATGAGGAGGGAAACTTAAATACTGCTTAGGGTAATTGGTTACTCACAGTGAGTAATCAGTTACTTAACATAAAACAATTCCCAGATTTCAAGTATACACCTTAGGTAACCGATTACACAGGTGGGTAATCGATTACTGAAGCTTTCTGCTCAATTTTGTAATCGGTTACTCTCCAGAGTAATCGGTTACTAAACCCATAATTTGAATTTTCAGGCATACCTGATGCCTGGTAATCAGTTACTCATCACATGTAATCGATTACATACCCAATAATTTGAAAATTTTGAAAAGATTTTAGCAATTTTAAATACAAGTATTCATATTATAAGCACAATGAAGCAAACATATAATCATGAATAAGCATTTAAGATAAGTAAGCTTCATCAAGTATGCCTAGTTCACTTCTAATTTTATAGAAAGGTTCTTTTGCCAGGGGTTTAGTGAATAAATTTGCTAGTCGGTCATGAGTATCACCAAATTCTACAGATACATCTTTCTTTTGGACATGGTCCCTAAGGAAATGATGTCTTATATCTATGTGTTTGGTTCTAGAATACATTACTGGATTCTTTGTGAGATTTATAGCACTAGTATTATCACATTTTAGGGGTATGCAGCTTAAGTCCACGCCATAATCTTGCAATTGTTGTTTAAGCCACAACACTAGAGCACAACAACTACCTGTCACTATGTATTCCACCTCAATAGTACTTAAAGCAACACATGCTTGTTTCTTGCATGACCATGAGACCAATGCATTACCTAATATATGACAAGTACCACTTGTACTTTTTCTCTCAGTTTTGCATCCAGCAAAATCTGAATCTGAATATCCAACCAAAGCACATATATTTCCTTTTGGATACCATAATCCAATGTCAGATGTGCTTTTTAGATATTTAATGATTCTTTTGACAGCAACTAAATGTGACTATTTAATGATCCAACCAAACGCACAAGAAGACACTAAACATTATATCAGGTCTACTGGCAGTTAAATAAAGTAGGGAATCGATCATACCTCGATACTTTGATATTATCAATGCATTTTTCAGCTTCATCCGTATCAATATATGTGTTAGAACCCATAAGAGTGGTAATTGGCTTGCAGTCATCCATTTCAAATCTTTTCAGCAAGTCTCTGCAGTATTTTGATTGACTCACAAAAATATCATCCTTGAGTTGTTTGATTTGTAATCCAATGAAGTAATTTAGCTTCCCCATCATAGACATTTCAAAACTCCCCTTGTATCATTTTGCCAAAATCACTACACAAGGTTTCATTAGTAGAACCAAAAATAATATCATCTACATATATTTGAACAAGAAGATTATGATGATTTGTTTTCTTAATAAATAGTGTAGTGTCAACTTTTCCTTTTGTAAAACCTTTTTCAATAAGAATGTTTGTTAGACATTCGTACCAAGCACGCGAAGCTTTCTTTAAGCCATGGAGAGCTTTCTTTACTTTATAGACATGAGAAAGATGCTTGTAGTCTTTAAAACCTGGAGGTTGTTCTACAAACACTTCTTCTTGTAAATAACCATTAAGAAATGCACTCTTTACGTCCACTTGATATAACTGAAAATTTAAAAAGCATGCATATGCAAGTAGCAACCGAATAGCCTCAAGTCTAGCAACATGAGCGAAGGTCTCATCAAAATCTATTCCTTCTTCCTGGTTGTATCCTTGTGCTACCAGTCTAGCTTTATTTCTAACAATGATTCCATTTTCATCTGATTTATTACGGAATTCCCGACGAGTTCCTATAATATGCCTATTATCTGGTCTAGAAACAAGTTTCCAAACTTCATTTCTCTCAAATTGGTTCAAATCTTCTTACATAGCAAGAATCCAGTGTTCATCCTTGATTGTATCATCAATCTTGGAAGGTTCCATTTGAGAAACGAAAGCCATGTTCAAACAAGCATCACTTAGCTTTAAACGAGTAGTGACGCCCTTACTTATGTCGCCAATGATGTTGTCAATGGGATGGTCTTGACAAGTTCTCCATTCTTAGGGTAAATTAGAATGAATATGCTCTTCTTGAGAAGATAGAATATCATCCATTTTCATGTGCTCAGTATTGGTTGTTTTATTGGTAAAAGAATCATCCTTTGAAGGGGAACTTGACAATTCCTCTTCATCAAGAGTTAGCCCATCCTTTATCATAGGATTGGATTTATCAAAAGATACATGAAAAAATTCTTCCATGGCTAAAGTTCTTTTATTGAAAATTCTATAAGCTTTACTCATAAGAGAGTAGCCTAGGAAGAGTCCTTCATCAACTTTTGCATCAAACTTGCCTAAGTTATCTTTACCATTATTTAAAACAAAACATTTACAACCAAATACATGCAAATGAGAAATGTTTGGTTTTCTACCTTTAAAGAGTTCATAGGGGGTTTTCTTGATAATCGGTCTTATAAGAAATCTATTAGAAACATAGTAAGTCGTACTAACTACATCAGCCCACAAATATTTTAGGAGATTAGTTTCATTCAACATTGTGCGAGCAAGTTCTTTCAAAGGGCCGATTCTTTCTCTCTACAACACCATTTTATTATGGTGTTCTAGGAGCAGAAAAATTGTGATTGATACCTAGATCATCACATAATTCTTCAAAAGAAGTGTTTTGAAATTCTCCCTCATGTTCAATTTTTATAGCAGCTATTTTTAAAGATTTTTCATTTGAACTCTTTTAGCATATTTGCTAAAGTCATTGAATGCCTCATTCTTATGAACTACGAATAGAGTCCAAGTATATCTTGAGAAATCGTCTACTATAACAAGAGCATAGTAGTTACCACCATAGCTCTTAGTCCTTAAGGGGCCAAATAAGTCCATGTGTAGTAACTACAATGGGCTACCGGGAGAAACCATATGCTTAGGTTTGAAAGAAGTCTTTGTTTGTTTACCGATTTGACAAGCACTACATAATTTGTCTTTAACAAACTTCATTTTGGGTAAACCAACAACTAAATCTTTCTTAATCAGTTTATTCAAATGATCCATATGAATATGAGCAATTCTCATATGCCAAAGCCATGTATCATTATTATTATTAGCAAGTAAACATTTTATTGGTAAAGAAGAATATATGCCAATCATATAAATATTATTTATTTTCTTATCAGTTAGTTTAGAGTTATTATAATCCTTACTTTTGATGATGCATTTATCCGGGTAGAATGTCATATGAAATCCTTTGTCGCATAGTTGACTTGTGCTCAACAAGTTGAGCTGGAGTTCTTCGACATATAATACTCCTTCTATAGTCGTTGAAGGTGGCTTACCGATTCTACCAACTCCAAGTATTTTTCCTTTGTTGTTATCACCATATGT
>NC_032009.1:30976411-30981546 GCF_001865875.1 Lupinus angustifolius | reverse complement strand
GTAAGGACAGAGAACTTATCTTTGTGGCCCGTCATATGCTTTGAGAAGTTGTTGTCCAAGTACCATAAATTGCAGGCGGCTCTCAAACTTTCCTGCAAAACAGGTTAAGTAATATTAGGTACCCAATTTTCTTTGGGTCCTACATGGTTAGCATTTTTCTCAACCCATCTATAATGACCTAAGGGCGCACAATGTTTTCTAATCATGCAAGTGTTTGGTGTATGCCCATGGTTTTTACAATAACTGCGTAAGGGATGATGCTTATGTATCCTAGATTTATTGTTATTATTCTTAAAATGTTTTTGAAAGTTTATCTTTGTTGAGACATTCTGATTCTTAGAATTTTGGTTTTTAGAATAGCCACGACCTCTTCGGTCTGTAGAATGTCTCTAAACTTTGATAATCTTGTCCATATCTTTGCTACTCGTTTTTTACCTTAATTAGTTCTTGACTTAACGTTGAGATTTTCTTTTCAAGAGTAATGCAGTTTTGACATAAAGACGATGATGGTTAATATCTGAATGCTTCTAACTCAGTTTTTTGTTTTAAAAATAGTTTGGGGAGTTTGACGTATTCATCATGTAAATCATTAAATGCATGTTGCAATTCAGAAGAAGAAAGAGATGTGTGTGTTAGACTGTTGAGATGCCATGAGAGAGAGATGTGCTTGTTCTTCATTTTCTGGTTCAGAGGCGAAACTGGTATCATTATCTTCCCAAGCTATGTAAGTTCTTCGTCCAATCTTCATTTCATTCTTACCCTTGAAGACATTCCTCTTCAGATTTGGACAATCCAGTTTCATATGACCAGGTTAGCCACATTCAAAGCATGTGAAGTTCTGGTTTGAAGTGGAAGCATCATTATTCTTGGTAAATTTCTTCATTTGTCCAGTTTTAGTGTCTTTGTTTCTTTTAAGGAACTTGTTGAACTTCTTTATGAACAAACTCAAATCTTCCATCTCTTCCTTTTCAGATTCATCTCCTGATGAATCATATCTATCCACTTTTGCCTTGAGATATATATTTTTCTTCTTCTTTTCTTGCTCTTCATGTTTTTAAAGCTGACTGAGTTCCAATTCATGTTCCTGCATTTTTCGAAACAAACCAGCTAGAGACATTTTTTGTAAACTTTTCTTTTCAGAAATGGCTGTAACTTTTGGTTGTTATGTTCTGGTAAGTGATCTTAGAACTTTTAAGTTCAAGTCACTATTTGATAAAGTTTTTCCAAGTGCAATGAGATGATTTGTAGGGTGAGTAAATCTCTTTTTTAAATCAAATATTTTCTCTCTAGGCTTCATATGAAACATTTCGTACTTCTAGGAAAGAGTATTTAGTCTCGACCTTATTACCTCCTCGGTTCCTTCCTGTGTAGTCTCTAGAGTATCCCAAATTTCTTTAGCAGATTAGCAGTTTGATACTCTAAAAAATTCATCAATACCGAGTGCAGAAGTGAGGATATTTTGTGCTTTTAGATCATATTGCACTTTCTTCTTATCTTCATCATTCCATGAGGATTTTGGCTTCACTTCCCTCACACTGTTGATAATTGTCAAGGGTTCATAGGGTCCTTCCTCAATTGCATTCCAAATGTCTAGATCTAGAGACTCTATGAAGATTCTCATTTTGATCTTCCAGAAGTCGTAGCATTCTCCAACAAAGCTTGGAGGGCGATTGATGTGGGAACCTTCTCCTAGAAATGATCTTGCGGCCACCTTCGAAGCAGGATCAGTTTTGAGAAAAAATTAGTCAAAAAAAAAAAGTTGTAGTGCCAATTATAAGACTAAGATAGCAACTAAGCGAGGGGGTTAATTAGTTGTTTAAAACTGTGACTGATTTTTCTGCACAATTCAAGAGTTAATAGTAGTGAAAAATGATATGCAGAAACAATAAAGTAAATGTAAGGAGATAAAGGAGAAGAGAGTACACAAATGTTTTTATACTAGTTCACCTTCTTGTCCACTGAAGTCTATGTCCAGTACTCTTGCAGCACAAGAGATTTCTTCATTAGATATTAAGAGTAGTAATAACAATTTCTCACCCTGAGATTCCCTTGTACCTTACTCACTCACTAACACCTTGATGAGCAATATATTACGCACTATTCATAACCTTAATTTAGCATGATTGATGATTCTTGGTGCCTAATTGACTTTGTTTCACATGGTTTAGTGTTTTAGACTTTATTGGACTAATATTCCTAAAAGGAGTTAATTTGGGATTATTTGGCCTGATTAAATCTATTATCATTTTCAGATCACATTTGGCACCAATGGCATTTTGGGCATTATGGAAGTCGAGGATATGTGTTGAAGTGAAGATTGTATTTTTAATTTAGGAGATGTTCTTATTGTAATTTAGCTTTGGGCCCATTGTTTAGGCCCAATTCGGTTTATGTGTGTTGGAGGGGTTAAATTCGGATTCCCCACTCCAGCTCTTTTACTTTGCCTCACTTAAAACATAAACACATTTTTCCGTTTTCCCTCTTTTTGCTCTGCTAGGGTTTCATTCCTTCTTCATTTCTCATTTTTGGTTTACTCTCCCTAGTGCATGAATGCTTAGTTCATGTGAATTTGTTAATCGTTTCATACTTATATTGATTTCGCCTAGTTTGAGGTTTAGGTTCTGGAACTTTGAATTGATTATCGCTTAGTTAATTGATTCTCAACAAATTCGGAAGTTAATGGTTGGAATCTGAAAATAATATTTTAAAACCGAGGATTGAGTTGTGAACAAATGAACCAAATGGATTTAGCCGTTTTATTACATTGTTTAACTACTGTTTCTGAATTTCATTTATGTTCATACTATACAACAACAAAACCCCCCCTTGTGTGTGTGTGAGTATAAGATGTTTGAAGCTTTGCTTGAAAGATAATACTTGGGAAACGACCTAGGAGTCACTTCCTAGTATTGCAGTTTTAATTGTTATATTATTTGTATCGGGTACGACCTCGATCAAATTTGGCGCCATTGTCGGGGATTATCGGTTCTTGTCAAAGTTTCTTTGTATTGTTTAGTGTGTGTCTTAGAATAACCATTCTGTTTGGGTTTCAAATTTTGCCTATAACATTCATTGTTTCTTGTCTTGTTTAGTTATTTGCAAGTTGGTTGATTCAGGTGTATGTTGGTTAATATAGTTGTGGTTGGAACTTTTGCATGAAACTTTGTTTCCACATTTCTTTCATCACATATTGAATACTGGATGCATCATAGCCAATCACCTTGCTGCTGGTTGTGAGATACAAACAAGTACTGACTAGTTTTACTGTTGATTTTCTATTTTTGGCATAACTTTGGAATCGTTGATCAGAATTGGACGTATTATATATGTATTTGGGGTAGAAAAATCCAACGATTCTTTCTCTACATATTGCATCTTTAGAATCCCACCTGAAAATCCAAAAAAAGTTTGTTTATTATTTTACAAGTTTATTTTTTCAATTGTTTTGATTTTGTGGCATTTAATTAAAATAGTTAGGCTTTGAGTTTTGTCCTGAAACTTTTTGTGGATGTTTCCTATGGTATTAGGATTTTATTGATACGAAGTTTTGGTTGATTACTAAAATTTAACATGTATTTCCCTTACTTCCCTACATGTTTCTTATTGCTGCATTTAGTGCATGACTAGGGCAAATCCTAAATCTTTGCATCCAATAAATCCTGAAATTGATAGAACATTTCATAGTTTGGTTAGACAAGTTATGAATTTAAATTTAGATAGTGAGTCTTTTCATCCTAGTGTTAATCTCCCTGATAGTGATACTGATTCTGCTGTTTCTGTGCATTCTGTTGCATACTCTAAAAATATGGCTGAACAACCTCCAATTCCTTGTGAGAGGACATTAAGGGAGCTGGCTGCACCTGATTTCACATATGAAAGCTTGTGTATCCATTATCCCAATTAAGATGTGCCATATGTGCTCAAAACTGGACTAATCCATTTGTTGCCTAAGTTTCATGGACTTACAAGTGAATGTCCTAATAAGCATCTTAAGGAGTTCCACATTGTATGTTCCACCATGAAGCCTCGTGATGTCCAAGAGGATCACATATGTTTGAAGGCATTCCCACATTCACTTGAGCAAAAGATTGGCTGTATTACTTGGCCCCTAGTTCTATTACTAGTTGGGATGACCTGGAGAGAATCTTCCTTGAAATTTTTTTTCTTCCCTTCAGGGCCACTACAATCAGAAAAGATATTTCTAGAATCAGACAACTACATACAGAAGGTTTATATGAATATTGAGTGAGATTCAAGAGACTTTGTGCAAGCTGCCTCCATCATCAGATCTCTGAACAACTCCTCCTGCAATATTTTTATGAGGGTCTGAACAACATGGAGAGGAATATCATTGATGCTGCTAGTGGTGGTGCACTTGGAGATATGACCCCTTTTGAGGCTAGAGGTTTGATTGAGAAGATGTCTTCCAACTCTCAACAGTTCAGTGCAAGAAGTAGTGATACTATAGTGGTCATAGGTGTCCACGATGTTGGGACAGATTCGGTGAGGCAAGATAAACTTGAGAAAAAAATTGATTCCCTTGCTACCTTGGTCACTCAACTTGCAATGAATCAGCAGAAACCTCCACTTGCAGTACGAGTTTGTGGCATTTGCACTGCAACAGACCATTATGTTGATGTTTGTCCTTCTCTGTTGGAGTCCAAAACCGGTGACCATCCTGAGGCCTATGCTGCAAATATTTACAACAACAGACCTCAACAACAGAATTATGATCCTTCATCAAGCAGATACAACCCTAGTTGGAGAAATCATCCGAATCTTAGATGGTTTGATCCTTCACAATCTCATCCAGGGCCACCATTTCAGAATAATAATGCTGCACAAAATAGACCATATGTGCCTCCTCCAATCTAATAGTAGAGGCAACAACAAGTGAATAGTAATCCTGCTACTACATCTAATGAACCCTCATTAGAAGAATTAGTTAGGCAAATGACATTGCAGAATATGCAATTCCAGCAAGAGACCAGAGCTTCCATTCAGATACAAGATTTCTCCATACAGAATTTGACCACCCAGATGGGACAAATGGCTACTTCATTAAACACATTGCACTCTCAGAATTCTGATAAGTTGCCTTCCCAAACTATGGTCAACCCGAAGAATGTGAGTGC
>NC_032009.1:30975980-30976311 GCF_001865875.1 Lupinus angustifolius | reverse complement strand
CAACCCACTGGGGTAGTGATTCAATTAGCAAATAGGAGTACTACTTACACTACTGGTTTGATATAGGATGTCTTGGTTCGGGTTGGTGAACTTATTTTTCCTGCTGATTTTTATATTCTCGATATGGAAGAGAGATCCTCCCGTAACACAGTTCCTATCATTTTGGGGAGGCCATTTTGAGAACAACCCAAACCAAGATAGATGTCCATGCTGGAACATTATCTATGGAGTTTGATGATATTATGGTCCAGTTTAATATTTTTGAGGCTATGAAGTATCCATCTGAGGACCATTCTGTGTTTCATATTGATTTACTTGATGAGTTAACTAA
>NC_032009.1:30975184-30975880 GCF_001865875.1 Lupinus angustifolius | reverse complement strand
AGGCACCTGTATTGGAGCTTAAACCTTTCCCTGAAAACCTCAAGTAGGCTTACTTAGAGGATGATGAGAAGCTTCCTGTTATTATTTCCACCTCCCTTGATGCTAATCAAGAGGAGAAGTTGTTGCAAGTGCTAAAGAAGCATAAGAAGGCAATTGGTTGCACCTTAGCTGATATTCCTGGTATTAGCCCATCTATGTGCATGCACAGGATACTCTTGGAAGACGGAGCTAAACCAGTGAGACAACCACAAAGGAGACTCAATCCAGTCATCCTTGAGGTTGCGAAGAAAGAGGCCACGAAGCTTTTACAAGTTGGGATTATATATCCCATTTCTGATAGTCATTGGGTGAGCCCAATTCATCCAAAGAAGACAAGAATTACAGTGGTGAGAAATAAGAGAGATGAGTTGATTTCTATGAGAGTGCAGAACAGTTGGAGAGTCTGCATTGGTTATAGGAGGCTCAACCTAGCAACAAGAAATGATCACTTTCCTTTGCCATTTATTGATCAGATGCTTGATCGCTTAGCAGGTAAATCTTATTATTGTTTTAATGATGGTTTTTCTGGGTACTTCCAGATCCATATTGCTCATGAGGATCAGGAGAAGACCACATTCACCTGCCCTTTCGACGCTTTTTCCTATAGGAGGATGCCTTTTGGCCTATGCAACGCCCCTGGTACATTCCAGCGGTGTA
>NC_032009.1:30974214-30975084 GCF_001865875.1 Lupinus angustifolius | reverse complement strand
TGCAAAAGGAGGTGATATTTGATTTTGATGAGAGATGTATGGAGGCATTTGATTGCCTCAAGACAGCCTTGACCACCACTCCTATTATCCAGGCACCTGATTGGACAGTCCATTTTGAGCTGATGTGTGATGCTTCTAATTATGCATTGGGGGCTGTCCTTGCTTAAAAAGTGAACAACTGCCTAGGGTAATTTAGTATGCTTCTAGGACTTTAGATGCTGCACAAGCAAATTACACCACAGCTGAAAAAGAGTTTTTAGCTATTGTATTTGCTCTGGATAAGTTTAGGTCTTATGTGCTTAGTTCTAAAATTGTTGTTTTCACTGACCATGCAGCTTTGAAGTTCCTATTGAAGAAATCTGATTTCAAACCAACGTTGATTAGATGGATGCTCTTGCTCCAAGAGTTTGATTTGGAGATCTGTGACAAGAGTGGAGCACAAAATTTGGTGGTTGACCACTTGAGCAGGATTGAAGGAGTTGTTGATATGATGCCTATCAGAGATGATTTTCCTGATGAACAACTTTTGAATATTTATGTTTCTTTCCCCACCCCTTGGTTTTCCAATATTGTAAATTATTTGGTTGCATCTGTTTTTCCTCCACTTGCATCTAGAGCTCAAAATGATAAACTTAAGAGTGATGCTAAATATTATGTTTGGGATGATCCCTATTTGTGGAGATTGTGTACTGACCAGGTCACTAGAAGATGCATTCCAGATCATGAGATCGAGTCAGTCCTTCAGTTTTGCAATGGGTGGCCATCTTGGTACTCAAAGGACAGAACGAAAGGTGTTTGACTCTGGATTTTATTGGCCCGCCATCTTCAAAGATGAATGGAGGATTTGTAGCACTTGTGAGCAGTGTCAGA
>NC_032009.1:30952817-30974114 GCF_001865875.1 Lupinus angustifolius | reverse complement strand
TGGAGGAGGACTCATTGGTTGAACCCACTTTCCTCCCTCCATGAACCTGGGAGTTTTTATTTCTCCTTTCTACTTTTTATTGCACTTGTCCAATTCCATTGATTGATATGTATGTCTGGATTTTCTAATTGTGCTACATTGGGACAATGTGTAGTTTAAGTGTGGGGGGAGACTATTGTAGGTTGTAGGTTTTGTTGATGCATGTTTTTCTTTGACTTTTAGGTTTTGCTTAGGCTTGGCATTTTCTCCCATACTTTCATTCACTTAAGTCTTGATATCTTGTGGTGTGAATCCATGCATTTCTGTATGTCAAGTTGCTTTTGAGAATTAAGAGGTTGAAACAATTGTGATAGACTCGTCCCTTATGAGAATTTGAGCCTTATTTGTGGATGGATTGCTGTATGCCATCTAATATTCTTTAATGTCTGATTGTACTCTTTATTACTTGCACTATAGAACTTGACTTGTTTCTTGTTGATACTTGATATTCACATGCACATATTGAAGTGATCTAGGCATTTCTTTTGAATAAGCCACTTAGCCATATAAGCCTACCTTGAACGAATTAATCCTTTGATAGTCCCTTTGAGACTTTTACTTCTTTCATTGTTACTTAGCTCATTACAAGCTTATAAGTGAAAAACCATGATTGTCCTAACCTTAGGGAATTTTGGAGCTTTGGAATTGTTTTGGGAATGGGTATTAAGTAAGAAAGGGTGCATTGTTCTTCAAATCTTGTGAATTCTTGGTTATGTCTTAATGATGGTTAGTACAATTGTGTACATAAGTGTTCATAAAAAAAACTGAAAAGAAAGAGAAAAACAACAAAAAAAGAAACAAAAGTGAATAAAAGGTTGAGTAAGGTAAAGAAGATTGGAATTAGAGATTTGGTCTTATTTTGGGTTGATTTTTGCTTACTTTTTACCTATTCCCCATTGCTCCTATATTCCATTTGGTTTTACCTACATATCCCATATTTATCCTACCTTGTCCTTGGCCCCATTACAACCTTGAAAAGTCATTTTGATCTTTATGTGCATGCACTTAGGATGTTGATGTTAGAGGCTTATCAAGCCTATGGTTGTGTTTATTTTCATGAAGTGCTTTGAGTGTAAATACTGGTAACCTAAGACACATGAGTTAAACACTTTAGAGAGTATATCTTGTAAGATTCTATCATTGTTGAGACTCGCATCTTGGTTTGATTGGTTTCGTGGCATACTTGAATTCATTGGATAATATTCATGGATATTTTGATTTGATTCTTTTACTCTTAATCTTGTGTGTTTGAATTGGCCCATTTCATTGCATTTCCTAGATTTCATTGTGAAATATGTGACTTTCTTAGGTTTCTAGTTTTTGTGATCTTCTTGCATCACTCACTTTGGTGCATATTGGTTAGCATAGCCTTATTAATTGATTTTGCCCAGGAGTGCAAAAGGTTAAGTGTGGGGGTATTTGATGAGCAATATATTACACACTATTCATAACCTTAATTTAGCATGATTGATGATTCTTGGTGCCTAATTAACTTTCTTTGTTTCACATGGTTTAGTATTTTAGACTTTATTGGACTCATATTCCTAAAATGAGTTAATTTGGGATTATTTAGCCTGATTAAATTTATTATCATTTTCAGATCACATTTGGCACCAATGGCATTTTGGGCATTATGGAAGTGGAAGATATGTGTTGAAGTGAATATTGTATTTTTAATTTAGGAGTTGTTTGTATTGTATTTTAGTTTTGGGCCCATTATTTAGGCCCGATTCGGTTTATGTGTGTTGGAGGGGTTAAATTCGGATTCCCCACTCCAAACACACACTCTTATACTTTGCCTCACTTAAAACATAAACACATTTTTCGTTTTCCCTCTTTTTACTCTACTAGGGTTTCATTCCTTCTTCATTTCTTATTTTCGGTTTGTTCTTCCATTGTCATGGAAGGCTAAATTTATGGACTAAGTTCCTTTGGTAATGTATCACAACTCTTGAGGTTTTGTTATTAATGCATTTTCGGTTTCTTAATTGTTGATTTCTTCTATCTTATTTCTGAATATGGTTTGCCTAATTCCATTGCTTAGAAACTGATTGGTTGAGCTTATCTTCACTTAGTTGATTTACTCTCTCTAATGTATGAATGCTTAGTTCGTGTGAATTTGTTAACCTTTCATGCTATACTGATTTCGCCTAGTTTGAGGTTTAGGTTCTGGAACTTTGAATTGATTATCGCTTAGTTAATTGATTCTCAACAAATCTGGAAGTTAATGGTTGGAATCCGAAAATAATCGTTTGAAACTGAGGATCGAGTTGTGAACAAACGAACCAAAGGGATTTAGCCATTTTATTACATTGTTTAATTACTATTTCTGAATTTCATTTATGTTTCTACTATCCAACAACAAAAACCCCCTTGTGTGTGTGAGTATAAGGTGTTTGAAGCTTTGCTTGAAAGATAATCCTTGGGAAACGACCTAGGAGTCACTTCCTAGTACTAAAGTTTTAATTGTTATATTATTTGTATCGGGTACGACCTCGATCACACCTATATCACTCTTTGGAAAACACTCTTCCCAAGTGACTCCATCCCCTTTCTTATCACACCCTTGTGAAAGAAAGTAATTCAATACTTTGAATGAAGAAAAGGTTTAACAATGGCAATTGATTGCCTTTACAAGATTTTGAAGTTATAAACTCTTGCATTCCAATAACTCAATGTATACTTTAGTACTAATGCTCATAAGGTTTCGATAACTTGCAATAACACTTAAGGCAACTTCGAAAAACAAGTTCTGAAAGTTATGAACAAGTTGCACCAAGTGAAGAACAAGTATTTCATAAAATTGAAGTTTGAGTAAGTGATTTCAATCTGCATTGTGTTATGTATTGTGTATGTTAGAAATGAGTTTCAAAGCCTTTATATAGACTTTCCAATTAACCAGAATACCTCTATGAAAAGGTAGGATTTGTTTGGAATGAAATCATTTTGTTTGAGTTGAAAGCTATGTGGTTTGAATCTGAAAACTGGTGTAACAACTCTCAGTAATCGATTACTTAATCAATCTAATCGATTACCAACAAGTTTTTCCAACTGCATAATTGATTTTCACAGGCAGTAATCGATTACTCAAAAGGTGTAATCGATTACCCAACTGTTCTGTCCTACTGGGTAATTATTTACCGTGTTGTGTAATTGGTTACCCACATGGTATAATCGATTACCCTGATCAATTTTTATTGGATAACTCATTTATCACTCATGTAACCTGTTACTTAGTTCTGGTAACCTGTTATTTAGTCATAGTAACCTGTTACTTAGATCTAGTAACCTGTTACACAGTATTTTGAAAATTGTTTTCATTTATGCTTGTGTTTATCAATTTTCTTTTAAAATAATTTTGAGCATTAGTACTTAGTGTATATATTTAGTATAAGGATAGAAGTACCTAAAAACTTATATTCAAAATTCTTGAAGCTTTGTCTTTATTGTCTTCATATGTATTCTTCATTTTCTTCTTTTATGTGATGTTGTTGTCTTCATCAAAACCTTGCCAAGGTCAGGAGCCAGATCTTCTTCACACTAATGCCTTAAGGTTTTGGTTCAAGACTTGTTGTCTCACTTGTGCCTCTTCACTCTTCCCATGCCCTGGTAACAATGGAATTCCCCGGTAGTTGGAGGCTCCCTAGTCGCAGTCCAGTCCAACAAGTGGTATTAAAGTTGATGGTTCGGTTGGGATTAAGGGGGAGCAGACTGGAAAGTGTGTGGCACCCACACTTGAGGGGGATATTGTTCGGTTTATTCAAGTGTGAAGTCTCACATTGGATATACGGGATGGAGTGAAAGATTTTATAAGTAGGAAAGGCCCATGGAACTAATTGCTTAAGGTTTTGGTTCAAGATGTGGTATCTCACTTGTGGCTCTCCACTCTTCCCATACCCCGGTAATAATATAATTCTCTGATGGATAGAGGCTCCCCGGTCATAGTCTTGTCCAACAAATGGTATTATAGCCGATGGTTCAGCTAAGACATGGTGGACTTAAGGGGGAGCGGACAGGAAAGTGTGTGGTACCCACACTTGAGGGGGAGATTGTTGGGTTTATTCAAGTGTGAAGTCCCACATTGGATATGCGGGGAGGAGTGGCAGACTTTATAAGTAGGAAAGGCTCATGAAACTAATGTCTTAAGTTTTTGGTTCAAGACATGATGTCTCACTTGTGCCTCTCCACTTTTCTCATACCATGGTAACAATAGAACTCTCCGGTGGTTGAAGGCTCCCTGGTTGCAGTCTGGTCCAATACCTATCATTAATGATGAGATGGAAAAAATTACATATATCCACTTATAATTAGTCACCAAGTAATACTTATACCTAAGTTTTATTGTATTTTAATATGCTCCAAAATTAATGTTACTCTTTATTATTTAATTTTTTAATTTACAGAATGACTCTTCACCCTAAAGAATGTAGGTTATTGAAAGGGGAGTATATATGTTGTCCTATTATTTTGTATCACTCCATATGTTAGGAGGTATGATTAGCCAAAAAATATTTAATAATTACAATTTGAATTTAAATATATTTTTTTCAACCAATTAAAGTTGATGGTAAATAAAGTAATACAAAAAATGGGACAATAGATTGCCCGAGTCCCTTCTCAAGTTTATTTATGTGCCTTTTGAAATCTATGCTAATAATTGATGAAAAATGAATGCTAATAACATATTTTGGTTATGTTGGAAGCTGAAAAAATCAATGCTAAAGATTTATATGTTAACCAAAACCAAAATATGTTTGCATCCATTAACCTAGGACTTGATAAAACATTGAATTTTCGAGTTCTTTTTTTCATCAAATACTCTGACGTATGTATTTCTAATTACATGTTTCTATTGTTATTTCAAATTATGAGTTTTTTTATACTAGCAAGGGTATGTCCTCACCTTTTGGGTAAGAAACTAATTCTTTTTAGTCATAGTCAGCTACTAAATGTTTCCTAAAAAGGTATCATATTATTATATGGTTACTACACACAATATATGAATTTATGTTGATTCTTCCCTCTATTCACATAGCATATCCCATCTAATAAGAGTAAAGACTATGTTGTTGTTTTCTCTTCCAAGTCATGAATAGGCTTTTCAAGTTGTTGTTTTTTATTACTCAATTGAGTTTAATAGGTTTATTTCTGCATGTTTCTTCATACAATTTCCTTAGGGTTTTTTTTGTTAGAACAAAGAGAAAGAATGCATAAATAGTGAGATAGGAAGAGAGAACAGAGAGTAAGGATGCAATGAATTCCTTCTATGTATTTAGAATGAGTGTGTTAGTTAACATCTATAAATGGCAAGTCTATTTGTAGTATCCTACTAACTACTTTAAATTAAGTCTTCAACATACTCCTAATCATGTTGAGTATTGTCATGTTTCTCCTCTCTGCAATGCCATTGTGTTGAGGTGTATATGGAGCAGTTACCTCATGCACAATGCCTTGATCCTTGCAGAATTCTGAGAATGCTCCTAATGTGAACTCACCACCTCCATATGTTCTAAGGATCTTAATGTTCTTGTCTGACTGCTTTTCCACCAACTTCTTAAACTCCTTGAATATTGATAGAACTTCACTTTTGAACTTGATGAGATAGATCCACACTTTCCTGCTTAGTTGATCTACAAAGGTTATAAAGTATTTGTTGCCTTCTATGTTGGGACATCAAATGGCCCACACACATCTGAGTAGATAACTTATAGCAGATTATTGGCTCTAGAAGTTCAAATGTATTTGGATATGAGTATACTCAAGTCTCTGAAGTTCAAATGACCAAATCTTAAGTGACATAACCAAGAATCTTCACTAACCATGGCTGATAGACATTAAGACTCCACACTTGCTAGACTTATCTGAAATGTTCTGTTGGATACCATGGTTGCTCTCATGACTAGCCTTTTTCTCTGATCATCGATTTCCAGTGCTCCATTGAGCATTTCCATTGAAAATCCTTTCTCCAATAGTTGTCTTATGCTTACCAAGTTGCTTTTCATATTTGGTACATAAAGTACATCGGTGATTAATGCTTGATCCTCATCCTTCTTGTTGATCAAGACATCACTTGTGCCCTCAGCTTGGATCATCATGTTATCAACAAATCTAACAATGCTTTTCCTTTCCTTATCAAAGTTAACTATCTAGTTTCTATGTCCAGACATATGGCTTGAGCAGCCAGAGTCAATATACCAAATATCATTGTTCTTACTAACCTGACTTGTGACCATCATGAGCAGGAGAGGTTGGTCATCATTTTTTGCCTCAATCTCTTCCTTGGCCATGTATGATTCACTATGTTGTTTGCTTTTATTGTCATCTTGTGTAGATGGTGACTTGCATTTAGTTCAAAAATGGCCAATCTTGCCACAATTGAAGAACCTGATCTTCTTTCTATCAATTGTTTTCCTTCCTCCTCTCCAATGATTGAAGCCACCTCTTCTTACTGAGCTTTATGGTTTGTCATGATCAAACCTTTCTTGGTCTCTATTTTGGAAGTTTTTGCGAATTGCACCTCTGAAACTCCCTTTGCCCTTTCCTCTGAATCCATTTCTTCCTCCATAATTCATTTTGTCTGTGGTTTGGGCTTGCAGAGCTTGATCCATAGATCTTTCATTTGATCTTTCAATGAGCCTCTACTCATGTGCCTAAAGTGGTCCTTGAAGATCTTCTTTCTTCAACACCCCTAAGTTCTTGGATTCCTCTATTGCTACTACAATGTGGTCAAAGTTATGGGTGAGTGTGTGCAATATCTTTTCAACCAGTGATTGATCAATAATTTTTTCCACAAGCCTTCATGGCATTCATATGTGTGACAATTCTGTTGAAGAACTGAACCACCTTTTCATTTCCCTCCATTTGCATCAATTCGTATTGTCTCCTAAGAGTTTGCAATCTTACTTTCTTCAATTGTTCAGCTCCTTGGTTGCAGGTTTCAAGAATCAGCCAAGTTTCCTTTGAGTTGGTTGCAGTAGTGATCTTTTCAAAGTGTGCTTCATCCACACACTAATGCAAGAGAAACATAGCCTTACAATCCTTCTTCTTGTTCTCCTTGTATATTCTTCTTTGTTCATCCGATGCTCCTTCATCAAGAGTGGGATAGCCTTGTTCTACAATCTCATCAACATCTTGGAATCCCGTAATTGGCTTCATTTGTACCTTCCATTGAATCCAATTTTTGCCATCAAGAATTGGAAGATTTGCTGGAAAATTTGTTCCACTTGATTCCACAATACTTTATTGAATTTTCTGAGTTTTGATGAAGGTTTCTTTGTTGATCTTGAACCTATGCTCTTGATACCAGTCTGTTAGAACAAAGAGAAAGAATGCAGAAAGGTTGAGATAGGAAGAGAGAAAAGAGAGTAAGGATGCATTGAATTCCTTCTATGTATTTAGAATAAGTGTGTTAGTTAATATCTATAAATGGCAAGTCTATTTATAGTATCCTACTAACTACTTTAATTACCAAAACTAAAATTTGAATTACACTTCTAACATTTTTTAGGGAAAACAAGCTACAATACTAACTCATTGGCAATAAAATCTCCAATTTCATTAATTATTTTCACTCGAATTTGAGGGGAGGGGGGATGAGGTACTGAGTATGAACCTTACCTTAACCACAAATTTAAGATCTCCACACTCAACAAAACAATGTGAAAGCATGTTTTCATCATTCTATGTTAAAGTGAAGTGCATGTCCTAATTAACTCCTAAATAAAATTTATATATATTCCGTGAATGAAACCACAAAATTAAACGTAAAATAACAACTAAATCTCAAGCTTGTAGAATTCTAATTCAAGTATAACCTGATACTATGTAAGATTATGGAGATCTATCTTAGGAATTGGAATACCTTAAATATAGATATTAGTGGAAGCTTATACAAGTATGTAGGTTAGGAATAGAGTTTTTCATTTGAACTTATTTTAGGTCCACTAGGATCTACGCACAATAATCCATCGATAGCCATTATACTCAACATTGAGTTAAAACTCAAGCCCAACAAATAATACAATTAACCACGTGCTTCTCAAACCCATGGATGGATCACACAATCACTTCAGTTTTCTATGGAAAAATATCAGACTATCTGGTCAGCCCATTTATTAAAACAATCTTCAGCAATCAATAGAAGCCCAAACTAATAAAGCTTTGTAACGAGAAGCTAACTTAGTTTTGTAAAATCTCGCTAGATTCTCAAGGATCATATTAAATCAAAGATCAAATGTTAGATTCTTGAAAGTAATGTTTATTAGAAAGTAGCCATACACTATGAGAGAGAATAATTTATTATTCATAAAGTGATGAATTACTCCTGGTTTTATACAAATAATAATAAAACTCTAAATTTGTCACATAAATTAATTGTTAACTTTTTTCATAAATACTTTATTAAAATATCATACGTATAGTAAAACGTGATTAATAATGGGAACTTAAAAAAAAACACAACTTTTAAATAGCCATAACTTATTGCTTCTTATAGATTGGAGATGGGCCCGAGCCTAGTTGCCCCTCTTTTAAGATAGATATTATCCGTTCCAATTTCTTATTTCAGTCTAATGAGAAAGTGTCACTAGATTATTATTTTTTTTAAAATATAAATTAATATTTTTATATTACTTGGATAAAGCTCATTGATCCAAGACATGGGAAATACTCAGTTGGAGATAGAGGATTCATACCCCTCTTTTATAAGGTCATCGATCTTGTTTGTTTGTTCGACCAACAATGAGGCACTTAAATAATATTCACTTCCTCAATTTTCCTTACATTTTACTCTCACTCAATACATGATTGACTAATCACCAATTGGGAACTAAAACAAAAAATTAGAAGGAACAAACCCAAAATAAATAATTTATAGAGACTAAAATCTAGGGAATGGAAACTCTATTTGCAAGGATCTAAAACTTAATTAGGCCATTAAATTTTTACAAATGAAATATGAAAAACTCAACCATAATTGATTTGGAAGGTGTTGAAAGTCTATTTGATGGACTCCTTTAACTTATAGTTGAGATTTTATAGTGAAACAATGAATAAACACCAAAAGTTATCCATGCAAATTAAAATATAAAGTGAAAGATAGACACTAGAGGAGGTTTTCCCTATCTTAAAGTCACATATTGGGTGTAAATGTCTAAAAGATTACATCAAGATATATGCCAAACAAGGGGATCATGTTGACGACTTTAATCATGTTAAGAATTTGAATAACCATTTATTATGGTTACATAGACTTTCAACCAAAGTTGTGTTTTCACTTTATATGGCAAAATTATAAGGCGAGCAAAGATGGAGAATAAATTCTTAGGCATACAAAATATATTTTGTTCCATTTCCGATGGTTGCATATTCAAAGTATTAGTTGTCTCAATCAAATATTTTCAAGTACAATCAAGGAGTACTAGATCTCTATAAAGATCAGAATGTCAATAATTCGATTTTAATCACACACACTAGAAGGTATTAGTTCATTAACCATAGGGTAAGAAGATATCATTGATAATACAAAAAATCAAATATTTTCAAGTATTCAAGAGTTACAAATAACAAACAAACAATAAATACCCATTACTAATTGTCTATAACATGCATGCATATTTTATTCCTGAAGATTAAATTAAAAAATACTTTCTCTCTCCATGATACGAAATATGAAATGGAAGTTTTTTTGCTTGGTTATACTTATTTTATTGTGTTGACTGCCAATTTAATTTTGATTTGTTTAGTTTATATTTATTCACACAATTTCGGTAGCTGGAGGTTAGATAAAATCACCATCCACATAAGTTGGAGGAGGAAAACTAATGACTATCAAAGAATAAAATATTAAGATAATTATTAAATCTACGCCATTTAATTTCCATCAGACAAATTTCACATGACTTAATTAATCTTTCAAATAATATACGTACCATGATTAATAAATTCATAGGGACGCTCACTGACAAGTATTAAAACTGCTCCAAGAGTTATGACTCATTATTAACAACCATGGCTGGAACTACAAGGTAGAGTTTAGGCCCTAGTCTCCGCCCTAGTCACTATTATAGATCGATTTTGATTTTTTGAAATTATATAATTTTACTTTTAGCTAGTGTAACGGAAATTTTTCTTTTCTTTTGCATTCAATTTAACGTTATATTTAAGAGTATTATTTTGGAGTTGATGATAGAGAAATGATGACTTTGGAAATTGTCTTCCTTATTTCAAACTTGAGTAAGAGAGATATAAGTGCTTTACCCAATTAATTGTTTTTGTAGATACAAATATATCAATTAATTGTTTTTGTAGATACAAATATATCAAAATACTTAAATGTTGTTACTAAAATTTTATACTTACATTATTATTATTTTCTCATTGTTAATTAGATTTTTAAAAGGAGAATAAAATAACATTCTTACATTTTTAACACTCCATTCTCCAACATCTAAATTTCGCACTCTAAAACAAGAGATAGATTTAACTTCAAACACCCTTATTAAAATTTTATAATTATATTCTTATATATTTCTAATTGTTAATAATTATATTTTTTAAAAATAGCAAAACAAAATTCTTGTATTTTTAACCTTTCCTTATCTTCCTTCTAAATTTCACAACCAAACAAGAAGGGGTTTACCTTCATCTGTCTTCCTTTCTCCTTTCATTACTCTCACTTTCTTGGCTCGTGATCTCTCTTCTTCTCATTTCCTCATAACTTCCATACACAACATAATGAAAATGGTATCATCTTGCCAACAATAACCAAAATTTTATAAGAGTCATAAGGCGATATGATGGTTAAGATAGAGAGATTTAAGGAATGAAGTGAATGAGGTTGTTAGTTCGAGTCTTACCTATAGTAAATTTAAAAAAAAAATGAATTTATAAAATAGTTTGATAGTTAAGGAGAAAGAGTAGAGTAAAAAAAATTGAAGGTTCAAATCTCAGCCACAACATATACTAATACGCCTATAAAACAGTAATAATATTCTCTAGTATATATTTATGTATCTTATGAAAAATCAAGTACCATTTTTATTTAGGCATTGTGACCTTGAATTTGAAGAGACGTGTACTTTATAACACACCATCTTAGGATAAGAGAGACGTAACAATGACATCCTGATCCACCTACACTAATTGCTAGTCATAAAAGAAAAAGAAGCAAGCAATGAAGGTTAGTTCGAACGATTAATTTTAAATTCTTTTTATTACTTATCCTTATACTATGGTGTTATAAATCATACTTCCCTTTTACTTTTTTCAGAGATAATAAATCTAGAAAACCTTATCGCATGTTTGGTTTAGAAAAATATTTGTCATTTTTATTAATAATTATAAAGTTGAAGTACCCTTTATGCCTCATAACTTGATATTATGTTTGTCTTATAAAAATTATAAACATATCACATTCTTTCCCTATGTTTTTATTTTTAAAACGTTGTATAGAAATGTATATAAAATATATATTTTCACTATTTCACATGCAACTATTTACCATAGAAAAGATAAAGAATTTAAAATGAAATACTTATAATTATTAATGGAATATGAAAAAAATTACGGACCTACTATTTTAATCTCTAATATGTTGACATAGATCAACACAACACATACTAAGTCATCCATGTGAGTTGATAGAAGGTAGATAGATATTTTAAACAACTTATTTTTTTGTACTACCAAGAGTTTTCCTTCACTTTTTTAAGTAAGGAACTAATTCATTTCGGGTTTTGTGATTGTCCCTCCCAACAAGTGTCGTTCCAATGAATCGAACTCTCGACCTTAAGAATCTAGTTGTGTCTTATACTACTAGACCAACTTCTTAGTAAAGAACTGATTTTGTATTCAATAAGTGAATACATGTATTTGAAAAATAATAATTTTCAAGATCTTTATCTTTGTACTATTAAGAGTATTTCCTCACTATATGTATGAATAACTAATTTTTTTCAATGTATATGATTGTCTCACCCAATAAGTATCGTTCTTAGAAATCAAACTCATAATCTTTAGTCTTTTTGGAGATCTAACAAAATCTTATACTAATAGACCAATATTTTGTGAGTTATTTATCTAAGTGTTTGATGATAAATAAAAGATTACTAATTGGCATAAGAAAAACGCAACCAACATGTTACACTTAAAGGAGCTGGAAAACTACGAAAATAGTTTTTTTAATCAGAAAATGAAGAATGTGTTTATTAAAACAGGATTTAATCTCAAATTTCAATTTGGTTTATTTATTCATGGAGAACTTTACAAGTTGAAACCACATGTAAGTCCTACAAGGAATATTTCAACTATAAAAAAAGTCCTACACGAAGTTTCGTATATGATTACAACACAAGGCCACTAGGGAGTTGTGAAGTGACTTATTTAAAAGGAAGAACTAATTTTAGCATAAGGTCCACGTGTTATTATGGTTGACACAGACAATGTTGGTCTTAAAATGGCAAAGTTTCTGACATCCCTTATGTGCTTCTTCTGAATAATGGACCCACACCATTCAACGCTTCTTGCTTTACCCATTCACTTATTCTACTTTTCCACTATTCCAACCCATTGGAATGTATCATACAAATTCATGGTCCCCCACAATAACATAGAATTGGGTCACCCCACATTTTAATTTGTTATCTCTCTTTGTCTTTCTTTCATACCCTATATCTTCTTGGCATTAATTTGCTTAATTCACTAGTTTTAAACCAAACATTTTTCGCGTGTTTTGTTAATTATTTCATAATTCTATCATTTGTGTTTTTTCTTCTTTACGCGAACATGTTTAAGTCAAATATGATCATTATAGATAATAAAATTCTTCCTGTAAAATGTTAAGATAATTTTATGCTCACTTATTAAAACATAAAAACATGAAACTCATAATTAAATTTGAATGACTTCATCACTTGACCTCATAGTTGTTGACCTATTTTGAACATGATAATATAATTTAAAATAAAACATAACTATTTTACAAATCCATAAATAGAATAAAATATCTTTTCAAACTAGGAGATAAGTCATCTCATCCGGTCACTAAAATTATGACATCTATTTTATTTTTTAGTTTTTAGAAATAGTTTTATAGAAAATAATTAAATATGACACATATTATGATTTTAATAATGATATGAGATAACTTATCTCTTGATATGAGAAAATACTTTATCTTCATCTACAAAATATTATTAATTAAATTTCATCACTAGACATAATATTTTCACATTCTCAAAAGGCATAAATATATATATCTAAATTGTCTTTCCCACACACATCCCAAAAAATTGAAGACATTTTTTAGATTGTGGAATGGGCTACAATAATGGTATTACCTTAATTAGGCTAAAATGTTAGCTAGTTTAGAAGAACAAACATAGGCAGTTCTCTTTCTTTGATATTGTTTCTAATTCTATATTTATATGGGCAGCTGCATGACAATTGCTAATATATATTTTTGGAAGAAAAATAATTAGTCAGTATAATTTTTTTTATATAATTAATATATCATTCATAATTCATATATATTAATTTTATTTAAATAATAAATAATGATTAATATATAAATTATAAATGACATATTGCTACTATAAAAAATTCTTATAGTATTGATATATAGATATTAAACTCAAATTTTTAAGTTCTAATATAGCACAAGGACTTTTTGTGGCCCAACACAAAGAAAGGCTCTTCCAGTTGTAGTGTCCTTCCTGAGTTGAGAATCAGAAAAACAAAAAGGAGAGAGGCAATGTTAGCAGTTGAAAGATAAATGTAAAAAAAACTAAGACTATGCCTCATTGACTTTGTCACATATTCCTTGTTTTCACCAAAGACGCAAAGTTGTACAAGCTTCATTCAGAGTTTCTTCATCTTCTTTATGATTTCATCCACCATGTATGCATAAATATTCACATAACATATGAATTTACTATTTACAAACTGTTAAAGAGATAATATGTTGAAAATTAAATATTACTATATACAAAGTTAAAATGTACAAAAATTGAATGTTTTAATAACTCTTGAAATACATATGAGATGACATTATTTTGAGTCCATAAGAAAGTAATGTGTGGAAATGATTTGACATTGACTACACAAGAGTTGTACTTTACTCTTTCTTCTCCATGGGGTTAAGGAAGAACTATTACTATTACTATTGGGTTATTAATAAAACTTGATAGTTGGGTAGATTGACAAATTAAAGGCACACAAAGTGGCCCATTATGATTGATGATGGCAACAGAGTTGAATTGAAATAAAGGTGTGTGCATAGGTGGTCGGTGATCCCATGAAAATACTCCCCATATATTTGAAAGTTTGTGATATCTATATGTTAACAAA
Source organism: Lupinus angustifolius (assembly GCF_001865875.1). Taxonomy (NCBI): domain Eukaryota; kingdom Viridiplantae; phylum Streptophyta; class Magnoliopsida; order Fabales; family Fabaceae; genus Lupinus; species Lupinus angustifolius. Next base: position 30,959,729 of record NC_032009.1, on the reverse strand, counting down.
GTAAATATTTTTATACAGTTAGTATATAATACACTTTTTATTTGAATTACTTTGTTTGAGTCAGTGATGATGAAAATGAGTGGTGAATAATAATAATAATATAAAACTCTTACATTATTAATGTATATTTTTTCTCTCTATTTGAAAATACTTGATATATATTTGTAATTTATTTTTAAGTATGATATTATTCGACAACACGATCTTGTAGCCTTGTTGGTAGGTTTTAGTTTTTTTGACTCAGTCAATAGCTGTCAGAGTTGTTCGGTAAATAAAAATTGAAGGGAGCTTGTATCTTTTAAAAAAAAGAGTTTATAACAATTGAAAGGTACTTTGTATAAAGCAAGTAGTGTTTAGAAATTGAAATTAATTTTTAATAATTCACTTACCAATTTTAGGCTTTAAAATTTTGAAAAATTACATTAGTTATATTAACTATAAAAGTGTATTATTTTTGTTGTATCATCTTATCTCCAAATAAATAAAATATTCCACATCCAATTATAAATGATTGAAAAATTTAATTTTAAATTATTTATGTATTTAATTACTCCAATTAATAGTTATTTAACTATTAAATAAATAGTAAATAAGTATTCTATGTATTTTGTAGTTATTTTTTAAATTTCATTTAGTTACAAAGCTAGTGTAATTGAGCAACCACCTTCACAATTACGAGCTACAAGCTCACAACTATAAGGATATTGTTCGACAAAGCAAGTTTGTAGTTTTTCAGTTAACTTATAGGTTTTTGACTCAATCAAAAAAACTATAAATCTTCGTTTGGTTGTGGAGAAATAGAGAGGAAATAAGTTGAGGTAGAGAAGTTTTGGAGAAAGTATGGTTTTCTCTCATTTGGTTGAGAAGAGAGAAAGGGTAGAGAGAAAAAATAGGTGGGACTTACATAAAATTCTTTCTTACCAAATATGAAGAGAAAGCAAAGGGAGAAAGAGTTTTATACATGAAATGACAACTATGACCTTATAAAATATCATTTATTAATATTTTTTCCTCTAGTTTTGTTTAAGGGTATTTTTAAATATAATATTTTTTTCCCTCTTACTTTAAATTCAACCAACCAAGAGAAATAGAGAAGAAAATATCTCTTATCTTTTTTTTTATTTCACTCCTACCAAACAATATTAAAATCTACTTTATTTCTCATTATTTTCTTATCTCTTTCACTCTCTTGATAATTTCTCTCACATCTTTCTCTCTTTTCACTTTTTTCTCTTAACCAAATAAAGCCTAAGAGTCACATGGTACACAAAAATTGAAAGTAGCTTATAAGTTTTAAAAAACGAGATTGTAGCGTTTGAAATCTACTTTGCAGAAAGCTACTCCACTTAACATTAGAAAATGAAAGTACATTTCAATAATTTTCTTACCAATGTTGCCTTTTAATATTTAAAAAATTACATTAGATGCCTCAATGGGGTAAATTAATTTCTTTCTTTTTAGGATCTTTTATGATGAATTAATTATTTGTCCACTGGATTATTTTGCAATGTATACATTATTCTTTCATTTCATTTTTAGAATAATGTAACGATATTTTCATATTATATATTTTAACAATATATAATGTTAATAGTGGAAGAATATTATAAATTTATGTAACTTAATTGCATTTTTGGAAAGAAAAGTATAGAAAAGAAAAAAATATTAAAATAAAAAAAAACAAATAGAATATTGCATATCCAATTATAACTAAATATAAAAATAAATGATTATTCTGAATTATTTATATATTTAATTATTCCAAATAATTAAATAATGTATGTCATTTTTAATCATTTTTTTTTTCAAATTTTAGCTAGTTACAAAACATATTTTATAAAATAACTACAGTTTAATAAGCTACATGTAAAACTATAAGCTCGAACTACTTGCACATTTACAAGTTACAAGTTCACAATTATAAGATGATTTTTCTAAATAAAACCAAGATACAATGTATAAGCTACAACCCCACGTCTTTAAGCTAGTTTTACTTAAAAGAACCTATACCATTATTTATTATTTATTCCATAGTTTTAAATGTAGATTACATAAGATTTTTTAGTCAAATTATATCAACTTTTTATATCTTTTAGTAATTTCTTAAATTATATCAAATTTTTATATTTTTTTAGTAATTTCTTAAATTATATGTATAACATTACACATTAAAATATATGGAACAACTTGAGTATGAGTGAGAATTTTTTTGTTTCCCACACATATCCTCGCACTAGAGGCAATAATGTCCGAGTCGGAAATATCCACAAGTATATGAGGCTAACTCTTTCAACGGTAATTTTTTTCATTCACAGGACTCGAACCCGAGATCTTGCTTAAGGAGAATCAATCATGTACCACTTAAACCAATACCCATTAATATGACATCTCTTATGATAAATATTTGTGTCTTTGCTATCCTTTGAATATAACTATTTTTTTAATTTCTTAACATTATCTCTTAGGAAGGCAACTATGGATAATTTTTTTCTTTCAATAATGTGTATTTAGAATTACAACTTTACTGGGTGAGACTTTGATGCAACTATTATGTTTAGAGTATAATGTATTAGTTTAATATTCATAAGTTAAAAATTAATAAAATAATGGAAAAGATAAAAAAAAACTAAATAAAATAATAATGACAACTATAATCTTATTCTCTTATTACTACCTATTTGCGGCACCCCCGCCACCTCCACCAAATAACCCGATGCAATCAACACCACATCCATCAGCATCACCCCACTCCACCCTAAGCTACATTCTCCCATGACCAGATCTCACATTTTCTTACTAATCACTCCTAAGGGTTTTTGGTGGAGTGGGTGATGGTGGTAATACAAGTGAATCAACTTTCACATTCCCTAATTAATATGAATGATTAGAATAACAATTACAATAAATAAATACAAATACAAATACAAATTAATTTTGTATTTAAGGTATTCCTACACTTTAATATTGAGGCAGAGGATTATTCTCTGGAGCTTCAAAGCCCATCTCTCTTAATAATTGTTTCTCCAAGAATTTGAATCCTACTGTTGAGATCCAACATGCCTACTATTGAAACAATAGCTTGTTGATATTACAAGTTAATTTTAATTTCATATATCTAAAGTAGATAAATTTTAGTTTCCCAACCTTTAAAAAAGAAAAAAACTTAATTAAATATGTATGTAAGTGTACTTTGGCATATGAAATTGAAGTTTGGCTTAAAACTGAGTCTTAAAAATTGTTTTTAACAGATGTCCATATGGATATAAATATTTTTACTTATTCTTCATTCTTAGTCACCACTTTAAGAAGTGTATTTCCACAACACAATTGTCACAGAAAGCATCATTGTCGTAGTTTTACTGCCGCTACCTTATCACCACCATCACCATTAAATTTCTACACCACCACCATCACTACGGTCACCATAAAAAATATTATTACAACCACCACCACACAATCTACAACCACTATTCTATCATTGCCATCACCATTATCATCATCATCCTTTTCACTATCATCATTACTACTATCATTATAAGATATGGCAAAACGGACCGTCCAACCCATTTTTCCCCTGCTCACATTATGCTCGCCAAATTTATGTGGATCGGGCATGCCCGCAAAAGCTTAACAAACAAAATCACATACCCTACCCGTTTTATAATAGGTTCGCAAGTATTTTGCTTTTTACACTAAAAAATAAAAAAAATGTGATTCAATACTAACTTATAATACGAAAAAAGTCTGCAATGTTAAAGTAACAATTCTAGCAATTCTAACATAATACTAATAGGTTGTGAATCAATTCTAGTAACATAATACTAGCAATTCTAGTTACAAACTAACAAATCTAAATGTTCCTGTGAATCAATACTAGGTAGTAGGATAACATCCACATTACATAATAAGTAAGCAATAGATAATAATTCTACTAACAAGTTTGTAATAATAATTCTAAAATAACCAAATTTATAGTCCATAGGCATTACATAATTAATAATGAGTACTAACAAGCACAACTAAAATCTTAGATGAACTAATATTAAAATCTTTGATCATCATTTAATCATCTTCAATCAACCATCCTTGAATTTGTACAATTCCCAATATCATTAGATTCATCATCATCTACATATACATATAGTAACAAAATTATAAGAATGAAACAATTAAATTCACATGGAACAATTATAAGAAGAAATAATCAAAATTTAGGTTAGGTTGCATTAAACAAGTTACCAACTTACCATTGTCAGCAAAATCGTGCAACCAATTGTGAGTACAAATCAAAGCTTGTACGTTTTTTTTAACAAAAGACGACTCCTATATTTGTTAATGGCATATGCACCAATGCTAAATGCAAATTTAGATGCAAGAGTAGTAATGGGATTGCTTAGCAAGTCACAAGACAATAATGATAAATCAAGAAAACGAGTAACTATACCCTTCAACCATTTCAAGACATCTAATTCTTTATCTAACTCCTTGATTGATTCATCTAAGTAGTCATCCAGTTTAGACTTTCCAACTTGACTTATAAGAATACCATAAAAATCAGACAATAGAAAACAATTCCTAACACAAACCATTAAAAGTAAAAACAAATATAACGAAACAGTCTAAGTCGCAGTAAACAAATTAAACTTATATCAAATATGTCTTTTTTGACTGAACTTGTACCTTTTGATGTACTTCGAAGTGGACCACTTGTAAGATTGGTTTTCACATTAAAGTTAGATTAATTGTTGCTTGTAATAGATGCATACTTCCCAAAAAACATGTAGAAGTTTGACTTCAGATATGCTACTTTTTCATCAGTAGTACCAACATCAATTTCTGATTAGCAACTTCTCAACATTTCCAACTTCATCCGTGGATCTAGAACTGTTCCCATAGCAAGTGTGACACTATGATCATTCCAATATTTTTCAAACTTCACAATCATATTCTCATCATTTCCCTTAAGACTTCATCTTCGTCTTTTAGAGTTTGAAGTAGAATACACTAAACTTTCAAACTTGCATGAAATACAAGTTAGATGTTCGGTATGATGTACCAGAAATCAATTCAGTAATCTGAAAGAATGGACATAGAAAATCACAAATTCGTTGTGCTTTTGTCTATTCTTATTCCGAAAGACTATTGGTAATTAGAATTATGTATTGGAAAATTACTAAAAGTGTGTTTGCATTTGAGAGCACTTTCAAGTAATATATAAGTTGAATTCCATCTTATAGGCATATCAAATTTCAACTCAACAGAAGTGTCAATAAGCCCACCCGACTCTGCAACACATTTTTTGAAGGCGATCTTTCTTGTTTTAGAACCTTTCATATATTTGACGTTGTCTCTTATTTTTTACAAGGCTTCACCATCAACTTTCAAATCATCTTGGACAATCAAATTCAGAATATGTGTAGAATAACACACATGAAAAAACTTTCCATCAACCACCAACCAATTATCATCCTAAGCAAGTATATTCCTCAATATTCCCACCAATGTGTCATTTGCACTAGCATTATCCAAAGTTAGAGAGATAATTTTCTTGTCAATTTTCAACTCTTTCAAAAACTCTAATGTTGTTGTACACATTTCAAAGCCATTATAAGGAGGTGACATCTCGCAGAAGTTGAAATTTTTACTATTTAACTTTCAATCTAAGTCAACATAGTGAGCGATCATACATAAATATCCCTATGTTGTATCAACTATCCACATATCATAAGTTAAGCATATCCTATTTATAATGTTAGCCAATGTCTCTCGAAGCTTCTCATTCTCTCGCTTGTAAACTTTTAATACATTTGCCTTTGCAGTATTTTCACTGATATGAGCATAATCTGGATTCAAGTACTTCAACCAGGCTCTAATCTTTCTATACTCAACGGATTTAAATGGTAAATCATGCTCGATTATTACAGTAGTGTACATTTCATGATATACCAATTGATCTATAGTGTGAGACTTCAATTTTGCTTGTCTATCTATCATCATATGACCCACATCTTCAAACTTAGTTTTTGAGCAATAATCTAAGTGACGAGTCATAGAATGTGTCCCATATTTATTCCCACCAGCTTTGTACTAGGCATTACAAATATTACACTCAACCCTCTTAACTCCATCAAGCAACTCTTCTAAAACTGTGAAGAAATTCTAACATTTAGATCTTGTTGCTCATGGCCCTTTTTTAGTTGTACTAGTATTAGAAGAAGGATGAACATCATTATTAATGACAATCACATCACTAGGTGTTGAAAGATTTTTTTTAGAGGTTTTCCCCCTCAACAAATTGTCCCTAGCAGTGGCGCCAATTTGTTGAAAGGAGTTTTCTCTTCGGTGTGTTTTCTTTATTTGGTTAAGTAAGTGAACTCGGTTTTATTCTTTGTTCGCCATCTCGGCTTTGTTGAAATAAATTTCAACGCCGATATAATGATTTCAAGAATATTCCAGTTACAACTTACTTCTAATAATCATGTGAATAAGTTATTCCTTCTTTCTCGGCTTTGTTAGAATAAATTCTAACGCTGGTACAATGGATCAAAGTAATCCCCTATTACATAATTATTAAGTACCTTTGAATATCATCTCGGTTTTGTGGAATAAATTCTAACACTGGTTTAATGGTATCCTAATGTACAAAAGTGATGAATAGTTAATTGTTAGAAACAAATAAATAAATAAAGAATAAAAAAATGATAAAGTTAAGTGACCTTTATTTATTTACTCCCTTTCAGGTTCCTTTTATTAACAAACCAAACTTATTCCTTAAGGAAGGTTGGTATTAAAGAATAAATAAATTGGGGAATGTAAATAACAATAAATAAAAGTTAGTAGTTAGCTTCATCACTTTTGTATATTAAAAGGTGTTTCAACAAATAAATTTATTGATAACACTTTACTATTTTA
>NC_032009.1:30942699-30952717 GCF_001865875.1 Lupinus angustifolius | reverse complement strand
TTGGCAAATAAACTAAGTAGTAGAACTACTTCTTAGTTTATTTGTTAAGTGTTTGAGACAAGTAATTTTTCATGACTTGAAATCGGTTTTTAGGTGATCAATCTAAAAAGAGCATTAAGAATTTCTCAAACAAATAAAATTAACCAAAGCACCAATTTGAATGATTAAAATTCAAATTTAGAATAAAAGAAGAAGAAGAAGAAATATGTAATCAACTTTCAAATGAAATTGTTAGGAGCATGAGCCATCTATCCAAGGATTGGATGCTTTAGGTTTCAAATGAGATTACAAAATGGATTTTTGCATCTCATTTGCCTTCTCCTTTCTCTTCTTGAATTATAAACTAAACTACTCTAAAACTAGCCTAAAAACTACCTAAAACGAGAGGAAAATATGGAGGAAAGAAGACGAATAAACTAGGAAAAATTTAGAATGTATGACCATGTTTACAAATGAGAATTTCATGCCTTTATATAGGCCAAGGTGCTGGGCACTTAGCTGCTTCTTTGCACCGCTCAGCAGCTGACCAAACCCTTCAGCATGGGTTTGGTCACTTGGTCAAGTAGCTTGGTCACCTCCTTAAGCTTGACTCACCAAGGCTAGTTGTGAGCTATGAGACCAGCTATGGTGAGCTACTCCTGAAAAGCCTATGGTGGGCTACTTGAAGTGAGGTCATGCATGACTTCATGGTTTCTTGATGGCTAAGTTAATTCTGGGTGCACACTGCTGAGAACACATGTGGCACCGCTAAGCTGCCTTCTTGAGCAGCTTTGACCGTGCTGACTGAGACGTGGCTTGGTGCTTGGTGACCTGGTCAGGTGTCTGGTTCACCGTTGAGCACACATATGGCACCGCTGAGCTGCCTGTTTGAGCAGCTTGGGCGTGTGCCTGACTTGTGTCTGCCCGTGCCAAGCTTGTATTCTGACCGTGTCAGGCTTTGTCTGGTGCTAGGCTGAGCGGTCAAGCAGGTCCGCTAAGCTGCCTACTTGAACAACTTGGTCTGTGCCATGTTGGTTTGGCTGAGCCAGGTTGGGTCTGATGGTACCAGGTTGGTGTCCAGGTCAGCTCAGCGTAGCTTGGTCCATGCTAAGCTACCTGGTTGAGCACCTTGAGTTTGACATCTTTTTCTTCTTGGACCATGAGTCTTTATTCTTTTTTATTTTTCTTTCTAAATACTACAAAACACATTAAAGAGAAATACAAACACAAATATACAAGATTGTGATATTTTATCCAAAAAGTATTGTTTTTAAGTTGGTTTTTCTCAATTATGCTTAAAATAAGTGCCATAAAAGTGTTTAAAATTTAAGAATGTTTAACACTTATCACTAGGGTCAATTTTTCTCAAGCATACACTATCTGCTACAACAAGTTAATAATACAACAAATAATCACTATTAAAATAGTTTATGACAAATTAGCAACTTACAATCCACATGCGAATGCGTTGAGACAATTACAAATTACAATTTACAACACATAACTAAGTTATTTGCAACATCTCCACCTTAAAACATGAATCTTATTTATTTATCCCAATGTTTTTTCAGCCAACAATTTTGTAATCTCACGTCACATGTATATTAATACAGAAGCTAAATGTTGGAATATATGCGAGTGACAAAGGTAGGAGCTAAACTCACATGTATCTCACAAATTGTAATAGAAAACGAGAGCTAAACTCGTATGTATCTTAAAACAAGAGCTAAACTCGCATTGTAAACTCACATGTATCTTAAAACATGACCTAAACTCATGTGTATCTCACAAATTGTAATAGAAAAAATTAAACACACAAATTCATATAACCCCTCACAAAAACACTAAACAGTAAACACATATTAATTTGGGGGATAAATTAATGAAAAAAAACATATTAATTTGGGGGGAAACTAAATTAGAGGAAAATTGATTTTGGGAAAAACTAAATTAGGGAAATTGAATTTGAGAAAATCAACCTACATCTACTTGTCATGATGGTCATGACTAGTGTCTTTGTCGGATGAGGAGATCACAGTCGCCATTCTTATGGATAGTTGCTAGTTTATCCTTGTTGTGGCTGTGAGGTCTGGTTGTCATGGTGGAAAAGGAGAGTTGGAGGAAGAATAATGGATTTGGATGAAGAAGAATGGTTCTTCTGAAGAAGAAAAGTAATTCTAACTTTTGTGAATGCTGAAACTTTGAAGTTGGAACTTGGAATGGAAATATGGAACGGAATGTGTGATGGTGTGAGTATGAGTTGTTATTATAGATGGCAACATGAACAATATATGCTAGCGCGTCCGCATAACTCGCATTTGTTTTGCGAGCAAAGCATACAAAATTTTCCTATTTGTCCGTTTCGTTGTGCCCATTTTTCCCGCCAAGCCTACAAACAATTATATTGGGCAATGCGGGCGGCACACAAACATAATTTAAGGAAAAATTAAGAAAATTTCAAATAAGTATTGATGTAATGTGATTTTTAATATTAAAAAAATTGTATTCTAATGGGATTTGTTAAATTTAATATAAAATATCAATATTTTTGTTAATTTCTTATCTTCAACTACTTTATTTAATTTATTATATGAATTTATTTTAATTTTTTAATTAATCAACAATGTCCTTGGGTCTCTTGTTAGCACATTTTAAAACGAGCAGGGCATTGACTTTTGTCCCTTAAGCCAATGCGGGCATGCACATGCCCGCTTAAATTTTTATGGGCATTTGCAGGCACGGACAAAACTGGTTGGGTGACCCGTATTGCCATCTCTAGTTGTGATAGTGGGGGAAGGGTGAATGGAATTGGGTACTTGGGTGGGGTGAATGGAAAGTTGGACCTAAAAAAACTTTGGCCAATGATGCCCAAGGGTGGCCCACGCAACCCGCTTAAAATGAATGTTATTAAAGCGGGTTTGACAAAATGGGTTCAAGAGGTAAAAATATGATGACATGCCCATATTTTTTTGCGGGCAATGTATGTCGGTGGGCAATGTCCATATTGTCATCACTAATCATCATTACAATCATTATCGTCACCACCAAAAACATTATTACAACCACCATCACACATGTTCCAACCATTGCCCCATCATTATCATCACTATTGTCATCATCGTTCTTACCACTATCATATTTACAACGATCATCATTATTATCATTGTTGTCACCCACCGCCTCATCATTTCCATCAGCACTATCACCGTCATCCTTTCCACCATCATCATTATTATCATTGTGTCACCTCCACCATTCCACCACAAATACCATTATTGTCACCATAAGCTCACAATTATTGCCTCAACTACCATTATCACCAACATCATCATCACCACTACCACCATTATCACTAATGTCATCGTTACAATCTCATGCTGCTCTCATAACTATAAGTCTATAACCACCAAATCATGTCATCACCACCATCTTATCATTGTCCGTATCATAACCCCCACCCTATTGTTCCCACCATACCTAGATACCACCTCCACTTTCATTGGCACGAGTATCACAAATTTAATAAATTGAATTTAGAATTATAATTTTACGTTGTAATATTTTCATACAAAAACAAAATTATGATTCTACATCATTGGAAATTGGAACTATATTTCTCAATTATAATTTTTACATTAATAGATTATGCATACCTTCATATTAACTTAACGATCAATTGCGAGTGAAGGTCGCTTCCATGGACCTATTGTGTAATAGATATGGTTGGTACACATCTGAGTCATTTCTGGTTTGTTCTTGTAGATCTATAATGGTACAAGGTAGATGATGTTTTAATAAGGGGTGGCGACTAGTGAACGTTTGCGTCACATAATGGCGATTGTGCAATGTGCATATGTGACATACAATAGTAGGAGCAGTGATTCTAACAAGGGAAATAGTCCTGTATAATGAATGATAAATAGCCTTTTTGAAGGTTGAAGGAAATGAGTTTAATATGAAGATAATGTTTGAAAATGATAATTTGTTGCTTAGTTCATTTTTTGGAGTGAGAATGTTTTAGTGGTTGGATAGGGTGATGAGTTGCATATGAAGCTTAATTGGGTAAGTTATTTGTGGAAAAAAAAGACTAGTGACACATGATTCGGTCCTTCATAATTTTTATGGGCATCAACTTAGTTCTTAATAAATTTAAATTATCATTCTGACCCCCAAATTTTAAAACATAGAATTTTTATGGGCATTGACTTATGTCCCTCAAGCCAATGCGGGCATACCCATGCCCGCTTAAATATTTATGGGCATTTGCAGGCATGGACAAAACTGGTTGGGCGACCCGTTTTGCCATCTCTAGTTGTGATAGTGGGGGAAGGGTGAATGGAATTAAGTACTTGGGTGGGGTGAATGGAAAGTTGGGTCTAAAAAAATTTGGCCAAATGATGCCAGGGGGTGGCCCACGCAACCCGCTTAAAATGCATGCTATTAAAGCGGGTTGGACAAAATGGGTCTAAGAGGTAAAAATATGATGACATGCCCACATTGTTTTGTGGGCAATGTATGCCGGTGGGTAATGCCGATATTGTCATCACTAATCATCATTACTATCATTATCATCACCACCAAAAACATTATTACAACCACCATCACACATGTTGCAACCATTGCCCCATCATTATCATCACTATTATCATCATCGTTCTTACCACTATCATCTTTACAACCATCATCATTATTATCATTGTTGTCACCCCACCGCCTCATCATTTCCATATGCACTATCAACGTCATCCTTTCCACCATCATCCTTGTCACAATCATCATTATTATCATTGTGTCACCTCCACCATTCCACCACAAATACCACTATTGTCACCATAAGCTCACAATTATTGCCTCAACTACCATTATCACCAATATCATCATCACCACTATCACCATTATCACTAATGTCATCGTTACAATCTCATGCTGCTCTCGTAACTATAAGTCTAAGTCTATAACCACCAAATCATGTCATCACCACCATCATATCATTGTCAATATCATAACCCTCATCCTATTGTTCCCACCAAACCTAGTGATCGAGACCGTACCCGATACAAATAATATAACAATTAAAAACTGCAGTACTAGGAAGTGACTCCTAGGTCGTTTCCCAATGATTATCTTTCAAGCAAAGCTTCAAACACCTTATACTCACACACACACAAGGGGGTTTTTGTTGTTGGATAGTATGAACATAAATCAAATTCAGAAGCAGTAGTTAAGCAATGTAATAAAACAGCTAAATCCCTTTGGTACGTTTGTTTACAACTCAATCCTCGGTTTTAAAAGATTATTTTCAGATTCCAACCATTAACTTCCGAATTTGTTGAGAATCAATTAACTAAGCGATAACAAATTCACACGAACTAAGCATTCATGCACTAGAGAGTAAACCAACTAAGTGAAGATAAACTCATAAACCAGTTTCTAACATAGAAGAAATCAACAATAAAGAAACCGAAAATGCATTAATAACAAAACCTCAAGAGTTGTGATATATTACCAATGGAATTTAGTCTACAAGTTTAGCCTTCCATTGAGTGGAAGAAAGAAACCTAAAATGAAGAAGATGAATGAAACCCGAAAATGAAGAAGATGTGAAACCCTAGCAGAGTAAAAGAGGAGAAAACGAAATTCTAAAATGAGTGAATATAGAGAGTGAGAATGCAATTCGGGTTCCTTCTTTCACAAAGAGTAAAACTGAAAATGGGCCCTAAACAATGGGCCAAAAACTAAAACCAAATACAAATAAAAACTCCAAAAATAAAAATACGATCTTCACTTCAACATATATCCTCCACTTCCATAATGCCCAAAATGCCATTGGTGCCAAATATGATATGAAAATGATAATAGATTTAATCAGGCTAAATACTCCCAAATTAACTCATTTTAGGAATATTAGTCTAAAACACTAAACCATGTGAATCAAAGTCCATTAGGCACTAAGAATCATTAATCATGCTAAATTAAGGTTAAGAATAGTGTGTAATATATTTTTTATCAAATACCTCCACACTTAACCTTTTGCACTCCTGGGCAAAATCAAGAAATAAGGTTATGCTAACTGATATGCACAAAAATGAGTCATGCAAGAAGATCACAAAAACTAGAAAATGAAACACCTAAGAAAATCACATACTTCACAATGAAATCTAGGAAATGCAATGAAATGGGAAAAATCAAACACACAAGAGTAAAGAATCAAATCAAGATATCCATGAACATCATCCAATGAATCCAAGTATGCCATGAAACTAATCAAACCAAGAGGCGAGTCATAACAATGATAGAACCTCACAAGATATGCTCTCTAAAGTGTTTACACTCATATGTCTTAGGTTGCAAGTGTTTACACTCAAAAAACTTCATGAAAACAAACACAACCATAGGCTTGACAAGCCTCTAACATCAACATCATAAGCACATGTATATAAAGATCAAAAGGACTTTTCAAGGTTGTAATGAGGCCAAGGACAAGGTAGGATAAATATGAGATATGTAGGTAAAACCAAATGGAATAGAGGAGCAATGGGGAATAAGTAAAAAGTGAGCAAAAATCAACCCAATATAAGACCAAATCTCTAATCCCAATCTTCTTTGCCTTACTCAACCTTTTATTCACTGTCGTTTCTCCTTTTGTTGTTTTTCTTGTTGATTTTCGTTTTTTTTTTGTTTTTTTATGAACACTTATGTACACAATTGTATTAACTATCATTAAGACATAACCAAGAATCCACAAGATTTGAAGAACAATGCACCCTTTCTTACTTAATACCTATTCCCAAAACAATTCCAAAGCTCCAAAATTCCCTAAGGTTAGGACAATCATGGTTTTTCACTTATAAGCTTGTAATGAGCTAAATAACAATGAAAGAGGTAAAAGTCTCAAAGGGGCTATCAAAGGATAAATTCACTCAAGGTAGGCTTATATGGCTAAGTGACTTATTCAAAAGAAATGCCTAGATCATGTGCATGTGAATATCAAGTATCAACAAGAAACAAGTCAAGTTCTAGAGTGTAAGTAATCAAGAGTGCAATCACACATGAAAGAATATTAGATGGCATACATAATTCATCCACAATTAAGGCTCAAATTCTCACAAGGGACAAGTGTATCACAATCGCTTCAACCTTTTAATTCTTAAAAGCAACTTCACATACAGCCTAAGCAAATGAAAGTATGAGAGAATGAAAAGTAGAGAAGAGAAAGGAAAAATCCCTGATTCATGGAGGGAGGAAAGTGGGTTCAACCAATGAGTCCTCATCCACAAGTTCATCCACTAAGGAAGGATTGTGAGGAAAGGCTTGAGGCGATGCCCATTAACCTTGAAGTTCTTATCTATGGATTCACTTTTGATTTCTACAACACCATAAGAAAACACATTAGTAACAACAAAAGGACCAATCCACCTAGAACAAAGCTTACCACTCATGAGTCCAAGCAAAGAGTTGTACAACAACATTTTTTGACCAACTAAAAATTTCGTTCTAAAAATGAAGTTATCATGGAATCTTTTGGTCTTCTCTTTATAGAACTTAGAGTTCTCATAGGCTTCTAAGCGGATCTCATCGATTTCATTCAATTGGAGCTTTCTTTCTTCACTAGCTTGATCAAGAGCCAAGTTACAAGTTTTCACAACCCAATATGCACGATGCTCTATCTCTACAGGAAGATGACATGCTTTACCAAAGACAACCCGATAAGGAAACATCCCTATGGGTGCCTTGTAAGCAGTCCTATGTGCCCAAAGAGCATCCTCAAGTCTGTTGCTCTTTGCTCCAATTCTTTCTGTTAGGCTGCACCATCTTCTCTAAAATCCTCTTTGTCTCTCTGATTGAAATCTTAGCTTGCCCATTACATTGGGGGTGATAAGGTATGGAAACTCTATGAACAATCCCATATTTCTTGAGCATAGCTTGCCTGGATCTATTGCAAAAGTGGGTACCTTGGTCACTAACAATGGCTCTAGGTATGCTAAACCTACAGAAAATGTGAGACCTAACAAAATCTATAACAACCCGAGCATCATTAGTCCTGGTGGCCTTAGCTTCCACCCATTTAGAAACATAATCAACAGAAAGCAGAATATAGTAAAAGCCAAAAGAAACAGGAAATGGACCCATGAAATCAATACCCCAGACATCAAACACCTCGCAAAACAATATAGGTTGTTGATGCATCTCTTGTCTCTAAGAAAAGGTACTACCTGCTCTCTAACACGTCTCACAAGTGCTACAAATCCTCCACGCATCTTTGAAGATGGTGGGCCAATAAAATTTATAGTCAAGCACCTTTCGTGCTGTCCTTTTGGTACAAAGATGGCCACCCACTATAGAAGAATGGCAAAACTAAAGGACTTGCTCAATCTCATGAACTGGAACGCATCTTCTAGTAACCTGGTCATTACACAATCTCCCCAAATAGGGATCATCCCAAACATAATATTTAGCATCACTCTTAAGTTTATCATTTTGAGCTCTAGATGCAAGTGGAGGAAAAAAAGATGCAACCAAATAATTTACAAGATTGGCAAACCAAGGGGTGGGGAAAGAAACAAAAATATTCAAAAGTTGTTCATCAGGAAAATCATCTCTGATAGGCATCATATCAATAACTCCCTCAATCCTGCTCAAGTGGTCAGCCGCCAAATTTTGTGCTCCACTCCTATCACGGATCTCCAAATCAAACTCTTGGAGCAAGAGCACGAAAATCATATCTGATAGGTATCATATCAACAACTTTCTCAATCCTGCTCAAGTGGTCAACCACCAAATTTTGTGCACACACTTCTGTCACGGATCTCCAAATCAAACTCTTGGAGCAAGAGCATCCATCTAATCAACCTTGGTTTGGAATCAACTTTCTTCAATAGGAACATCAAATATGCATGGTCAGTGAAAACAACCATTCTAAGACAAAGCAAATAAGACCTAAACTTATCTAGAGCAAATACAATAGCTAAAAACTCTTTTTCAGTTGTGGTGTAATTTACTTGTGCATCATCTAAAATCCTGGAAGCATAATAAATTACCCTAGGCAGTTTGTCCACTTTTTGAGCAAGGACAACCCCTAATGCATAAATAGAAGCATCACACATCAGCTCAAAATGGACTGTCCAATTAGGTGCCTGGATAATAGGAGTGGTGGTTAGGGCTATCTTGAGGCAATCAAATGCCTCCATACATCTCTCATCAAAATCAAAGACCACCTCATTTTGCAACAGGTTGGATAGTGGAAGAGCCTTCTTGCTAAAATCTTTAATGAACCTGCGATAGAAACCTGCATGACCAAGAAAAGAACGAACCTCTCGCACACAAGAGGGGTAAGGCAATTGTGAAATAACATCTATCTTAGCAGGGTCTACCATGAAATGGCATTTTTCGTAATTCAGAACAAGGTTAGTTTCGATGCATTTATGAAGAACTCTATGTAGACTATCCAACCATGCATCAAATGAAGATCCATAAACTGTGAAATCTTCCATAAACACCTCTATGCAATTCTCTAAAAAGTCACTGAAAATGTTCACCATACACTGCTAGAATGTACCAGGGGCGTTGCATAGGCCAAAAGGCATCCTCCTATAGGCAAAATTGCCAAAGCGCAGGTGAATATGGTCTTCTCCTGATCCTTAAGAGCAATATGGATATGGAAATACCCAGAAAAATCATCAAGAAAACAGTAATGAGATTTACCTGCTAAGCGCTCAAGCATCTAATCAATAAATGGTAAAAGAAAGTGATCCTTTCTTGTTGCTTGGTTGAGCCTCCTATAATCAATGTAGACTCTTCAACTGTTCTGCGCTCTCGTAGGAATCAACTCATCTCTCTCATTTCTCACCACTGTAATTCTTGTCTTCTTTGGAACCACCTGAACTGGGCTCACCCAATGACTATCAGAAGTGGAATATATAATCCCAGCTTGTAAAAGATTTATGAACTCTTTCTTCACAACCTCAAGGATGACTGGATTGAGTCTCCTTTGGTGCTTGTCTCACTGGTTTAGCTCCATCTTCCAAGAGTATCCTATGCA
>NC_032009.1:30927748-30942599 GCF_001865875.1 Lupinus angustifolius | reverse complement strand
TCAGATTGTTGTATGATGTCTGCAGCAATTGGGTTAGTGCAATCTGATTCTACAACATTTGGATCAACAGAAATATGCAGAAACTCATCAATACAAGAATTACACATTTCAGAATCAGTGCATGTATGACAAGTGTATGAGTCTATCAATGACATAGAATCAAAATTATTAAGAAAATCACAGATATTCTCATTAGTTAACTCATCAAGTAAATCAATATGAAACACAGAATGGTCCTCAGATGGATGCTTCATAGCATCAAAAATATTAAACCAGACCACAATATCACCAAACTCCATAGATAATGTTCCATCATGAACATCTATCTGTTCTAAAAAATGGTCTCCCCAAAATGATAGGAACTGTGTTACGGGAAGATCTATCTTCCATATCGAGAATATAAAAATCAACCGGAAAAATAAGTTCACCAACCCGAACCCAGACATCCTCTATCAAACCAGCAGGATATGCAATACTCATGTTTTCTAATTGAATCACTACCCAAGTGGGTTGCATAGGTCCAAGTGAAAGAGACAAGAAAACAGACATAGACATAACATTAATCGAAGCACCTAGATCTAGCATGATATTCTCAAATTTTCTATTACCTATTATGCAAGGTACATAAAATGTACCTGGGTTTATCAATTTCAGGATTTATTGGATACAAAGAGTTAGGATTTCCCCTAGTCATGCACTAAATACAACAGTAAGAACCATGTAGAGCAGTAAGTGAAATACATGTTAAATTTCAGTGATCAACCAAAACTTTGCATCAATAAAATCCTAATACCATAGGTAACATCCACAAAAAGTTTCAGGACAAAAATCAAAGTCTAACTAATTTAATTAAATGCAACAAAATCAAAACAATTGGAAAAATAAACTTGTAAAATAAAAGAGAAATAGTAAACACTCTTTTTGGATTTTCAGGGTGCATTCTACAAACGCAGTATATAGAGAAAGAATCGTTGGATTTTTCTACCTCAAATGCATATATAATATGTCCAATTCTGATTAACGGTTCCAAAGTTATGCCAAAAATAGAAAATTAATAGTAAAACTAGTCACTACTTGTTTGTATTTCACAACCAACAGCAAGGTGATTGACTATGATGCATCCAGTATTCAATATGTGATGAAAGAAGTTTGGAAACAAAGTTTCATGCAAAAATTCCAACCACAACTATATTAACCAACATATACCCGAATCAACCAATAGGCAAATAACTAAACAAAACAGCAAACAACATAAAATAATGAATGCTACAGGCAGATTTTGAAACCCAAACAGAATGGTTATTCTAAGACATACACTAAATTATACTAAGAACCTTTGACAAGAACCGATAATCATCGGCAGGAGCGCCAAATTTGATCGAAGCCGTACCCGATACAAATAATATAACAATTAATAATTCACACGAACTAAATAATAATGCACTAGAGAGTAAATCAATCATAAACCAGTTTCTAACATAGAAGAAATTAACAATAAAGAAACCAAAAATGCATTAATAACAAAACCTCAAGAGTTGTGATACATTACCAAAAGAATTTAGTCTACAAGTTTAGCCTTCCATTGAGTGGAAGAAAGAAACCGAAAATGAAGAAGATGAATGAAAACCGAAAATGAAGACGATGTGAAACACTAGAAGAGCAAAAGAGGAGAAAACAGAATTCTAAAATGAGTGAAGGTAGAGAGTGAGAGTGGAATTCGGGTTCCCTCTTTTACAAAGAGTAAAACCGAAAATGGGCCCTAAACAATGAGCCCAAATCTAAAACCGAATTTACAAATATAAACTCCCAAAATAAAAATACAATCTTAACTTCAACACATATCCTCCACTTCCATAATGCCCAAAATGTCATTGGTGTCAAATATGATCTGAAAATGGTAATAGATTTAATCAGACTAAATAATATCAAATTAACTCATTTTAGGAATATTAGTCCATTAAAGTCTAAGACACTAAACCATGTGAAACAAAGTCCATTAGGCACCAAGAATCATCAATCATGCTAAATTAAGGTTATGAATAGTGTGTAATATATTGTTCATCACCTACCTACCACCTCCATTTTCATTGGCACGCGTATCACAAATTTAATAAATTGAATTTAGAATTATAATTTTACGTTGTAATATTTTCATACAAAAACAAAATTATGATTCTAAATTATTGGAAATTGGAACTATATTTCTCAATTATAATTTTTACATTAATAGATTATGCATACCTTCATATTAACTCAAAGATCAATTGCGAGTGAAGGTCGCTTCCATGGACCTATTGTGTAATATATATGGGTGGTACACATCTGAGTCATTTCTGGTTTGTTCTTGTAGATCTATAATGGTACAAGGTGGAGGATTTTTTAATAAGGGGTGGCGACTAGTGAACATTTGCGTCACACAATGGCGATTGTGCAATGTGCATATGTGACATACAGTAGTAGGAGCAGTGATCTAACAAGGGCAACAGTCCTGTATAATGAACGAAAAATAGCCTTTTTAAGGTTGAAGGAAATGAGTTTAATATGAAGATAATGTTTGATAATGATAATTTATTGCTTGGTTCATTTTTTGGAGTGGGAATGTTTTAGTGGTTGGATAGGGTGATGAGTTGTATATGAAGCTTAATTGGGTAAGTTATTTATGGAAAAAAGAGACTAGTGACACATGATTCGGTCCTTCATAATTTTCACGGGCATCAACTTAGTTCTTAATAAATTTAAATTATCATTCTGACCCCCAAATTTTAAAACATAGAGCATGTTAGTCCCTCAATTATCACCCGTTTGTTAACATTAACATAGTTGATTACATGACACCTTAACCGCTTACATGGCCACTTATTGAGAATCCTCGCTGGAACATTTTACATGTCATTTAATTGACGTCTTTCTAAGTTATTTTTTGCCCACATTTTAACACAAAATGACATTGTTTTGTATTTTTTTTTTAAATAATCATATACAGAATGACGTTGTGTTGTAAGAAAAAATAAAAACACAAAACAATATTGTTTTGTGTCATTTTCAACCTCTTATAAATCAGAATTGAAAAACAATGATTCTCTGCATCAAATTCCATACAACGAATCTCTCATCCATTTTTGTGTAATTTATACATGTAATCTTTACCTGAAATGAAATACAAAGAAAAAAAATGCAACCTTAATGCAAATGAATATCTAATGAAAAGCTATAGCGATGTGAGCTTATATTGCAGTCTTGATGTGAGCACATAGCTCTAGTGTGGTTAATAAGTTTTAATGTAGAAGGTTTTTCCTCCAATGTCTCATTATAAAAAGGTTGTTGCTTTATAGACATTAAAAACTCAGAAGAACCTAAAACAATAATTTTATGATTGTCCATATTTCAAAGTAAGCATTGTTCATTGCATTCCAGTTTTTACAAACCACTCATTTTGACAATTTGATTGTTTTTAGTATGGAAACCAATATTGTGTGAAATTTTTTATCTTGTTTGAAGATTGGGAAAGAAGCCAATCAATGAATGGAGAACATGTGATGAATAATGCTTTGGATATGGATGAGTTGCAAGCTAATGTAGAATAAATTAAAATTATGATGAAAGAATATGTGATATGTGTTAAAGTTGTTAGTTGATTTCAGTTTGTTAGTTGTAATATTGTTTTCGTTAATCGATTAAGAGTTTAATTAATCGGTTAATTAGTTAGTTATTAGTTAGGAATTGCAATATATAAAGGGTGATTCTCTTATTTCTTGTAATTCATTCAAATAACTCAATATTCAATTCATTCTTTCATACTTCTTGATTAATCAAGAAGAACTCTTGAATGGCTCTACCATTTTTAATATGGTATCAAAGTAATAATTATTATTTTAATGGTTTCCGCTTATACCTCTATCCTTTCTTTTTTTTCCCCTTTCATCATCATCCAAGTAGACCAAGATGATGAACCAATAAACTTTGTTGAAGTTTGTGGTGTTTATGCTGGGATTTGTCATCATCATCAGATTTGTCACGGTTCTCAACAAAATGCAGCTCCGACAAATCTTCAACCAACCAATGTCACTCCATCCAAACAACAAATGGAGCCTCTGGTCACACACAATCCTCTCTTTTTTTTGTAGGGTGAATAAGGGCAAGATCATCAATTTATCACTACAAAGTGATGTCACGTTGATCATCAATAAATATCACTTTGCATGGGTCTCATAAACAGAAAGTGATGCAATTGCTATGAATACTATTCAAAAGCATAGTTGCACAATAAGAGAGATCAACATGCATTATCACCTTGAGAAAGAATATTTCCAGTGTCATCATGAAAGTGGATGTGATGCTGCTTTCAATCTAATGGCATAAATGTTGAACAAATAAAAGGTTGTCCTCCTTCATTAATTTGGATATGTTCTTGAGAAGTTCTCTTACATCAATGACAACAAGAATCCATATGGTATCATATTACAAGAATCTTTACATTCTTTTCTTATTTTTCATCATTTAACCCCCAATTATTTTTTGTTGCTTTAATACTCTTTTTAGTTTCTTTACCCATCTCTCTCATTAAACACATAACATTATAGTGTGTACTTTTTTCCTCATTGAAGCAACATATAAGGATCAAGATTAAGGTCCATCTTATTTCTCTCTTTCGTCTGTTATGATTGGTTTGCTTCTGTCAAAAAGATGGTTAAGCGTTGGATGAAATTGCTTCTGCCAAATGGTGGTTAAGCGTCAGTACTGCTTCATATTCAAATTTCAAGATAGAGAGATGAAAATTCGCTCACCAGCAAGAGGAGGTATTATAGTATGTGTGGTGTTCATCAAAATCATTTCAAGCTTGGAATGCTTGACACATTCCAGCTTGAGGGGCATGTTAAATTTGTTAGTTGATTTCAGTTTGTTAGTTGTAATATTGTTTTCGTTAATCGATTAAGAGTTTAATTGATCGGTTAACTAGTTAGTTATTAGTTAGGCATTGTAGCATATAAAGAATGATTCTCTTATTCCTTTTAATTAATTCAATCAACTCAATATTCAATTCATTCTTTCATACTTCTTGATTAATCAAGAAGAATTCTTTAATGGCTCTATCATTTTTAATAATATGGTCCAGAAAACTTGTCGTTGTAGTCGTTGTATTTTCTATTTCATTTGTTATTGTTATAGGGACATGTATTTTGAAGTAGATGGTGTTTGGTGATGTTATTGTTTAAGGAAAGTTGGTGTAAGTGATGTTTATGTATTCAAAGTTCATTATCACTGAAATGAAGTTATGGTAATGTTTGTTTATGTTTTAAGCTATTTATATGGTTATTGACCATAATGATATAAATAAAACCTCCATTACATTGAACCTATTTTATTTATTACAAACATCATATTGTATCAATTACGGTATTTCCAAATAAAAAAGAGTTCAAAAAAATATATGACATCCAATATTTCCATCATTTATTGTTAACATCTTTTGTTGTAGTTCTTGATGACTTAAACCTTAAAAATATATATTGTTAGTGTGAATTAATGTTGGAATGCATTTGATTGGACATGTTATTCTTGAAATACATTTTATTGGACCTATTATTCTTGGTTTTCATTATGTATCCTTAAATCAAGTGGTATGACAAACCTTGATGTAATACTTGACTCCATTAGGGTATCATCTTCAAACTAAAACAATTAGAAGTAAACATTTTAGCACCTAAAGATAATAAAATGTCCTAATTAAACCCCAAAATAAAATGAAGTAAACCAAAATTTGTTCTCAAATTTGATATTTACCAACATCACTCGGTATCTCACACTAGCTTAAATTCCATGTTGTGTTCCAGTTCCAGTTTTAGACGAACTAACCTGACTTTCGTATAAAAAGCATACATATACAATGTCATTGAATAGATCTATAATATTTGGGAAATTATTGAGTTATAGACAAATTCTAATTTACTTTTGTTTGAAGATTTGATTATCTTAGAGTTCTTGTATGTGTATAATGATTGCTTTAAGTTTGATCATTTTATTGCATGAATCTAGAATAAAATGTTTAGTATCATACTTGCATAATTTTGAACTTGCATAACTTAACAATTGATATATTTTCTAGGCATGGACGTGTATCAACTTGCCATCTCATGTGTGTTACTTTATTGGTATCTAGACATGAAACTATTGTTCTAATTTTATAATTCTCAAACTCAATAGCATAGACTAAAAGACATAGAGGTATGTTTGACGTTCATATAACTTAATTTTTTTAATCTAGACTACTAGACATAGATGTAGATTAATAAAATATTAGTATAGACCAAGACATTAGTGACTAGCACAATTGAGATGATGCATTTTAACTAAACTTACATGCATGGACTATTAGACAATAGATATAGATGCATGATTTTGCAAGTCATAAATCATAATCTTATGAATAAGTTTGCTAGATATAGAGCTTTGTTGCATAAGTTGTTAAAATGATCAAGACATTATTTTTTAGTAATCTTGAGGTCATTTGTGTGGAGAAATCATCACTAAGTGAATTTGTATACTGAATCATGTGTATATAGTTAGTAAGTATAAAATTTAATATCAAGTCCTTTTATCATTGTATTACATTTGAACTATATTGTGTCACTAAATCAAAACACTTTAAAACTAGCTTAGGATAGTAATCTACTTGTTGAAAGACTAGATTTAGTAAGTTCTTGTGGATACGACAAACCCTTACCCTTTTTACTTATTTGCGACACAGTTTATAATTTTATACTCCTATTTGTCGGTCAGCGTTGACTTCTTCAATTTTGGTGGAATAGGCTTTGAATTCTGATTTTCAACAACTTAAAACTCTTCCACTACGCCAGAATAGAAAAACAACAGCGCTTAAAATTGTCATTTAATAGCGCTTTTGTGGCACTTTCTATGTGAGTGCAATAGTACATAAGGTTATATTCAACATCGTTTTCTGTACAAAGTAGACATTTAACAGCGCTCACTGAAGCAAACGCTGTTAAATGTCTACTTTCTAAATAAGACGATATCTCTTCCACACATTCTATCAAACACATGACAAGCATGTCCAACTCCACCACATTTACAATAGATTTGTTAAATCACCAACGACTTCAACTATATTCAACCTTAACAGATTCCAATATTATAAAATAACACATGAGTAATGAGATCTTACACAAATTGTTCATTCTTTCTTCTCCAATGTTCACCATAGCCAAAAACCTCGAACATCATAGCTCCATAACTTCACAACAAATAAAGATCACACTATTAGTAAAGAGAGAAATAAACGACCTAAAATAAGATAACGATTTACCTTATGTTTGAAGAGAAAAACCAAAAATCAATAATTTCACCATAGCTACATAACTTCACAACAAATAAAGATCACACTATTAGTGAAGAGAGAAATAAATGAGCTAAAATAAGATAATGATTTACCTTATGCTTGAAGGGAAAAATAAAAAATGGACAACTTGCTTGAAGAGAGAAACTAAAAACAAAAGAGAGAAAAAATGTAACTTATGGAGAAGAAGAAAAATAAGAGAAATAATAAACTGAGTGAGTGATATGTATTATTGTGTGAGATTTTGTTTTTGAATTTGAAAAAATTCCCGCTCACTAAAACAACCGTTTATTGAAGAAGTGTTGTTAAATGTATGAAGCTTTAACAACGTTTGCTTCAATAAATGTTGTTAAAGATAACACCTCTAACAACACTTTCTTTAATAAGCGTTGTTAAAGATAACACTTTTAACAATGCTTATTGAAGAAGTGTTGTTAAATATGTGGAGTATGACCTTTAACAGCGCTTATTAAAGAAGTGTTGTTAAGTATATGATGTATGACCTTTAATAACACTTGCTTCATCAATAAGTGCAGTTAAATATAACACTTTTAACAACGTTTTTTCTTCGATAAGTATTATTAATTTTCTTTCGCCTTACATTTAACAGCGTTACTCTACATTTTAAAAGTTGAGTAACAAAATATTAATTTAAATTTATTACAGACTTAAGTTGAAGCTAGATACCGACAAGAGTGTTTACTCTATTCTTTTCATATTTTAATCCCGGGGTTATGTAACTATAATTAATACTAAGAATCTAGACACAGTACATCGCTAGTTAAAGAAGATCTTTCAATCTCGCTTTCAAGAAGAAAGAGAGAAGAAACATGCACGTCTCAATCATCAAAGTAAAGCTATAACCTTTTGTATCAAACTAATATCCAGAGTTTATTGTCCAATTCCATGGTCCACCACCACCAAGTTCCTGTAACATTATAAATTGGACCACATATATCACTGTTTTCTCTGAACTTCAATATCATTCTGAGGGGTATCCCATGTGATATTTATCTTGCTTATTGCCCCATGCAAATGATGTAGATGATGGGTCCCCATGATTTTAATTCCTGTATTGTATTTGGTATCTGAATTTCAGATTGTTCACTTCATATACTGTTACTCCTGATCTTGTTAACACTACAGCTATATTCATAAGTTGTTCAGTATGCATGCATGGCCATATATGCAGATTGTTCATTCTTAACCTTCTCATTTTTTGAAGTGCATGAGTGGCCCAACCCAATGTTTATTTTTCTTAATTTCCTCAAAGCTTAGATTGATTAAAGAAGGTAAAAAATATTCAGAGAATGAGAAGAGTAATGTACGTTAGATATATGCTTTTAACTGGTCATGAGGTTATGTAATTGGTAACAGCTCCAATGTTCCATATGTAGGATGCTACTTTTAGAGATCCACTAATGGTTATTCTAAGAACTCACAAGGGGATTGAGTTGATGAGTCATAATTTTATGTAGGATTAATTTTGATTTTGATAATAACTGTTGGGTAGGGATTAATTTTTATAGCACACAAATGGATCCACTAATTATGATTAGTTTTTGGTTTGGTAGGAATACAAAAATATTTATGGCTAACTTACCATATAAATAGTCTAAAATTGAATTCAATCAATGCATTTGTCATACACAACAATGTTGTTAGGAGTGGAAGGACCCTTGATTTAACTTGAAAATGGTTTGTAAACTTAATCGAATTATGGGTTGAATAACTTTGAACTCGAGAAATTCTAGTTAGATTGAATTAAACCCGGTTAAATCAGAATATTCCAGAAACTGAATTGGAGGGTTCACGTAAAATTAAAAACGACTTCTTATGTGTTGTTTTACTCTGATCCAAACAAAGATGAAGAGTTGTTACTTCAATACGATTATACATAATTATTAATTATATAAAATTTTGCATTTATATATAGTTATATATTTATAAATAATTATTAATTGTATATAAAATTATCCAGTCCGACCAGACGGTTAAACTATTTAAACCAATTAAGCCTAATACGAGAACTCTTCTATTCATGTACGCCATATGAACAAACTTCTACCCTAGTAAAATTAAATTTATAGTATTATTTAACAATGAATAATATCCCATACCAAATTTTGAAATATGTCAAACTAAATCTAAAAAATTGACATGACAAACTAATAGATGGGTAACTTAGATTGAGATTGATTAAAGAAGCTTAAATTTGGCATGACAAACTAATAGATAATACTAAAGCTTAGAGCAAACACATATGTGGTGCTTATGGGTTTAGCAAATTTAGAATGAAAGTAAATAAAATAGTTATAATGTGGTTTGATAGTCGGGGAGAATGAGTGAAGTGAAAAAGATTAAAGGTTCAAATCTCTCTTACAACAAATACTAATATACTAATATCTGCCCAATAAAAAAACACATTCTTGTGCTTGTGTAAAGTTAGGGTTGTACTTATTTTTATACACATTGTTACCACAAATACAATTCTTAAATTTTAATGTGCCTCCATTCTTAAACTTTTGTATTATTATTATATTTATTATAAAACATTAGAATAAACCGCGAATGAGGTGAAAAAATAAATGATATTCGTAACTTACGGAAATGTGTAAAATATTGTAAAATAGTGTATAATTCCCAAATATTAATGAAAAGTTTGTATCATTATACATATTTCTAGGATCTAACTTGATTTATCATATTTCCTCCCCAACAAAAAATATCAGGTATGCATTCTGATGCGAAAAGAACATGTAATATAGGCAGATCTTGATATAAAACTTAGGAGTTGGACTCTTCTACGTTAATGGAGAGGGCAGTGCATACCTAAAATTATAATACATGATAAAAATAATGTTTCAATAATCTAGATTTTTATTTTTTTCTAAATTAATTTTTTTTTTAAAAATGACCTCTCTCACATTCTCATAGAGGAATCCATTTCGAAACTTAGATGGTGGAAGTATATTTAATTAATTACTTTATTATTAATAATAAAATATGTTATAAATTTCACTGATTCATTATATGTTTTAAAAATTGGGGTGTTTTCCACCATAATATTAAAAAAAATTAATATTACATTCATCAACTGATATTTTTTGAATTTTTGAATATTCTTCATCTTGTAGAATCACTTGAAACTTTTTGTTCAGTGAATATGTCAAAGTTATACCATTTTTATTAAAAGATTTCCTTTTGAAATCTGAATTAATTGTTTTGGATATTTATGTTCGTCAACTTTAATAAGATATTGTTTTCAAATAATTCATTATTTTATCCGATATAGTTTCTATACATAGACTATATCTTATGATGATAAACTATATTAAAATGAATTCATTATGTAGTGGTACAATTTTATGTGTGACTTCTTTAGATAATAGAAGTTGATTTATTACACCATAGTTTCCTATGATTTCCACGTTGCAGCTTGCAACATTTTTTGCAACAATAGTTAAACATCGTAACTACGTAACAATACGGTAACATAATCTAGCACTATGGATCTTTAACAAAAAACAATATGTTTTGACATAGCCTTTTTTAAGAAATTTTTTTATTTGGTTCTCGATAAAATAAAACTTCTTAGTTTAGTTCATCCTTGTTACTATATTTTTAAAACCAATGAAATGCTTGTAGATTTTAATATAACTCAATTCGTCCACTCTATTAATTATAGTGTTGAGTATGAAAGCACTAGGTTAAAATAAATGGCAAGAATTTTAATCATATTGTAAAGATCATTTTTTTATAAGAGACGTAGTATAGTTTAAGGATCCAAATATCCAATTCCACTTGCTATGAAATGATGCTCTAATAGTTTTTGTTATATATTAGCCTGTTCTAACATATTTAACTAAAAGGAACAAGTACTAATGCCAAAAGGCTAACATATTTGGTTGGAGTTAATTTTCTTACTTCAACTTACAAAAGAGTTATTCTTTTAATTAATTTAGCTATACAAACACCACACATATACTTGTAAGCTTCTGACAAAACACTAATTTGCCATTAATGAATTGAACCCATTATGTTGGTTTCCAAAATTTCCCACAAAATAAGTCATAAAAAAGTATAATACTAGAAGTGCATGTTTTGGCAACAACGGTAATAACATGTCTAATTTATATGGGTATGTTTTTCCCTCCTCATGTGAAGCATAACATGATCTATATAACCTTTTTAAGAATTCTTCGAAACTAGTTCCACGAGCAAGGTTATTTATTTGATAAATGTCTCTTCATAGGCATGGTTGATTTTTTGTGGTGCATAGGTTCGTGGATTTTAAAAGCGCTATTATTAATTATATAGTTATAATAACCCGAAATAAAATTGAACATGGCTATAGATAATTTTCATTAAAATTGAACATCCCAATTAATAGGAGAGTTTGGTTTACCTTATTTGGAGATACTTTAATTTTGTCATTCTGAATATCATGCCTGAGACTTTTAATTTTATGTGAACAATAAAACTATACCTTAATCAGTCACAACATATTTTGTGGGGCATATATGATGTAATTTTTTCATGTATCTCAAAGTGGATAACATCTAGTACTCACAATGTGTATGGCTTAATATGTCTTTGCACTTGATTGGTTATTCTTAAATCATATTTTTTTGATTAATTATGTTGGGTTTATTTAAGAATGAAGTCTCAATATGAAATGAGTAAATAAGTTTATAAATGCTCATAGAACCAATAAATGTATCGAAGTTGATAGTTCAACTATGACATACTGGACTTAAGAAGTAGATCCGTAAGTATGCAATACCCACACTTCAAGGAAAGATTATTATATTTATTCAAATGTAAAGTAATCTCCTTTAATCCAAAGTCATTCCTGAAAATTGATACTACATAATTTTCTTATTTCTAATTTTTTGTCTACCATAAAATTTGAAATAAGACTTTTGTATTTATACAATAACTTTTATGATAATTACGTTCATAGTCATAAATCATATTTGAATTTAATCACTTTAATTTGGCTTATAAAAATAATAACACTCACATATAAATATTACATATACAACTCAAAATTTCTAACAACTAGCTCTTGCTTAAAGAAAATATTAAGGAGTGTTATAAGGACACATATTAAGAAAATAAAAATGCAATTGAAATTTGATGTCTCAAGACTTTGAAAATTCAAAAGTTGTGATTTAAATTCACATTTTTTATAAATTCCTTAACATTGCCGTGCGTGACATTATTTTATTTATTTCAAATCACTGTGTTTAAAATACATGTGATATTGTAGACTAGCAACATCCAAGTTGAAATAAAAAGTACCTAAAATTGGAAAAGTAGTGAGATGGTGCAAATAACCAATAACTACATCAAAGACGTATTAAACTTATGTTTCAATTTGCAGTCAAACTTAGACAAAGGAGCAACAGAACGCGGAAACCAACCAGTATGAGAAGGCTAACGATAAGCTTAACTAATACTCATAATGTTTTTTCATGATCTTTTTTTTTTGCCATTGTATCATCTCTTTTATTTTAAAAATAAAACATATTATCATAGACAAAAAAGAAAGATACTTTCTCCTATACATAGAATTTATCATTACAAATGTTGTATCAATAAATTCAACGGAGAAAAAAGTGTGCATGTATTTGAAATAAAATCAAAACCTATTTAAACACTGAAAAACCTTTATCCATGGATAAAAGAGTAACTGCGCAGAAATATATCCACATATTCTAATTTTATTGCTATTATTTCCTATATCTCTAATAATTTGTATTTATATTTCCAACACATATTATCTCTCTAAAATGAAATTATCATTACCTAAAGTAAATTCACATGTAGTTAAAGAAGGTGGTCAAGTTCATAAGGATACAATCATATCGTATAAGGGTGTGAGTTTGAGTTCCCAATGTGAAAACCTTATTGATAGATAATATGTAATAAAGTTATTAAAGTTATTAGGCATGCCACAGCTCGTGGAGACTCAATTTACGTAAAAAAATTGTTAGAAAAAATGATGTTTGTAATTGTATAAGATTTAATTTGAAGAAAGAAAGATTAAATAAGAGGACAAATTTGTAGAGATTCAATGATTAAAGTAAATCTGCAAAACACAAAATTGATGATGATTAAATAATGCATTTCCTTGCAAACCATTTATTATTTGTTGTAGAGGAAGTCTATTATACATCCTGATTCATTTGTTAGTCTTCAAATCATAGTCTTGAGAATTTTTTTACCATATCATTGTGAAGAAGATCTTTGCTCTTGACCTTGGCACGGTTTTGATGAAGACACTAACATCACAAACATCACCAAAAAGAAGAAAATGAAGAATACTTATGAAGACAAAGAAGAATAAAGCTTCAAGAAAAATTAGATTAAGTCTCTATATGTACTTCTATCCTAAAACTCATTGTTATGCAAAGTAGTAATGCTCAAACCATTTTTAAAGAATAATGAAACACTTTAAAAATACTTCAATAATTTTTTGAAATAATGTATAACGAGTTACTTCATTCAAGTAACAAGTTACATGTGAGAGAAAAAGAGTTATCCAACTTAAAACTATTCAGAGTAATCCATTACGGCCTTTGAGTAACAGATTACCAGTTTTACAAAAGTTGAGTAACCAATTACCCAAATGTGTAATCGATTACTCTAATTCGTTTTTAAATAATTAGCGGACAATATGTTTGGGTAATCAATTATCCAATGTAAGTAATCGATTACTGAAGACTGTTATATGAGATTTCAGATTTCAAAACGATATTTTTTCACTCCAAATGAAATCTCTTCACTTCAAACAACTCCTACACTTTCAGAAAGACACCATGGGAGTTTGGAAAGTCTACATAAAGACTCTAACTCTCACAACATAAACACACAACTTTTATATAACTCTCGTACTACTCTGAAAAATTCTCTCACTATTTTTCTGCACTTTTGCACTAACTTCTTAAACTTTCAAAAGGAGAATTTTTCCGAGTTACTTAAAGTAATTGATTCAAAGTTTTACAAATCTATTGAGCATTATTACTAAGTATAAAAAGAGAGTTGATTGGATTGCAAGTGTTATAATATTTCATACTTGTAAAGGCAATTCAAAGCCATTATTGAAATTCTTCTTTCATTGAAATAAACTTTCTTTCATAGGGTGTGAATAGAAAGGGGATAGAGTAACTTGGAAAAGTGTTTTCCAAGGGTATAAATATTAGTGAGTGGGTAAGGTACTTAGAGATCTCGGGGTGAGACTTTGTAATTACTACTCATAATATTTAGTGGAAAATCTCTTGTGTTGCAAGAGTACTGGACGTAGCCTTCAGTGGACAAGAAGGTGAACCAGTATAAAATCCTTGCTATAAAATACTTGTGTACTCTCCTTTCTCTTTCCTCTTTAATTTATACTTGTTTATTTTCTGCAATATTATCCGCTGCACATTAACTCTTACATTTTGCAGAAAAAGTTACTATAATTTTAAGTCAACTAATTCACCCCTCCCCCCC
>NC_032009.1:30927298-30927648 GCF_001865875.1 Lupinus angustifolius | reverse complement strand
TATGATTTAAAGGCAAAGAACATTCTCACCTCCGCTCTTGGTATTGATGATTTCTTTAGAGTATCAAATTGTAAATCTGCAAAAGAAATGTGGGATACTCTAGAGACCACACACGAAGGAACAGAGGAAGTAAAAAGACCAAGACTCAACACTCTTTCTCAGGAATACGAAATGTTTCGCATGAAGCTTGGATAGAAGATTCTTGATCTACAAAAGAGATTTACTCATCTTACCAGTCACCTTCTTGCACTTGGCAAAGTTCTATCAAATAGTGACTTAAACTTAAAAGTTCTTAGATCACTCACCAGAATATGGCAACCAAAGGTAACTGCAATTTCTGAAAAGAAAAG
>NC_032009.1:30926212-30927198 GCF_001865875.1 Lupinus angustifolius | reverse complement strand
AAGTAAGGATAATTCTAAACTTATTGGTAAAAGAATAAATAATATATATATGATTGACATGGATTCTACCTTACCTATAACATGTTTAGTAGAAAATAATAATCATGATGCATGGCTTTGGCATAGAAGAATTGCTCACATCCACATGGAACATATGAGTAAACTTATTAAGAAATATTTAGTTGTCGGTTTACCCAAAATGAAGTTTGTTAAAGACAAACTATGTAGTGCTTGTCAAATGGGTAAACAAACAAAAACTTCTTTCAAACCAAAACACATGGTTTCTTCTGATAGACCATTACAATTACTTCATATGGATTTATTTGGTCCCTCAAGGACAAAAAGTTTTGGTGGAAATTATTATGCTCTAGTTATATGGACGATTTTTCTAGATATACTTGGACTCTATTCTTAGTACATAAGAATGAGACATTCAAAGCCTTTAGCATTTATGCTAAAAGAGTTCAAAATGAAAAATCTCTAAAAATCGCTGCTATACGAAGTGATCATGGGGGAGAATTTCAAAACTCCTCTTTTGAGGAATTCTGTGATGATCTTGGGATCAACCACAATTTTTCTGCTCCTAGAACACCTCAACAAAATGGTGTTGTAGAGAGAAAGAATCGGTCCTTAGAAGAACTAACTCGAACAATGTTAAATGAAACTAACCTCCCAAAATACTTTTGGGCTGATACAGTTAGCACTGCTTGTTATGTTTCGAATCGAGTTCTTATAAGACCTATTCTTAAGAAAACCCCCCTATGAACTCTTCAAAGGTAGAAAACCTAACATTTCTCATCTACACGTTTTTGGTTGTAAATGTTTTGTTATGAACAATGGTAAGGATAACTTGGGCAAGTTTGATGCAAAAGCTGATAAATGGATTTTTCTTGGCTATTCTCTCACAAGTAAAGCATATAGAGTCTTTAATAAAAGAACTCTAGCCATGGAAGAATATGTTCATGTAACTTTTGATGAAACCAATT
>NC_032009.1:30924969-30926112 GCF_001865875.1 Lupinus angustifolius | reverse complement strand
AAAGTATTGAAATATCAAAGTATCGATGTATGATCGGATCTCTTCTATATTTGACTGCCAGTAGACCTGATATCATGTTTAGTGTATGCCTGTGTGCATGTTATCAGTCTAAACCAAAAGAATCACATTTAGTTGTTGTTAAGAGAATTATGAAATATCTAAAAGGTACAACTGAAGTTGGACCGTGGTATCCAAAAGGAAGTATATGTGAATTGGTTGGATATTCGGATTCAGATTTTGTCGGATGCAAATCTGAAAGGAAAAGTACAAGTGGTACATGTCACATTTTAGGCAATGTCTTGGTCTTGCAAGAAACAAACATGTGTTGCACTAAGCACTTCTGAGGCTGAATATATAGCAACAGGTAGTTGTTGTACCCAAGTGTTGTGACTTAAGCAACAAGTACGAGATTATGGCTTAGACTTAGGCTTCACTATGCTGAAATGTGATAATACTAGTGCTATAAACCTGACAAAGAATCTCATTATGCATTATAGAACCAAACACATAGATATAAGGCATCACTTCCTAAGGGACCATGTTCAAAAGAAAGATGTATCTGTAGAATTTGTTGATACTCATAACCAACTTGCAGACATTTTCACTAAACCCTTGGCAAAAGAACCTTTTTACAAAATTAGACTTGAATTAGGCATTCTTGATGAAGCTTACCTGTCTTAAACATGCTTATATGATTATATGTTTGCTTCATTATTACTATCTCATGCCTACTTCATCTTAAATATATTTATTTGTGTTTCAAAAACTTCAATTTTTGGGTTGAAAAATCATTTTCATAGCTTAATTTTGCCTAAAAATAAGTTTTTCTGGGTTAAGTAATCGATTACACTGGAGAGTAACCGATTACAGGATTACTAGCGTGTTTCAGTAACCGATTACCCAAAGTGAGTAATCGATTACTCAAAGCTGCTGTTTGAAAATTTTTAAAATTTATTTTTGAGTAACCGATTACTCTGTGCAGTTATATATGAAATTTCTACAATTTTTAACTTTTCCAAAACTCATCTTCCTCACTCAACTCGTGTTCTATTCTTCTCAAAGCCTCCCAACCTCTAAAAACCTTATTTTTGATCCATTTTGGGTGATTCTTGTTTCCATTCCTATCACATTTTCCATTCTAAA
>NC_032009.1:30924351-30924869 GCF_001865875.1 Lupinus angustifolius | reverse complement strand
TTAAAATCTCGGACAAATTGTTACTTAGTTGTTGTTTGTTTTTTAGTTATTGCTGCATATTTCTGGACAAATTACATATGATGTTTTATGCTTTATTATTCCATTTCTAATATTTTGATTGAAACATCTTATCTAGTCACTATATTAATTTTTATATATATTGTGCTATACATCATGTATGCTATATATCCTATATATCTTGTGCTGGACTCTTGCCTTTTCTACTTTTTGATGAAGTCAAAAGGGGGAGAAAAGTTGGGAAAGTGTATTTTCTGTCAAAATTTACTCCAGGCACTTAACTCCAAATGAAAGGGGGAGCATACTCAAGACAAGTCAAGATATATCACAAAGTATGCTACTCTTAGAAAATTTAGAAAACTACACTGTCAAGAAGATATTGGTTTGTCATCATCAAAAAGGGGGAGATTGTGAAGAAGATCTTTGCTCCTGACATTGGCACGGTTTTGATGAAGACACCAACATCACCAAAAAGAAGAAAAGGAAGAATACTTATGAAG
>NC_032009.1:30905245-30924251 GCF_001865875.1 Lupinus angustifolius | reverse complement strand
AACACTTTAAAAATACTTAAAACAATTTTTGAAATAATGTGTAACGGGTTACTTCATTCAAGTAAGAAGTTACATGTGAGAGAAAAAGAGTTATCCAACTTAAAACTGTTCAGAGTAATCCATCATTGCCTTTGAGTAACAAATTACCAGTTTTACAAAAGTTGAGTAACCGATTACCCAAATGGTGTAATCGATTACTCTAATTCGTTTTTAAATAATTAGTGGACAATATGTTTGGGTAATCGATTACTCAATATAAGTAATCGAATACTGAAGACTATTACATGAGATTTCAGATTTCAAAACGAAATGTTTTCACTCCAAATGAAATCTCTTCACTTCAAACAACTCCTACACTTTCAGAAAGGCACCATGGGTGTTTGGAAAGTCTACATAAAGACTCTAACTCTCACAACATAAACACACAACTTTTATATAACTCTCATACTACTCTGAAAAATTCTCTCACTATTTTTCTGCACTTTTGCACTCTTTCAAAAGGAGAATTTTTCTAAGTTACTTAAAGTAATTGATTCAAAGTTTTACAAATCTATTGAGCATTATTACTAAGTATAAAAAGAGAGTTGATTGGATTGCAAGTGTTATAATATTTCATACTTGTAAAGGCAATTCAAAGTCATTATTGAAATTCTTCATTCATTGAAATAAACTTTCTTTCACAGGGTGTGAATAGAAAGGGGATAGAGTATCTTGGAAAAGTGTTTTCCAAGGGTATAAATATTAGTGAGTGGGTAAGGTACTTAGAGATCTTGGGGTGAGACTTTGTAATTACTACTCATAATATTTAGTGGAAAATCTCTTGTGTTGCAAGAGTACTGGACATAGCCTTCGGTGGATAAGAAGGTGAACCAGTATAAAATACTTGTGTACTCTCCTTTCCCTTTCCTCTTTATTTTATACTTGTTTATTTTCTGCAATATTATCCGTTGCACATTAACTCTTACATTTTGTAGAAAAAGTTACTATAATTTTAAGTTAACTAATTCACCCCCCTCTTAGTTACAATGTTGTTCTTACAATCATTACCTTCAACTTAATCCTTGGGAAGTTTTTGTGTCTCATTGGGGACTTCAACCCTATTAAATCTTAGGAAGAGAGGAAGGGCTGTGAAAATCATGGTTGATAGAAGGAATGGAAGATTTCTCTAACTTCATCGACAATATGAACTTGGTGGACCTTTCCATTGTTGTGAGAAAATTCACTTGGGTTAAGGGGGATACCAAAACTATGAGTTGCTTGAATAATTTCTAATATTTAGAAGACTGGCTCAACAAATGACCACATTTAGTTCATAAGAGTTTAAAGAGACAGGTCTCTGATTATTGCATTGCCACCTTTTCTAATGATCGGCAAGATTATGGGCCTAAGCCTTTCAGAGTGCTTAATGAATGGTTCGGAGACAAGAACTTTACTGTTTTTTTGAAAACAGATGGACTTAAATTTCTATTTCTGGTGTGCTAAAGGTAAAACTCAAAGAATTGAAAGATTTCCTTAATTAAGATTTGGAATAAAAATCATTTCGAGACTATCAATAAAAAGATCAATGTTGCCACTACAAAGGTTCACAATCTTGATTTGAATAATGAATATGCCCCTCTCAATGGAGAAGATCTCAAAAGAAGAGCTACTCAATGGGATGACTTGTGGCAATTAAGCTAGGTAGATGAAAGATCTCCCTTTCCAGAAATCTAGATCGAAGTGGCTAAAAGAATGTGATACCAATTCTAAATATTTCCATGGGCTTATTGACATAAGGAGAAGACAAAACTTCATTCAAGGCCTCATGATAAAAGACTAGTGCGTTGATCATAGGAACGAAGTTAAAAATGGGGTTCAATACCATTTTGAAAATCTCTTCTCTGAATGAAATCATAATAAACCAATCCTTGGTGACATTCAATAAGGCCTTCAACTTAGTGTTATGGAACTTTCTTG
The DNA here is from genome assembly GCF_001865875.1 of Lupinus angustifolius. Classification (NCBI taxonomy): domain Eukaryota; kingdom Viridiplantae; phylum Streptophyta; class Magnoliopsida; order Fabales; family Fabaceae; genus Lupinus; species Lupinus angustifolius. Next base: position 30,922,295 of record NC_032009.1, on the reverse strand, counting down.
ATCACATGATGTCTTGCTTGGGCTTTTTCTAATAGTGGAGAGGCTGGATTATGGAATGCATCACTACGACCACAATCTCAATCCTTGTAAATCATAGTTCGACACATGAGATTCACCACCAGCATAGGTTACGACAAGGGGATCCCTTATCTCCCTTTCTATTCCTGATTATTGTGGAAGTCCTTAATAGTCTTATGTGACATACCATCAGTTAACATCTTTTCCTACCTTACAAGGTATGCTATGATGATGTTGGTGTCTCCCTTCTCCAAATTTCTGATGATGTTATTCTGATTAGGAAATGTTCGGATCAGAACATCCTAACAATAAAATATGTCCTAAGGTTGTTCGAGATATGCTTCAACTTTAAGGTTAAATTTTCTAAAAGCAAGCTAAGTTGCTTTAGGTGAACATTCTTGAGGATGAGATCAAAGTCTTGGCTAGCTCATTGAAATGTAAGGCTAGCAACCACTCTTTCTCTTATTTGGGGATATTTTTGGGTATTAATCACAGGCATCGCGAGGCTTGGTCTCCACTCCTAAACAAGTTGAAATCAAGTATATCTGCTTGGAAATTTAAACACATTTCTTTCAGTGCTCATATCATTATGATACATATTGTTTTGTTTGCTTTACCCATCTACTTATTTTCTTTCCACAAAGCACTTGTTGTTGTTGTCCACCATATTCAAAAAATTCAATGTGACTTTCTCTAGGGTGGGTTTGAGGACACTAGAAATATCAAGTGGTTTAAATGAGATAACTTGTGCAATGACAAATCTGAAGTAGGACTTACGGTGAAATACATTCATCTATTTAACCTCACTCTTCTATGATGATAGCCTTTGGAGTAATAAATATGGTTAAGTTGCCTGCAGGGCTACTACTTATTCTTCCAAAAGCTTGCCTTCGTTTAGAGACTTACGTCATCTTAAGATCATAGGGAAGGATAACACTCACTGCTTTTGGAATAGTGTTGGTCATAAATTTGGTGATGAAAAGACTACTAAATTATGGAACCACAATTGGTTAGACCCCATGATCTTAGGTCCAAATATAGTAGGCTTTATAACCTTATTCTGTCTGAGGATGCTTCCATCAGTGACTGAAGTAGATGGTCAGAGGGGACGAGGAAATGGAACTTAACCTAGAGAAGGCGATATTTTTCTAAGGAGCTCAGACCGACCTCTAATCTTGTGGTAAATTCAGGAGTGCGTCCTCCATGAGAATGTTCCTAATCCATGGATGTGGAATCAAGATAAATCTAACATGTATCCCGTCAGATCTACCTACAAATTTCTTGCTTATTTGATCAATCATCGGGAGCAACCTCACACTCACCTCAATTTCCTTTGGGATTCCAAAGCTCCGCTAACGATTATCACTTTTGCATGGCTACTTTTTCAAAATAGAATCACCACTCTACAACTTTACTTCAAATGAGGATTCTCTCAGCACACGATGATGGTCTTCTTTGCCGTTTTTGTAATGAACCTGAGTCTTATTGTCAACTATTTTTTACTTGTAAGTTCACTTACACAGTCCAGTGAAGAATAAACAAATGGTTGGATTTTAGCATTGCTCTTCCCTATCAACCACTTCCTCATGCATATGATTGTCATACTACAAGAAAAGTGAGAAGATTTGGAGTATTATTTGGCGAACAACAACATGATCTATATGGTTAGCACGAAATTACACAGTCTTTAACTCAAACAGGTCTACTATATAACACATCATGGATTAACTAAAGGTGAAATCTTGGGTTTGGATAAACAAAATGAGTCTCTTGAATGTTTTACCTTATTCTACTTTGACTTCTAATTCTTGTAATTGTCTTCCCCAACTATCTCAATATTCCTTTTATCTTTTATTTTCCCTTTTGAATGTATTGTATCCCTTATTCAAGTTTAATAAATTTTGTCTTTTGCTGATAAAAAACTTCAACGATTAATTTCAGAAGCCACAATAATGTTTCTCGGTATTTCAACAAGTATGCATACTTTTTTTAAAGAGAATTTAATTTAAGTAGAAATTGTATATGGCTTATTTAATAATATAGAGCTTATGAACTTAAATCAAGTCGTGTACTGTAATGTTATAAACAGAAAATTCTCAAATGCACCAACCCTGTTACCATGTTAATTCAGTTAACTTTACGTGCATAAGAAAACTACTTCACCCACCACTAAGACCTTAAATTTACAATACATAGGTTTTTAATTTTAATTTCTTTACCTTGAGTCCTTGTCATTGAGTTAGCATTGTGTCAAACACTACACAGCGTGATAGCTGAGAGAAAAAGACAGGTAGAGAGAGAGAGAAAGAAAGAGAAGTTTGATTTTAGAGTTTGTATTAGGGCTTGATAAAGATGGTTTTGCTCAGATTCTTAAGCAAAGGAGAGAATACATTAAATTACTATATTACTTTTCCTTTTCAATTTTTCTTTTCGTTTCTTTAAAATACACAGTTCACACAAGACGATTAAGACTCCTACACCTTTGTTATGAAAATCTTATCGTGATATCTTCCCATATTGATATGGTATAACTGTTATATCTATCGTGTAATTATATGAGTCAAAATTGGTTAAAATCGATTATACTGAAAAATTTTCTTTTAAACCGTATGAATATATAAATAGATTTTCATTTAAAATTACAATTTATTTATGAAACACAACTACTACATTTTGTTTATACTTCTAAAACATGATATATTACAAAGTCACACATTTTATTTTTACAAATGATGTAAATAAAAATATTTATATCATTCTTAATTAGTTTGTTAATATTAATGTTAATATAATATATATATCTAATTTTATTAGTGTGCGGTTAAATTAGTGAATTACCAATTAAATTACTATATCACCATACCAATAGTCTAACGAGTTCTATGGTTGTTACTCTATTAATAACACCTCCAAATATTCAATATTTTTTATTATAATCCTTATTATATATTTATAAATTACATAAAGTTTTTTACATTACCATTATCATATTATTGAGGTGTATTATGGGTATCTACATATGTATAAACTATTTTCTTTTTCTCATATTTATGTATATTTTGTGAATGGATATTAGAGTGTTAGAAAGAGAAGAGTGAAGGAAAAGGAAGAGAGAGAGAGAAGAAAGAGAGAGAAAGAAAGATGGGAAGGGGAAGAGTAGAGTTGAAGAGAATTGAGAACAAGATCAACAGGCAAGTAACTTTTGCAAAACGAAGGAACGGTCTTTTGAAGAAAGCTTATGAGCTTTCCGTACTTTGTGATGCAGAAGTTGCTCTCATCATCTTCTCTAATAGAGGAAAACTGTACGAGTTTTGCAGCAGTTCAAGGTATATATATTCAATAATATCACATTTGATATCATAATATTTCAACACCCCAAATAAGCAAAACATTAAACAAACTATAACTCTCTTTCTTTCTTCTATACTTGTGTATATATATTATACACTTGTCCACACAAAAAATAATAACTTTTATTACTATACCCTTCTCTTACTTCTTATATATATGACCTTTTTTTTTCTTATGTTTGTTTTTAATATATGGTTTTGATGATTTTGTTTCCAAATTCCAAGATCTCTATGTCTCTCACCTTTTGTTACAACTAGCTAGCCTTTCATAGCTTGTGATAAATATATACAAAGTTTTTTTTTATTTTTTGGTTTAAGAAAACAAGAAAAAAGTTTATTTTCTTTTTTTCACTGTTAGAGTTTTTTCCATTTCTGTGAATGTCTCGGTGTTTTTAGCAGGTTGAGTGTTTCTGAGTTCTTGTTGCTGTTAGATCTGCAACTAGAAACACCTTAAACCCCAAAACTATACACTTATATATAATATATAAATAAATTAAACAAGAGAAGCTTATCACTATTGTATTGTATTATTTTTTTGTGCAAAGTTTCATTGCTTCAGTTTTCTCTTTCTTTCCCTCTTTTGGGTCTCAACCAAGCCTCTGAATTTTCCATTTTTTGCTTCATTTGCGTTTGAAACAGATCTGGTTTCAAAAGCTTTTCCAAAAAGTAAATTTTGATTCTTGGGGTCAGGACTCTTTTCTATGTAATTAAGTGTTGGGGGAAAACAATCACATAAAATCAATTATTTTCATCTTTGGAATCTTATCACTTATTCTTCTTTTGGTTTCACTGTTGCAACAAAAATCACTTAAACAACGTAACCCTTGTCTCATTTTTTTAATAAATAAATATGGCTCTAGGGTTTGTTTTATATTTCTAAATATGTAGTTTTCTTTCTCCTCTCCTCCCATTCTAAGCTTTCTTTTTTCTTTTACTTATTTGACATTTTAATTTATTTTCTTTTTTGGTGAATGAATCCCTTAATTACATGGTTTTTTTTTTCCTGATTCATAACCATGTACCAAAGAGCAAAATGGTGTTTTTTTTGTGTGAATCCCTTTAATACTTTGTTTTCTTTTCTTACTTGATTACACTCTATGTTACTACTGACACAACACATGTTTTCAGTTTGATCATTTCATGATATGATAGGGACTTTTGTTAAATCAAACTTTAACTCTATCTTCCTTATCCCTCCATATGTTTTTCAATCACTTCAGATTAATATGTTTCTTAAAAAGCTGCTCTTTCATTTTGCTGTTAGTATATTCTCCTTTGTATAAAATTGTTATCCCTTCAGATCTCCTTGTACCCAAATATTGATATGTTCCATGCTTTTAATTATGGGTTTAAAAATTGGCACTCTACATAAATGATCTACTTCATTATATATCCAAAAGTGTATAATACCTAATTTATTGTTACTAGATCCCTTCATTAGTACTCTCCTGTTATCAAATCTTAATTTCTGTAATTTTTGTAAGCTTTTTTATGGTAAAATAAAATTAATACTTATTAATTGAATGTCTTTTAATTAAAATAAAATCACCAGCTACCCTCAGTCTTGGTCAAGCGTTTCAGAGGTTGATGTCATTTGATGATTTTTGATAAATTCCCAAGAGAATACTTCTTCTTGTTTACAACTTTCCTTTTCTATCTTTTTGAATATATTGTAACCCTCATTCAATTTTAATAAAAAATGTATTTTGCCGATAAAAAAATCTTTCCAAAATGCCTACACTTTTAGTAACATTTAGAACAAAAATCAAGTATTAATGTGAATAGGTGAAGTTGGTTTTTTGGTAAACCCTTAATAAAATTATATTTTCTCAATAAAAACAATGGTGAACTTGGTTTTGCAATAAAGTGATGTTTACATGTAATAACTTCAAATAATTTCTCAAATAACTCAGATTATTATATATAAAAAATTATTTGGAAGCATGTTCACAAAACATTTTATCTTTCCTATAACCCAAATAGCTCTTGCCTTTTTATCAATTACCACTTTTTTGTGCAAACCTGGTAGTTCATGGAAAAAAGGCGTTATTTTTCTTCCTTTTTAAAATATTTTATTCGTAGAATGTTATTAACTCAAATATTTGGATAATTTTGTGAGTAATAAGTTCTTTTCAGAAATGTAATAATTAATAGAATATATATATATATATATATATATATATATATGCTAGAGAGGTACCAGAAATGTAACTATGGAGCACCTGAAGCTAATGTTTCTACAAGGGAAGCTTTGGTAATGGTGAATAATTAAACCCATTTATCATATTTTAATTACATTACTTATGCATTTTTAACTTGCCTAATTTAATCACTAAAATTTCTCTGTTTTTCCTCTTGCTGTGATTATTTACCTATAGTTTATATTTTCATACTTGTTAAGGTTTACAACACGTTCAGCTTTATAAACATGCAGAGTTGAGGTTGATCAAAGGTTTAGTGTTTTGTGTATAATATAAACATTTCACGAGTTCAGGAATATCACCTTAATAAATAGAACTAGCTTGAAGAAGAATTTCAAGGAGATAAACAAACATTATGATGAAGGGGGAAATGAACACCTATCAAGATTCTAGAATATAATCAATCATTTCTAGCAAATAACATCTACACCATTGGTGATTATGTGATTGGTATAATCAATTTAATGGCCTAATGGCTCCCAAGAGTTTATAACAAAAAATTGTTATATGTACAAATTTTTAAACTTAAGAAAAGCAGCTAAGAAAGACATTATGAAAGTGGAGTATGAAGTAAGAGATTTGGGGTAAGAGGAGTTATATGAATCTCTAGGTATCAAGGGAAAGAAGGGTTTATAGACATGCAAAAGGTAAAGAAAGAAATGGAAGAGAATTGGAATAAGTGAAATACATTGAAGATGGAGATGAAAAAGTCTTGGTGAAGGATAAAGATATTATGAAAAGATGAAAGAACTATTTTCACAAGTTTTTTAATGAAGATTATGGATAGACTAAACACTAGAGGGGTGGATCAAAATTATACATTTTATTATAGAAATTAAGAGTTATAAGTGAAAGAAACTTTGAAATTGATGTAGAATAACAAAGCAGTTGGAACAAATATACGAGGCTTGGAATGTTATGGGGAGGATATTATTTGATTTACAAAAGTTGTTTGATTTGATGTCGTTTGTGATAAAAATATATTAGTCAAGCTTAAAAGAAAATTTGACCTCACAAATTAAGATCGTCAATATTATATTAGTCTGGATATTAAGTATTAAAATGTCAATAAGAAGTTGAGAAAATAAGTGAACATATTAGATAACATAGGATTATGAATGAATGTATTTTGGAGAAAGCTAGGTAACTCATTTTATAGCAAAGATTGTAGAATCACACCTTATATAATTTAGACATATTGAAGGAGATAATTAGAAGTCATATAAAAGAGAGTATATCAAATAAAAATTAGTTCAATTTTCAATAGAGTACTAGTAACTTAATAATTTATTACAAGAAACACCTTCATAATACAAATATTATATCCACCTAAAACCTTTAGAACTCCTTCACTAAAAAAAGCTTTAGAACTTTGGCAAAGACAATGATTTACTTATTACTGAATCTGACACAGAAAAAAGCTTCCCATCCTTTGGGACATAATTGTTTCAAGGACAAAGTCAAAGGTACTTCAAAATTATCATCTACGTTTTGTCCTTTTTCCAAAATAAATGTCAAAGTTCTCCTTAATATTCTGTATCATGTAGCTAATGTTTCACCTAAAAGTTTGATGCATCTGTATCATGACCCCATGGTTCCTGCTCATACAATCCTCCATGGACCTTAGTTTTGCTAGGTACTGGATTATCTACAGTACTAGATGAGGATTATGATACATGACAAAAAATATATTTAATGGTCATGATTTAAAGTTATTTTTCAATAAAAAATTAAATTAAAGAAAATATTTTTCTCCTCATATTCCAGTACTAGATATTAACTTTTCGTTTTTAGTAATATTGTTATTATGGTACTTTGATCTTATGAAATACTTGGCCTACCTTTACCTACATTCATGGAAAATTTAAATATGATATGGTTTGCCTTCGATTTAATTGACTTACATAGTAAGATTAAGATTGGGTTGTTGTAGTATCATTTGGGTTCCATTTATATACCTTCTTAAACTGTTTCCAACATGTTAAGATTATTACAACTTAAGCGTTAGTTCTATACCAAATAGTTGCCTACACAAGAAGTGTTCATGAATCATCTAGGGCCTTCTATTGTAAAAGGCCGGAAAATCTAGAGTGTTCCATATGATAAGTTTCATCTCATTTTATACCTCTCCCCAATGATATGATTTGAAATTGGTCTTCAAATTTTATATTGTTAGAATATCATGGTATAGTGGACAGAGAATATGTTTAGAGGGGTTTTCTGATATGATATTACAGGTATCATGGTCTTTTTTGGCTTGTCAAAATTCATATATTTACACTTACCATTCTTTATAAAGGAATTGGGATATATAAGTTACAACAACAAAAAACCATGTTCTAATTTATTTAAATAAACTCTAGTTCATGCATATGTAGTGCCTAGATTCCTGAGTTCAGGTGAGCCTTAAATATGCAGTAGAGAAATGGATGTATTTACTATTTTTTATATTGTCATTGTTCATCCATCCACCATTCATTTTTAATGGTTATTGAGTCTTAAATAAAAGTAATAAAGTGAATGTATGGTGGATAATATACTAAATGTATATAAATTTTTATACTCACAATGTATGGATTACATTTTATGCATTATTCTTATCATGAATATGGATCTTATCAAGCTATATATTTTCATTAGTAGTAATACTATGCACTAGAGTAAATGGTAATTAAATAAAGCTTAGGCCACGAATCTTTTAGGAACCACAATAATTTTTATAAAGGTAAATGAATCAGATGTGAAGAAAAAGGTAATATATTAGAATGAGTAATTGACTACCGAAGTTCATGCATAAGTGAAATCTTTAGAATGCATGTTATAACTTTTAATGGATAATTTGAAATTTTGCTTTAAATCCTTGAATGATGATACCAAGAGAGTAGAGTACTAACCCCCATTTATTATTTAATTAATCAGGTATTTTCTTTGTTAGCGAACAATTCCTTTTTTATTTCCAAATTTTTCCTGTTTTAGATTGTACCCTACAATTACAACTGTGATTACATTTTCTTGCAAATTCTTATAATTATTGTAAATGCAACCTAACCATAATTTAAAATAAAAATGTTTGCATTCTTTTATGCACATTTTTGCAACACATACATCCTTAGTTCTATATTGTATACTATGATTCTTAATTATGTCAGTGCATTCATTGATTTTGGTGGGTGACTATAGGAGTTGAGTAGTCAACAGGAATACTTGAAGCTGAAGGCACGTTATGAAGCACTCCAAAGGTCCCAGAGGTAATGATGCTAGCTCTATTTTGTATATCTTTTATAGTTGAGTGTAATATATTTGTACTGACATATACAAATTTATACGTACTCTTTTTTTAAGAGTTAATGATAATTAATAAATAATAATAATACAACAACAATACATAAAACTCATATACTGTGCATGCATGAGTATATTTTTTCTCTTTATAATTATATATGCCTTTGTGTCAGACACTGATGTTTTAAAATGTGATTAACATTGTATTAATATAGAAAGTTGTGGGAAAATGTGATCATGTTTTAAAGACTTGTTTAACTGTTGACAATGGCCGACAATAAGTGATTGATGTGTTTAACTGTTGACATCCTTTTAGGAACCTTATGGGAGAAGATCTTGGTCCTCTCAGCAGCAAAGAGCTCGAGTCACTTGAAAGACAGCTAGATTCTTCATTGAAGCAAATCAGATCAACAAGGGTGAGAATGTTTCTAATGTTAACCAATCACACCTGAAATTATTAAAGAACATATAATCCTAACACATTTCAAGTTGATAACTTTAGTTAACAGTAATTATACAATTGAAGCTAAGTAGAGAAAAATAAGATAATTAGAATTATATCATTTTTATGAAAGGGTTAAATATTAATGAGGAAAAATGAATATGCTTGCCAATTGGTTTTCATCTTTTATCAATGATAAGAGAAGAGATTCAGGTATGTAATTATAGATATACATTTTTTCATTCTTATAACACTGTTAATTTAACATATATATAGTCTACATCCACCATCATTCCCCACTAGCATCTATAATTTTATAGTTCTTTCTGTCATATTCAACGAGTTCTACATCATTTTATTCTAGATTATTCCATTAGTATGATATATTAACATCTTGATATATAGAAAATCTCTAGATTATTATATGTTATGCCTTTTTTATCATATGCCACTTCGTAGATAATTCTAGAAATGTGAAGAATTTCATATTTTAAATACTCCTTGATACACCTTTTTGTAACTCCAAGAATTCATCATAGTTGTTTGAACTTTAAATTCAATAATGTCTTTGTCAAATATCTGCAATTTTTCTTTGGCCTTGCTCTTTGATATGGTGATCACTATATGTTTTATCTTATTATAATGAGTTGGATTTTTCGCATCACCCATTTGTTATCACAATAAATTATAGTTGGTTTCATTTGTTGATATCCCATATCACCATCTATTCTTCTAACTATATAGTTTGGTTTGTCATATCCAAGTTGATAAGTAATCATCTACTATTATGGATTGTACAACGGTTGCTCGTTTCTTAGATGCCTAAGAGAATACTCTCGAATTGACCCAATTATTAACAATGCAGTTTTGCAGTCTTGCAGCCTTGAGTTGTTGTTTGTCATATATTATATATCAAACTATTTTGTTCCTTGCGAGTATTGTATAATTCTCTTGTCGGTTTTCAAGTGAATTTGACTTGGGCTTTGCATGATCCTTAATAGAAGGCTTGTAGCATAAATGATGTCAAGTATAATAGTAAGTTATAGAAAACTCAATTAAACTCCTATACAATGATCCATCTTCTTTGAGAGACTCATCGTCCTTATACAACTTCTCATTATTCCCCAGTGGAGTAGCCACATGTTTTCATTTAAGCATCTTGAACTTCTTGAGTAAAGCTCCCGAATACAATTATTCCTTCTTTTCTTTGACTTACTGCAATGTCAATGAAGTAGTGCATTACACTGAGGTACGACATCACGGTGATCTTCATAATGCCTTCTCTAAAACTTTGCTATTATTCTCATATTATTTCATGTAGATAAGATCATCTACATAATAAGAGTCTCGTACTGACCTTGAATCTTAACATAAAGTGTAAGCACACTCTTGAGACTTGTGGTTTTTATGGTAAGAATGGGCTATTCTCTCAACATTTCCTTCATCCTAATTCTAAGGAGCATTTTAATCAACTTATACGTCTCGATTAATGATAAGTTTCTGTATTTGAATGTTGTAAATTTAATAGATTTTTATTGTGTACTATGTTCCAAGAAGTTATTTCGAGAAAAAAATGGGATAAAAATAGATGATGATTAAATAGTTCTTGACAAATTTAAACAAATATATAGAAAAGCTTTAGATTAGATAAAATAAAAGTTGAGGTTACTGAAGATTAGTTTAAGTGATGGTTTAAGCACAGTGCCTGATGGAAGTTAACTCTAATGACAATGATTATAGAAAGAGTAGTTTAGTAGTTAAAATGAGAAGAGGCATTTTTATTATATTATATGGAATAGAGGAGTATAAGTTGTACAACAATAACTTGGGAGCTCTAGTATTTTTCTCTTCTTTACATGCACATGTGAACCATGCTCATATCTATAGTCTAAATTCCACTGGCATCTATAGTTTTCTAGTTGTTTCATGTTCAAGGATTCTACATCATTTTATCTCTAGATTATTCCATTAACATAATATATTAACATCTTTGACATATCTAGATAATATATATTATTCTATGCTATGCCTTTGTAATTCTCTACAACTTTGTAGATAATTATAGAAATGTGCAGCATTAGATATTTTAACATTTTCCTCTACAGACCCAGTTCATGTTGGATCAGCTATCTGATCTTCAACGCAAGGTATAAGAACAGTTTTGCTTTCCTTTATCACCTTTTGTTGTGTACCTTCTTTTATAGTACTCATCAATTTTATGTCACTTGGATAGGAACACATGCTAAGTGAGGCTAACAGATCTTTGAGACAAAGGGTAAGAAACATCTCACCAACCTATATATCTAAAAAAAAAAAAAAAAATATCTTAGTAGGGAAAATATCTTAGTAGGGTTTAGATAGTATAGATGTACATAACCTTAATTCTACAAATAAAGAGATTGTTTTCAGTATTTGAACTCGTGACATCATGGTCGCAAGTAGGGCGGATCCTAACATATCTAAGGCTATGTGTACGTAAAAGAATATGGACTATAAATTTATTAAAATACATATATACAATTTTTCATGGGGTTAGGAAAATTGTGGCTATAAATTCTATCAAAGTTTTACCATTAAAATTAATATTTTAGACATTATGCAAAACTTAACATCAAAGGTTGAAAAAATTGATTTTTGAATTTCAAATCTTAATGAGGCTTTAAATTTTAGCTATATTGTCTTTATTATCATGTTTATTGAATTAATTTAAAATAAAACTATGAAATGTACTAAAATCATTATATGATTTATAAAAATAAACATATAGATAAAGAGAAAAATAAATAAAAAGTTAGTTAACATTATTATTTTTAAATGGGTCTCTTATCATTGTGGACCCTAAGTAGTCTACTTACTCAGGACTGATATTAGTTACTGAGCAACAACTTTACATGTGACCCACCTATATTCATAAAATATAAGGATAATGTGGATTTCCAAAACAAAATGTTGTAAGCTAAGCATGGAGAATTGAAGGACCCTATTATCATATTGAAAAATGAATGGTATAAGTGAAAGTGTTTGTTGTTTAATTAGCAGTTGGAAGGGTATCAAATAAATCAACTCCAAATGAACCCTAGTGTTGAAGATATGGGATATGGCAGGCACCCTTGTCATCAAGATCAGGGTGATCACCTTTTTCATCAAATGGAGTGTGAGCCAACATTACAAATTGGGTATGTACTCTTTCTTGAACTCAAATATTGATATTAATTATTTTCAATGCCTCATAATGGTTAACTAGTATAGTAGTAGTGTCTTGAGAGGGAAATTTAGTTGGCATGCTATGAAAAAGGGGAAATATGCTTTAGGGAAAGTGAACTACTACTATAACAAGCTTTCAGATCAACAAGCATAATTATAACTATTATTGAAAACATTTGAGCAATTAGATTGAAATAGCTAGGCATTTAATGATAGGAGAAAACTTGTTTTATCAATGTTTATGGTGATGTTGTGTAAAAGTTGTTACATAGGATTATATTTTTATTAGTAATTTGTTAATGGAATGATTTGGAAGATAGAAAATAAAAAATGTGGTACTTTGCAACAATAGAAGCAACCAATCAACATGCATTGATTATCTAATTCAAATTCAATATAATACGAATTGATTTCATCCTAATTTCGAATATGAAATTCAAATATATCAAATATGATATGATATTTTGAATCATAGAACTAGAAACATGGATGAAAAAACACTAATATTTTTTCTCTACTTTTCAGTATCTATCTCTTTTACATAACCATATGAGAGAAAAAGTAACATGAAGAAATCCTAATATATCAAATGGGTTACCATTATCAAATTAATGGAGTCACTAAATTTTTTGTATTTAAAATGGTTAGGGTGTCATCTTAGTCATGAATTATGTGGGTCACATAAGATACTATACTTGATTAGATTAACCCAACAATAAATTTAGATTTAAATTATTATTTTTGGTAAAAATAATGAAAAATGTTAAATTGCAGATATCAGCATGATCCAGTATCAGTGGTGACAGCAGGTCCAAGCATGAGTAATTACATGGCAGGATGGTTACCTTAGTCCAAAGCCCTTATAATAAGATCCACTCAGCACCAAATTTGTGGTTTCAATTTTAATGAGGAAAAAACAAAGTAAATCTCTTTGGCATGTAATGGACTTATTTTAATTTATATAAATGTCTACTTTGTAGTATTGAACAATATAATTAGTGCTGTTCTATGTGTGCTTTCATAAAACTGCACTTTCTTTGCATCCGTACATCTTTTGTTCACTTTATTATAATAATAGAATAATTATTATTATTTGCATCTTTTTATTACCCTTTTGTTAAAGGTTTCAATTATATCTCACCATTTTCATGGTGATTCTTGTTGTTCCTTTTTTCATTATCTTTTTTTGGTGGAATTATTGTTTTCTTTTCTGTTCTAGTTTTATAAGAGTTACCATCACTTAAAAAACAAGAGAAACAAATGGAATTGCTACATACTCTAAGAGTAAGTTTTTAAATTTACTCCTCATCTTAGCTATTAATTTTATAAATATGTAATAATTTAGATCTACTTACTAATTCAAACCATTAAATTTTCCTAAAAGTAATAGCTAGGATAAAGAGTAATTTACTCTTGGAGTAAGTGGATCCCACTCCTTAAGAATTAGGCGGTCGTTAAGAACAAAATATAAAACTACAAAAGTTAAAATAAAATCCTAAATAAGAAAGGGTAGGAACAATGAAAGTAAACAAAAGGAAGGTCAAATCTATGGTTAGAAATAGTATTGAACAACAATAAAAAAAACCCTTCTATTTATCACCAATATAAGAAACACTAACCTCATTCCATTAAAAAAATACAAGTAATCAGAATTTCTAGTGAGTGGACTTTTTCATTGACTCAATCTATTTAGGATTATGGAGGACACAAAATTCAATAAGAGGTATATAAATTAAAAAAAAAATACTGATATATATATATATATAATTTATTAGTAGTTATAATTATAAATTTAAGTTTTGCTATTCTATCCACTAATATATAAAAGTATAAATAGATATAGCTATGCATAATTGTGAGAACAAATTGAGAATTTTTTGTAATGTGAAATGAAAAGTCCTAGTCCCACTTAGGAGGGTGAAAACTCTTTATGAGTGTTTATAATTATAAGGCTTAAAGTGCACGTTTAGGGTGTCTCTAAGGGGTATAAGAATTTTGTGGTGGGTGAGGATGTTCATAATCAAAAGACCCACACACCTGTGCATTATTGTTGACCGACTATACTTCGGGCTTAAGCCCAATGGAATTTTTTATACTGTTGGATTGATGTGGTTGTTGGGGGTTCTCCGCCCATATTGTGGAAAATTCGAAAATTTAAGATTTGACACTGGTAGTCATAATATTAGTATATCGAGAATTAGCACTAGTAGTCATATTGTGAGTGTATTCGAGATAGATTCTTATAGTGTAGTAAAAATATGTAATATAGAATCGACTGTTTTACTGTGAGAATGGCGTGGTTGATAGTCTGATTGCACATTTTGGGAAATGTTATAAAAAGTCTTGTTCCACCCCGAATAAATATGGGCTATTATGAGCTCGTCCCAAATACACAACCAAATTGAACATCACTCGTTCACTCGCCAGGGGCGGGCCGAGCTCATTGCAAGTGTCATTAATGTCTCTGACTCACCATTAATGCATCTCTAACTCACCATAAATGCATATCTGACTCACCATTAATGTGCATATGGCTCGCCATTAATGCGTGACTAGCATTCCACTTGCCACACTGCCTATGAGTTCCACCTGATTTATTCCTTACATTCATTACTCTTTGCTCTCACTTCTCTCTTATTTACTCTCACTCTCTCTCTAAAACCACATATTGACTTGATCATTGGAGAACCTTTTTAGGTACCTCCCTCGGGGGTCTAGACATCATTCTGACCAAGGCTTCTGACTTCTATTACTCAATGAGGCACTCAATTTCGACCATATCCGATTGACATAAAATAACATTGATGTCGTCTGTGGCTTACCTACAACATGGTAACCACCCGTAACCAAGCTCAACCCATCAGTCAAGCAGAACCAATCACTACAAACATACCTCTGAACCATGACACTCCTTCCATCGACCCTCTAGAACTAGTACAACCATCTCAGCAAGCCAAAGTCATCCTCCAAACCCAACACCAGAAGCACCTATCACTCAAGAACTCCTCCAAATGATCCAAACCCAAGGCTAGATTATCCAACAACAGTCCCAACTATTAGCCGAACTCCACAACACATACCCGAGTCTAGTAATACACCCTCTCAGCTAGTTGCTAATGAGCACTCCGTACAGTCCGTAGAAGCATCCCGACTTATAGCCCCCCCAAACATAAAAATCATCCAGACAACCCACCCCTCTAACTATAGCTCCTCACGAGCAAGACACCCCTTCACCAAAAAATCATGTTCTCATCACTACCTAAGCACTTAGCTCGCCCAAGTAACATTAGCCAATATGATGACACAACTGATCTGCAATACCACTTAGATGTCTTTGAGGCCTCTATGATTTTTCATGGCGCGACTGACCCCCATCGTGTGTCGAGCCTTCTCTCTCACTCTGAAACATGCTGCCTTGTAGTGGTATACACAATTGGCACCAAATAGCATCCCGATCAGTGGAAAATGTGAATAAGATCTTGCTCCTGATCTTGGCACGATTTTGATGAAGACACCAACATCACCAAAAAGAAGAAAAGGAAGATGACTTATGAAGACAAATGAAGATAAAGCTTCAAGACATTAGATTAAGTCTTTGTAAGTACTTCTATCCTAAACTCTTAAGTATATACAAGTATAATTGCTCAAACTATTTTTTAGAAAATATGAGACACTTTTAAAAGACTTAAAACATTTTTCAAAAATAGTGTGTAACAGGTTACTTCATTGAGTAACAGGTTACATGTGTGAGAAAAGAGTTATCCAACTGAAAAACTGATTTTCGAAAGCTGAGTAACTGATTACTCAAAGTGAGTAACCGATTACTCAAAATAACTTTTAAGTATCTGTTGGACAGAGAGTTTGAGTAACCGATTAATCAAAGTGAGTAACCGATTACTCAATGTAAAATTCAAATTTCAAGTGGACAGAAAGTTTGAGTAACCCATTACTGAGAGCTGTTGGAAGTGTTTTTCAGATTTCAAAGTGAAAGGTCTTCACATTTTCTCTCAATTTTCAAAAGCTTTCACACGTTTTCTTAGAATTTATCTTTGAACTTTTTGCAACTTGTTCTTAAAATTTCAAGTTAATTTTGCAAAGTTGCTCCTAGTGTTTCAAAGACTTTTACAAAGAGCATTATGTACTTCTTTATATATTCAGAGTTTGGATTGCAAGTTACATAAGTTTCATACTTGTAAAGGCTATCTGCCATAGTTGAATATTCTTCATTCTCATGGTGTGAATAGAAAGGGGATATAGTTACTTGGAAAGGTGTTTTCCAAAGATATAAGTATTAGTGAGTTTGTAAGGTACATAGAGATCTCGGGGTGAGATATTGTAATTACAACTCATAATTCTTAGTGGAAAATCTCTTGTGTGACAAGAGTACTGGACGTCGCCTTCGGTGGACAAGAAGGTGAACTAGTATAAAACTCCTTGTATACTCTCTTCTCCTTATCTCTTTCATTTTATTTCCTATTATTTTTCTGCATATTGTTCCGCTGCACTTTAACTTTGATTTTGCAGAAAAAGTGGCCATTATTTAAAGACAACTA
>NC_032009.1:30902257-30905145 GCF_001865875.1 Lupinus angustifolius | reverse complement strand
CTTGGGTAATTTACTCTCAAAGTTTGATCCTAACCAAGATGGCCAGAAGATCTTTCCTAGGAGAAGGCTCTAACATCAACCGCTCTCCGAGCTTTGTTGGAGAGTGCTACGACTTCTGGAAGATCAGAATGAGGATTTTCATTGAATCCCAAGACTTGGACATATGGAATGCCATTGAAGAAGGACCATACATACCCTTCACTGTCATCAACAGTATAAGGGAAACAAAGCCAAAATCTTCATGGAATGATGAAGACAAGAAGAAAGTGCAATACGACCTTAAAGCCAAAAATATTCTTGTGTCAGCTCTAGAAGAAAAACAATTCCTTAGAGTGTCAAGTTGCAAAACGCCGAAAGAAATTTGGGACACTCTAGAAAAGATACATGGAGCCAAAGAAATACAAAGCTCTACAACAAATAGTGAAGCATCAACATCAAAGCAAAAATCTACATGCTCAATATGCAGAAAACCAGATCATCTAAAATGTGCTTATCCAGCCCTACAAAAGCATCATACGTTCAAAAGAAAGAAGGACAAGAAGCGTAGAAGAACATATGTTATATCTGAAGATAAAGATGATGGTTCAAATGCAGAACTCAGAATTAAGGAGCAATCATATATTTCATTGATAACTTCACACAATTGAAATGACGAATATGAGGTTAGTAACTCTGAACCAAATGATATTTTTTCATATGATGAGTTACAAAATGCTTTCAATGATTTATATCAAGAATATGTTAAGCTTTCCAAACTTTTCCTAAAACAGAAAAATGAAATTTTTATTTTGGAAAGCCATAACAAAGTTCTAAAGAAAGATATTGAAAAACCCACTTCTTCCTCATGTCAAAAATGTGTTGCTCTTGAAAATAAAATTTCAACATTAAGTCTTGAACTTAATAAACTCAACAAGAGCAGTCACAAATTTAGACAAGATCATAAAAATCCAAAGACATTCAACAGACCGTAGAGGTCTTGGCTATGCAAATAGTCATATGGCTAAAAATGAGAATGTCTTAAGAAAAACAATCGTGGGAAGCACTATAAAATTTTAGAAAGAAAATGTCCATATTAATCCTATTTTTAAAACAAAATCTTGGACACATAAACATCTACCCACTTGTTCTTACTGTGATAAAATTGGTCACACACCTAACACTTGTCATATTAGAAAATATGGTGTGTCATATGGCCAATACAAATGGATAGAAAAAGGTGCTAACCCCGCAGGACCCAAATCACATTGGGTACCTAGAAAATCTTTTTAATTTGTTTTGCAGGAGTGTTTGAAAGCCATAAGCATAAATGTATTATCATGACAACGACTGTTCAAAGCACATAGCACGTGGAGTTTCAAATTTATCATTTATTCAAGTAATAAAGGCCTTGCTACCTATGCAGTGAACATCCAAAGAAAAATCATTGATATAGGTAATATTGTTATTTTTAAGCATATGGTTTCTTTTGATAGACCATTACAATTACCTCATGTGGATTTATTTGGTCCCTCAAGGACAAAAAGTTTTGGTGGTACTTATTATGCTATAGTGGATGATTTCTCTAGATACACTTGGACTCTATTCTTAGTCCATAAGAATGAGGCATTCAAAGCCTTTAGCATTTATGCTAAAAGAGTCCAAAATAAAAAATCTTTAAAAAATCGCTGCTATAAGAAGTGATCATGGGGGAGAATTTCAAAACTCTTCTTTCGAAGAATTTTGTGATGATCTAGGGATATATTACAACTTTTCTGCTCCTAGAACACCACAACAAAATGGTGTTGTAGAGAGAAAGAATAGGTCCTTAGAAGAACTAGCTCGAACAATGTTGAATGAAACTAACCTCCCAAAATAGTTTTGGGCTGATGCAGTTAGTATTGCTTGTTACGTTTCGAATCGAGTTCTTATAAGGCCAATTCTTAAGAAAACCCCCTATGAACTCTTTAAAGGAAGAAAACCAAACATCTCTCATCTGCATGTATTTGGCTGTAAATGTTTTGTTTTAAACAATGGTAATGACAACTTGGGTAAGTTTGATGCAAAAGATGATGAATGAATCTTCCTTGGCTATTCTCTCACGAGTAAAGCCTGTAGAGTCTTCAATAAAAGGACTCTACCCATGGAAGAATCAATTCATGTATCTTTTGATGAAACTAATCCTGTTGTAAAGGATGTAGTATCTTGTGATGATGATGACTTACCAAGTTCTCCTGCCAAAGAAACTTCTATTGTTGACATTACAACCAATACTGAGGAATTGAGAATGGATGATGATCTATCCTCTCAAGAAGAGCATAACCACTCAGACTTGCCTAAAGAATGGAGGATCCATCGAAACCATCCTATTGATAACATCATCAGCGATATGAGTAAAGGTATAACTACACGCAGAATGCTTGATGCATGTTTAAACATGGCTTTTGTCTCTCAAATTGAACCATCTAAGATTGATGATGCAATCGAAGATGAGCGAAAAGAAAAGTTTATCCAAAATGTCTTTGGCTGCTTTGTTTGGTAAATTGCAGGAACACGAACTAGAACTTAGTCAACTTGATCAACACGAGGAGCAAGAAAACAAGAAGAAAACTATTTCTCTAAAAGCAAAGGTCGATAGATATGACTCATTGGAGATGAATCAGTAAAGGATGATACAGAAGATATAAGTCTCTTTGTAAAGAAATTCAGCAAGTTCCTAAAAAGGAACACACATGGAAAAAAAGGTCAAACAAGGAAATACGCCAAAAGCAATGATGCCTCCACCTCAAGTCAAAATTTTACATGTTTTGAATGTGGCAAACCTGGTCACATAAAGATGGATTGTCCAAACTTGAAAAAGGGTTCTTTCAAGGGAAAGAATGATATAAAGACTGGACGAAGAGCATACATTT
>NC_032009.1:30901666-30902157 GCF_001865875.1 Lupinus angustifolius | reverse complement strand
AAACAAACCTTCTTCTTCCTCGTGTCAAAACTGCGTAACTCTTGAAAAGAAAGTATTAACATTAAGTCTCGAACTTAATAAAGTAAACAAAAGTGGTAAAAGCTTAGAAAAGATTATCAATAATTAAAGACACTCAACAAACCGAAGAGGTCTTGGCTATTCAAAAAGCCATGATTTCAAGAAACCAAGTGTCCAAAAGAAAATAAACTTTCAAAAGGAAAGTTTCCATGCATTTGAAAAATCTATAACACACTTTCATCAACCCATATGTACATATTGTAAAATTTATGGGCATACACCAAACACATGCATGATTAGAAAATATGGTGTACCCCTAGGAAAACTTAAATGGGTCGAGAAAGGTACTAACCATCTAGGATCCAAAGAATATTGGATACCTAACAAAACTTAATTTAGTTTTTAGGAAAACATGAGAGCCACCTACAATTTATGGTACCTGGATAGCGGCTGCTCAAAACACATGACGAGCG
>NC_032009.1:30900575-30901566 GCF_001865875.1 Lupinus angustifolius | reverse complement strand
ATCATTGAAAGTAAGGATAATTCTAAACTTATTGGTAAAAGAATAAATAATATATATATGATTGACATGGATTCTGCCTTACCTATAACATGTTTAGTAGAAAATGATAATCACGATGTATGACTTTGGCATAGAAGAATTGCTCACATCCACATGGAACATATGAATAAACTTATTAAGAAAGATTTAGTTGTCGTTTTATCCAAAATGAAGTTTGTTAAAGACAAACTATAAGTGCTTATCAAATGGGTAAACAAACCAAAGCACATGGTTTCTTCTGATAGACCATTACAACTACTTCATATGGATTTATTTGTCCCTCAAGGACAAAAAGTTTTGGTGGAAATTACTATGCTCTTGTTATAGTGGACGATTTTTCTAGATATACATGGACTCTCTTCTTAGTACATAAGAATGAGGCATTCAAAGCCTTTAGCATTTACGCTAAAAGAGTTCAAAATGAAAAATCTTTAAAAATCGCTGCTATACGAAGTGATCATAGGGGAGAATTTCAAAACTCCTCTTTGAATTCTGTAATGATCTTGGGATCAACCACAATTTTTCTGCTCCTAGAACACCTCAACAAAATGGTGTTTTAGAGAGAAAGAATCGGTCCTTAGAAGAACTGGCTCGAACAATGTTAAAGGAAACTAACCTCCCAAAATACTTTTGGGCTGATACAGTTAGCACTGCTTGTTATGTTTCGAATTGAGTTCTTATAAGACCTATTCTTAAGAAAACCCCCTATGAACTCTTCAAAGGTAGAAAACCTAACATTTCTCATCTACACGTTTTTGGTTGTAAATGTTTTGTCCTTATGCAAAAGCTGATGAAGGGATTTTTCTTGGCTATTCTCTCACAAGTAGAGCATATAGAGTCTTTAATAAAAGAACTCCAGCCATGGAAGAATCTGTTCATGTAACTTTTGATGAAACCAATCATGTTTTAAAAGATGTGATATCCTGTGATGAAGACGACTTGCCAAGTTCCT
>NC_032009.1:30898306-30900475 GCF_001865875.1 Lupinus angustifolius | reverse complement strand
AAGTGGTACTTTTAATATTTTAGGCAATGCTTTAGTTTCTTGGTCCTGCAAGAAACAAGCATGTGTAGCTCCAAGCACTGCTGAGGCTTAATACATAGCAGTAGGTAGTTGTTGTGCCCAAGTGTTGTGGCTTAAGCAACAATTACGAGATTATGGCTTAGACTTAGGCTGCACTCCGCTGAAATGTGATAATACTAGTGCTATTAATCTCACAAAGAATCCGATTATGCATTCTAGAACCAAACATATAGATATAAGACATCACTTTCTAAGGGACCATGTTCAAAAGAAAGATGTATCTGTCGAATTTGTTGATACTCATAATCAACTAGCAGATATTTTCACTAAACCTTTGGCAAAAGAACCTTTTTTATAAAATTAGACTTGAACTAGGCATTCTTGATGAAGCTTACTTGTCCTAAAATGCTTTTATATGATTATGTGTATGCTTCACCATGTTATCTCATGCCTACTTGAACTTAATTATGTCCATTTATGTTTACATGCTTCTATTTTTGGGTTAAAATATTTTTCATAGATCTAAAATTGCATAAAAATTGGTTTTTCTAGAGTCAGTAACCGATTACCCACTTTGAGTAACCGGTTACTCAAACCTGTTGTTTGTCAATTTTTAAAATTTTAAGTTAGAGTAACCGATTACTCAGAAGTGAGTAATCGATTACTCTAAGCAGGTATTTAAGGGAAAAATGCATTTTTAAGAACTTCATCCTCTTCCCTCTACTCTCTAACTCGTGATCAACCCTTTTCCCTCTAGAATCTTCATTTCTTAATCATTTTGGGTGATTTTTGTGTCCATTCATATCACATTGTTCATTCTAAACACTTGTACACCATTATTTTCGTGATTAGTGGCTCGAATCAAAAACCCCCAAAATCCCAAAAACCTAAAACTTCAAACTCACATCCATGGCTTCCTCTTCCAAGAAACAGAAAACCAATGCTTCACAAAGGAATCAAGGAACATCTACGGAGTCTAACCCGCTTGATTTAGCAAAGCTTCTTGCTAATGATGATCAACGCAAGGTTTTCGAGGAACACTTTCATTGCAGACCCATTTTCACTCCGAAATTCGGTAAGATTGAAAACTTTGAAGGATATGATTTTCTATTTCCTTTTCTTTTGCGGCAACAAAACCTTTTTGACTTTTGCTGCAAAACAAACGACATTTATCCCGAATGAACTCATTAGAGTATTCTACTACAACTTGAACTTTCAGAAAAACCGTCTCACTTCCTATGTAAAAAGAAAGGAGATTGTGATAGATTTAAAAACTTTTAGTTCATTGTGCTGTAATATACCTTATAAGGGTAAGATTGTTGGTTTTGGTCTTCAATGTGATTGGGATAACTATGATCGTAAGGAATTCTACTACTCTATGTGTAGAATTTCTAAGGAAGAAATAGAAATGCGTAAGCAGCAAAGCTTTGGGAAAACTGTTAAAAACCGAGATATCCTTTCTGCTGGACATCTCAAACTCGAAGATCGTTTGTTGCATTATCTTCTCAGCTATGTCATTTTACCAAAATTTTCAAACCATTCGCAAATAAATTGGTCTGAGATGATAATGAGGCAAATGTGGAATGTTCGAGGAACTCAAAGTCCTCAGCCTTATGCAATCCTCATAACAAATTTTCTACAACATTTCGGTGTGTCTACAAATGGTGAAACTAAGGTACCTCTAAATCTTCGCGAAAGCAAGATTGATGTGGAAGTTGTCCACAAAATGGGTTTATCTACTGATCCTCGCGATAGAAGTGGTCGCACCTACAGGCACTCAACCGATAAAGAACCTGCCTCTGCTGACCAAACAGAACCTGGCCCTCGCACACCACAACCTTCTGAATTTGATGCTCAATCTTCTTCATCTGCCATTATGCCTTCAAACCAGATGATTATGAACGAGTTGCATTCTCTTCGAGGCTACATCACTAACCGGATGGATGCTCTCGATACTCAGAATCAGCAAATCCAATATGAACTTCATTGTCTCTCCTCTAAGCTGAGCAGTATAGAAGTTGATGCAAACAATTATGAGCCTGAGTCTTAGAGTGTGTCTAGGATTGTGTTATTCTGTTTGTATTTTCAGCATATTTCTGAACAATTTTTTTATGTTTTTTTTATGCTTTGAACATCTACTACTATGTTATG
>NC_032009.1:30897382-30898206 GCF_001865875.1 Lupinus angustifolius | reverse complement strand
GGAGAAAAGTTGAGAGAATGTATTTTCTGTCAAATTTTATTCCAGGCACTTCACTCCAAATGAAAGGGGGAGCATACAAGATAGGGGGAGCATACTCAAGACAACTCAAGATATATCATCAAGAATGTTACTCTCATAAAATTCAAAAAGCTACATTGTCAAGAAGAAATTGGTTTGTCATCATCAAAAAGGGGGAGATTGTGAAGAAGATCTTGCTCCTGACCTTGATACGGTTTTGATGAAGACACCAACATCACCAAAAAGAAGAAAAGGAAGATGACTTATGAAGACAAATCAAGATAAAGCTTCAAGACATTTGATTAAGTCTTTGTAAGTACTTCTATCCTAAACTCTTAAGTATATACAAGTATAATTGCTCAAACTATTTTTTAGAAAATGTGAGACACTTTTAAAAGACTTAAAACATTTTTCAAAAATAGTGTGTAACAGGTTACTTCATTGAGTAACAGGTTACATGTGTGAGAAAAGAGTTATCCAACTGAAAAACTGATTTTCGAAAGCTGAGTAACTGATTACTCAAAGTGAGTAACCGATTACTCAAAATAACTTTTAAGTATCTGTTGGACAGAGAGTTTGAGTAACCGATTAATCAAAGTGAGTAACCGATTACTCAATGTAAAATTCAAATTTCAAGTGGACAGAAAGTTTGAGTAACCCATTACGGAGAGCTGTTGGAAGTGTTTTTCAGATTTCAAAGTGAAAGGTGTTCACTCCAAACGAAATCTCTTCACTCCAAACAACTCATACACTTTCAAAAACATTCAAAGGGTGTTTGTAAACTCTATATAAAGACTCTAAACTCT
>NC_032009.1:30650021-30897282 GCF_001865875.1 Lupinus angustifolius | reverse complement strand
TTCACGGGGTGTGAAGAGAAAGGGAATTGATTCACTTGGAAAGGGGTTTTCCAAGGGTATAAGAATTAGGGAGTGTGTAAGGTACATAGAGATCTCGGGGTGAGATATTGTAATTACAACTCATAATTCTTAGTGGAAAAATCTCTTGTGCGGCAAGAGTCCTGGATGTAACCTTCGGTGGACAGGAAGGTGAACCAGTATAAAAACTCCTTGTGTACGCTCTTCTCCTTATCTCTTTCATTTTATTTCCTATTATTTTTCTGCATATTATTCCGTTGCACTTTAACTTTGATTTTGCAGAAAAATCGGCCATTATTTTAAGACAACTAATTCCCCCCCCCCCCCTCTTAGTTTCACTCTGATACTTACAGAAAACTCTCGCCAAGGGGTTCAATATTCGGTTTACGGTAAGCAAGGAACAACCTATATCTTCATACATCATGTCCGGCATACGACAGGAATAACACAAGCCTCTCCGTGCATACTTGGACAAGTTCAACATGGAAGCCATGAAGGTTTGCACCTTAAGTCTAGAGGTGGTGGTACACATATTGGTTAAAGGGCTGCAAGACGACCTCTTCAGGAAAGAACTGGCAAAGTATTCGAACCTTACTATAGAAGACCTCCGGTCAAAGGCCCATCAGTTTATTAACCTAGAAGAAACTCAAAACCAAGCCGCCTATCTTGTGACCATAGAGAATTCCAACTCCCCTCACGGGAAACCAAACAGCCAAAAATCCATGAACATCCGCGAGATGACCCTCCCCGACCATCCGATAAACCAAAACACTCCACTTATACTCCCCTCAATGCTAGTAGCTCTAGAATACTACAAGAAGTCAGGGCTACTCATCTTATCCAGCTCCCTAAGCCCATCATGAGGAGAAAGCTAGGGACCCAAGACCGATCTAAATACAGTGACTTCCACAATATTTTCGGGCATGTTACAGAATAGTGCACCCAGTTGCGGGACATTATTGAAGACTTAATTCAAGCTGGTCATTTACAACATTTTATTGTTAGGGAATTCCGGTAGGGACGATCGCCACTATCACGTCGACCCAGTCCTTCTTGGAGACGCTCTCCCCCAAAAAATCAACAGGAGCACCCTTCGAACAGGGACCGAGGAGATAGGTATCGCCCCAGTAACAGATGATAGAGGAGTCCAGTGGACATTAATCCTATATTAGGAGGATTTTCCATATGAGGCACCTTCAGGGTAACCCAAAAGTGGTATGTTCGGGGAGTCATCTAGGAAACTGTCCGAAATCCTCACCAACAATATGAAAACAGGTTGGCGCCCTCAATCTCCTCCGATGATCGTGATTATGATGGTGTCATATGTGGTCAGGACAATCCCCTCGTCATCACCGCCAAGATGAATAACAAAAAGGTTGGAAGACTTTTCGTTGATCAAGGCAGTTCGACGAACATTATGTTCCAAGACTTGTTCGTCAAAATGGAGTTGAAGGATAGAGATTTTCTATCCTATGACGGTCAGTTGGTTAGTTTCACTGGGGATGGAATCACCCATCGCGGGTATATGGACATATGGCTGACCATCGGGGAACATCCCGTAACCTAGACAATTCAAGCGAAGTTTTTGGTAATTGATTGTAATTCTGCCTACAATGCTATTCTATGCCGACCAACACTAACCGTCTTGAAGTAGTGGTCTCCACACCATACTTACGCATGAAATTTCTCTCATCTGACCTATGAGTGTGAACTGTTAAGGGAGACCAACACAACGCTATCAGCTGCTACCTGATGAGCCTACGCCCAAGTCAAAAATCAAAACGAACACCACCCCCGATGAAAAGGCAATGGGGTGTGCACCTTGTTGAGTTAGACGCCAGAACATACGAAGGTGAGTTTCGAACTCAGCCCGATGGCGAAAAAACTTCCTAGCAACTTGGGCCTACAAAGGAGAATTTGGTATACATTGGAAACACCCTCGCCGAAGCTCAAAGGTCGAGGTTAGTTAAATGTTTGGAAACTAACAAAGATATTTTTTCTTGGTCAGCTGCATATATGTCTGGGATTAACCACTCAATCATTTGCCACCGATTAACTACACAGCCTGAGGCATAGCCAATAGCCCATAAGAAAAGAAAAATGGGCACCGAAAGAACAGCCGAGGTTACTCGGAAAATCTTTGAAATCCTAGAAGCTGGTTTTATATAGGAAATTACTTATACCACTTAGTTGTCCAATGTGGTACTGGTCATGAAACCATCAGGGAAATGGTGGATGTGGGTAGACTACACGAATCTGAACAAAGTATGCCCCAAAAACCAATATCCCCTCCCAAACATTGATCATTTAGTGGATAACTCCTCCAGCTATCAATATTTGTCATTCATGGACGCCTATTCCAGATACAACCAAATACTTGTGTACCCACCAGATCAAGATAAAATTGTTGTCATCACACCTAAGGCTGCATATTGTTACATGGTCATGCCTTTTGGGTTAAAAAACGTAGTGGCTACATATCAGAGGATGATGAATAATGCTTTTGAGGATTAGATCGGGAAACATATGAAGGTCTACATGGATGATATGATTGTCAAATGTCTGGTTACAGAAGACCATTTCTCTATTCTGAAAGCCATCTTCAGGCAGTTACGTAAATTTAACATGCACCTCAACCCGAAAAATATACTTTTGGGGTTGAAGCCAAAAGGTTTCTAGGGTTCTTACTTATAGACCAAGGTATAGAGGCAAATTCGGTGAAATGGCAAGCTGTTAGAGACATGCAAAGCCCTCGCTCATTCAAAGAGGATTATTAGTTGAATGGGCGATAGGCAGCATTATCCATATTTCTCCAAGCATTCATCAAGCATTTCATCCCTAAAGTAAAGAAAAACATTTAACTGGTCGGATGATTGTGAGAGGGCCTTCCATATTTTCAAACAATATTTGGTCACTCCCTTAGTGTTCTCCAAGCTAGAACCTACTAAAACACTCTATGTTTACCTAACACTAACTGAAGAAGCAGTATCAACCGCCATGGTCAGAGAAAATGAAGAAGGCCAGAATCTGGATTACTTCACAAGCAAAGCTTTGTATGGTCCCGAGCTCAGATACCAAAAGTTGGACAAGGTCGCCTATGCATTCTTAGTAGCAACAAGGCGGCTACGACAATACTTTCAATCCTACCATATGGTGGTAAGAAAAACCAACTCATTCAACAAACCTTGTATAAACCATAGTTGGTTGGAAGAATGATCTCTTGGTCCATTGAGCTCTCACAGTTTGATATCTGGTATGAACCCAGGACAACTCTCAAGAGTCAAGTATTATCAGATTTTATCGTTGAGCTGACTACCCAACCAGATAACTCTAGTCAGGCATCGACAATTTATATAGATGGGTCGTCCAATCCCTGAGGAAGTGGAGTTGGTATCTTACTAGATAACGGTCAGGGCATGACCATTGAGCACTCATTAACCTTCACCTTTTCCACATGAAACAACCAAGCCGAGTACGAAGCATGCATAGCTGGTTTGAAGTTAGCCATGGAGGTTGGTGCATAAAAAGGTAGCTATCTACAACAATTCCCAATTACCCATCTCACATATAACATGCGCCTACCAGACGAAAGACACACTATTAGGTAAATACTTAGCTAAGGTTATAGAATTGAAGGCTTAGTTTGAAGAAGCTTTCATCCAACATGTCCCGAGAGAGCAGAATGTTCGGGCAGATATCTTATCCAAGCTGGTTAGTACAAAAAGTTCGGGTAATAACATGTCAGTTATTCAAGGGACAATTCTATGACCCAGTGTAATGATAGTTGAACAGATACTTATCCTAGACGACTAGACCAACCCCATCATTAGATACCTACTGAATGGTGACCTTCCCGCTGAACAAAAAGAAAAATAGAGATTCATGTGGCACAGTTCATTGTTCAAAGTAATGTAAGGTTGTCTATATTGCTGTGGCTTTTATGCTCCCATGCTTAAATGCTTCGGCCCTGACAGGGCACGATACGTCCTCCAAGAAATCCATGAAGGTAGTTGTGGCCACCATATTGGTGCATCATCTCTAGTCAAGAAAGTGCTTCAAGCAGGATATTACTGGCCGACCATAGAAAATGATGCCTCTAATTTGACCAAGTGTGTTCCCTACCAGGCAACTCAAGTTCCTGATAGTGGCGGTGGATTACTTCACTAAATGGATCGAAGCTGAAGCTTTATCCACTAACACTTCAGCAAACATATGGAAGTTTACTTGGAGAAATATTATCACATGGCTCGGGGTACCGGTCGCGATTGTAACAAATAATGGAACACTATTCAAATCGAAACTTTGAAGAGTTATTGTCAGGCCTACACATGAAGCAACATGGAGTCATCCTAAGAGACGACTAATAAGGTCATCCTAAGAGGAATAAAGAAGAGGTTGGCGGAGGCAAAGGGAACCTGGCCCGAGCAGCTGCATCACATCCTTTGGGCCTATCGTACTACTCCTCATTCTACCACCATAGAGTCACCATTCAACCTCACCTATGGGGCTGAGGTTATGGTCCCAGTATAAATCGGTGAGTCCACTTGATGGACATTGCAATTTGATGAAGCCACCAAATCAACTATTTTAAGGCACAATCTGGACTAGATAGAAGAAAAAAGGAATGGGCCCGAATTAGAGAAACCGCTATCAAGAGATGAACTGCCAGTAAGTACAATGCTACTATGGTCCCTATAGACTTTGAAACCGACATTCTGGTCCACTAAAGAGTAGACATCGACAAAGCCAAAAGAAAGCTGGCACCAAATTGGGAAGGACCTTATCAGGTAACATGCAAGGTCGGTAAGGGCCCTACATACTCGAAGATTCGGTAGGAAGGGAGATTCCCCGCACTTGGAACGCAATGAACCTACAGTAGGTTTTTGCTTAAAATATTTAAGTTATGTATCTCGGTCCCTTTAACGACCAGAAAAATCATGTAACCAAGTACAAAGTATATACTAACGAGGTATTATTCATATGTTTCTTCCAGATCCTGAACGAGTGATCAATACCTTAAAACCAAAGCGATGACAAAGTCCCCTTGGTCTCCAGTCGTTCACCCCTCAAAGATGTGGGCTTGTCCCCCTTTGACGGCAACCTGAACTTAAAACCCAAGCGAAGATCAAGTCCCCTTGGTCTCCAATCATTCACCCCTCAAAGGTGTGGGCTCGTCCCCCTTTGAAGGCAACCTGAACTTAAAATCCAAGAGAGGAACAAGTCTCATTGGTCTCCAATCACTCAACCCTTAAATGTGTGGGCCCATCCCCCTTTGATGGCGGTCTGAACGTAAACCTCAAATGTGGACCTATTCCCCTTGAATTGTTACGACATTCTAAATCTGGAGAGTCTATAACCCGAATCCTATATAGTAGGGCATCAACTATTTGTGACTTATTTGGCCCATCTCATTTAAAAATAGTTGAACAAGTGCCATCCCGACAGTCATAAATTAGGAATTATTCAGTCTGATTATCTAATTCATTTATGGAAATCTGGGCAGTCATCACTTAGGATTATTCAGTCTAGTTATCTAGTTCATTTATGGTAACTCAGATAGTCATCACTTAACGATTATTCATTCTGGTTATCTAGTTCATGTATGGCAACCCCAACAGTCATCACTTAAGGATTATTCAGTTTTGTTATTCGGTTCATTTATGGAAATTCGGACAGTCATCACTTAAGGATTATTCAGTCTCGTTATCTAGTTCATTTATGAAAATCGGAACAATTATCACTTAAAGATTATTCAGCTTTGTTCTTCGGTTCATTTATGGAAATTCGGGCAGTCATCACTTAAGGATTATTCAGTCTGGTTATCTAGTTCATTTATGGAAACTCGGACAGACATCACTTAAGGATTACTCAGGTTTGATATTCGGTCCATTTATGGGAATTTGGATGATCATCACTTGACAATTATCCAACCTTTACTTTAATTAATTTGCGGGAATTCGGGTGTTAACTACTTAGGCCTTACTCGGTGCTTTGGGGGATAAACCATTATTGTTAGTATGTTCCGGTTAATGAAGACGATAAAATTATAAGGTCTAGACAATGCAAGATGGAAAATAGACTTTTCATAAAAGGGGTCGGATTTAATTTGACCAATTACATCATAAAACAAAAAATACAAATTCAACTTAGACCTCCATTATCCCTAGTCAGAATGGGAAGCTTCACCGAACCATCATCCTCGTCGGCGACCAGCTATACGTTAGGAGTAACCCTGACATCAATCCTCATCCAAGACCAGTCCACCTCAGGGAGAACAAAGCGGACCTGGGCAAATGCATTGTCCCACCCCGCGTTAGCCGCCTTGATGGCGTCATCCTCCAGGTTCAGATTAGACACCTTCAATTGGGCCACCTCATCGGTCAACTAGGCAATTTTCGGCCCTGGCTGATTCTTCCCGCTCCTCCAACAACCTCAAATTGGACCTAAGTTGACGCCTCTCTTCCTCGGTTCGCCACAAGCGGTCACCCAAGGCATCCAACTCCCTTTGGGCGACCCCCATGTTCTCCTAGGTTTGCAAGGCCGCCTCCCGAGCATCCTTGAGTTGGAGTGACATTGCAAACAATTACACATCAGCAACTACGTTCTTCCCCTCCAGACCCTTTAGGGCTTCGACATGTTTCTTCCCCAGCCCATGCTGCTCGGACGAATGTTTTTCCTGAAGTTTATTCAAAGCCTCCTCCCCGACTTGGGTGGCTAGTACCCCATCACCCTCGAAGTACTTAGCTATGGAGGTAGCCAAAACTCCGGCTTCTCGGATCTTCCTCAATAGCTTCGCCACCAACATGCAATCCATGGTCTCCACCACTCCCGGGTTGAGCAACCCGGTCTCGATCGCCTTTAGGATCTTCTAAAGGTAGGACTACTTGGCGAGAGCTTTCCCTTTGCCAGTGTTGGGGGGCCTTCCCCTTGTCGGCTCCTCGGAACGGAGGGTTGGAGTCCCAGCAGGTGTGGCATCGTTTCCTATTAGATCAACCGAGCTAGCTGCCACTAAGTAGGGAAAGTGTCGGTCAGAGGTTCTGAACAGATGGGAAGAATATCCTCTGACTAAGTGGATGAATCATCTTCCCGAGGAAGTTCAGAGCAACCAGGCAAGTCGAACCTCACCTTTTTAGTGATCTAAGAACCCTTCCTCTTCAAAGCGGCCCTCTTGAAGAGGCTTGACCGGTCTGATTGATCACCCATAATAATTGTTGAAAAATAAACAAATATATGTCATATGGTATAACAACATCACAAAAAGAAGAATAGGCTGCCTAAAGTCAGATACTCACCGAACGCTGCCTCAAAATCCTGGTCGCCTTGGACCAACTTATAGCACTCTATGACTCGCATGCCCTCTATCCAGGACAAAATTTCATTCGCCGCCTCCCATTCTTGGGTATCCAATTGGTTGTATAAGAAGCTGTAGGATTTGGCATATTTCTGGTGAACTCCCCCGTTCTATGAAAATGGAAAGTGGGGCAAACCATCAGGACCATACACCCGTGTGTGTTGGTTATTTTTGGTACAACAAGTGAACCGTATCATTCAAGTAACAAAATCCGGTAAATACTGGGATATCATCCTCAGAGAGCAGAGTGAATTTATACTAATTCTCAAAGAAGTAGATTGAGTATATATTTACAAGATTTGAGGTTTTGATATTTGTTTGGTTTTGATATTTGTTGGGATTGAAGTTCATCGTTCTTTCCCTTTGCGATCCTTAGATTCATTTCCGTATAACTTGTGAAGTTACAGATTTTGATGCACATTTTCTTCGAATCATCTATATCAATTCCTTGAGTACAAAATCCTTAGATAATTACTAAAATACCAATTCCTTAGAAAATCTTCTAGCTTGAGCGACAGATCGCTCGCTCGAGCGAGAGAATCAAAGTTTTGAACTTGTCTTTCTTGCTTGAGTGAGATGCTCTCGCTTGGGCGAGAGACCCACATAAATTTTGACATCCAAAAGTGCGAATTGTCGCTTGAGCGATAGTCCCCTCGCTTAAGCGAGGGGCATGCAGTGATTTAAGCATTATTCCTTGAATTAGAAATTGTCGCTTGGGCTAGGGATCCATAGCTCCTTTTACACATATTCCTTCAATTTCCATCTTTTCTACTCCTCATTCTCCTACAATTGACACAAAAACATGTAAGGTCCTTAGACAAGATTAATCACACTAGATTCTTTAGAGTTGTGCATGAATATCATCATAATTATACCATAAGTGCCCAAAATTTATATGAATTTCATCAATATTATACCTTAAGTGCCCAAAATTTATATGAATTTCCGTCACAACATGGCACTTAACAACTCCTACAAACCTAAAATCTTGGTTGTCCTCAAGCAAAGTAATGGATTCAACTCAACAAATTAGTGAACCTGATTTTTAAACAATTTAATCCAATCATGTCAATCATCTAGAATCATGGTGAAACTTGTTTCATACTTGATCATAGTGACCCAAGTTCCAAGTGATTACCAAATATGTATGCAGTTCAAGTTCAAATAGAATAATAAGAATAACTACTCAATTCAAAAAAATGAACTCTCTTATTATGCTCTTGGGTGAAGTGTTTCACTCAATTCTTTACTATAATCATACAATTTAACTTTGTCTTTCATTTCAGTTATGCCATGTACACATGTTCAATCAAGGATCTCAAGGGCTTAACATAGGGTTGTAATGAGTTTTGGCTACAAAGAAACTTTGTTTTTCTGGGATACAAAGAAGGAGGTAGACCATTAGTGCATACTCAAACTTCCTTCACTTGTTTACTTTGAAGTCCACTTTCAACTTTCTCTCACCAAATCATCACTTATGCTACTAACCATTTCGATTTTCCTTCTTCAATTGACTCTTTATTTTGAGTCTTCACTTATTTGGCATGATTCACATTTTTTTTCATTGTCTCATGCTCATCATTCACACATAATTAAAAAATGAGAATTTCCGATTCACTTTCCAACTCAGATACATAAATCACAATTTCGTCCATTTCCCAACATAACAATTAAAAACCATATGCACTGATGATATTTCTCCATGGGTATGGGGATTGATGTATTTCATTGTGGCTTGGGTGCATGATTTTCAAAAAGAAGTTTCCAACTCAAAGGGCTACAAAGAATTGGATTCATGATTCATAAGGGTTAGTTGTCCGGCTGTAGCTTAACTCTCCTAAACTAGGCATTAATAATTTCCTTGACATTCCATGCTTAATGGCAATTGGCACAAAATTCAGGCAAAACTAATTGACAAAATCTAACAAAATCACTCATATGTGTTTAGATACACTCTCTCACCACTTTGAAGGTTACTTTCCTTTGATTAAATTATTCATTATTCAACCTATTTAGTCTGTGTCTAATTTATGCATCCACATCCCAAAGTCAGTCATACTCAGAACACTAAACACTTGCTATTCACTAGGCCTACACAATTTTTTTCTTTTTTCTAGCATGAAAACACAATTGGATTTCTTTTTTAATTTTCTTCTAAACATGCACACTTTCTTGAGTTAAACATATTACTACTCATAGATAGACTAACAGATACATGATTGAACACACTTGAAATAAAAACAGCTACATATAGTCACACACAACTACTTAAACATAAATGACTTGAAATATTGGAATGAAAGAACCAGTTTGTTGTTTTCATCATATGCTCATCATCACATCATTTCTTCTTCATCATCATCATCTGCGTCAGAACTAGATGGTCCACCATCTCCTGCCTCCCCTAGAAAATTAGGCATTCCCCAGGCCATGGATACTGGACAGTGAAATCTTCAAGGCTCATCCAGAATTGGTTGTCTGGATATTGAATCCGATATGCTGCATAAAACTTCTGCTGCTAGTGCATCTGACCCTGTCTGAGGATATCATTCTATAGTAGAACATGATATTGAAGAACAAAAGACAAAATACACGTATAATTGTTGACTCGTGATGAAAAAGTGGAATGTGTGTAAGTCTTCTATACAATGATTTATATACGATAAAATAACACTAGTAACAAAAATAAAACAACATGAAAACAATAAAAGTTGGATTGCTTTCCAGGTAGCACTTGTTTAACGTCATTAGCTCGACGTATGTTTCTTTATGTGTTTTCTAGGTGGATGATTGTGGTGAGCCACTCGACGTCACCATCCAAGTATGGTTTGACCATTTGTCCATTAATTATCCATCTTCTTTGAGATGTTGGATCTTGCATTTCTATCACTTTATCATTTGTTTTCAGGACTTCAATCAATCTTTGTTCTTCCCCAAGTGATAAAGTGCTGCTAATCACAACCGATTTATTACCTCCATCTTCCATAAATTCATACTTCAAATGTGAAGGCAACATTTTTAGTTCCAACTTCTGAGTTTCAATTTCCTTAGTTTTAGTTAGCTCCTCAATTTGGATTTGCTGAGATGAAACCTCTCGGTATACACCTAACTCTGCTACATAATTCTCTATACTATTATCCTCTTCTACATTTATACCTTCAGGTGCACCCATCAAAGCTTTCTCTACAGGACCACTTTTGTGTAGATGTGTGTCATTCATGTGTAGTTCTTCAACAACATCTACTCTGAAACAATATTGTTTGTCCTTCGGAGGATGCATGGCTTTAAACACGTTGAAGTTCACTTCAACTTCTTGTCCCATGACTTTCAGCTTGCCCTCATCAACATCAATATTCACCCTAGTAGTCTTCATGAAAGGTCTGCCCAAAATCAGAGGAACTCCAACATCCTCTTCAATATCCATTATCACATAATCGATTGGAATACTAACTTTTCCACCTCAACCATGACATCTTTTGCAACCCCATAAGGAAATTTCATTGATTTATCTCCAAGATGTAGAGTCATCCTTGTGGGTTTGATTTTCAAATCTCCAATCCTCTTCAATATAGACAAAGACATGAGGTTAATGTTGGCACCCAAATCCAGTAGTGCCTTCCCCATAGATAATTCTCCAATAGTGACTGGTATTGTGAAGCTTCTTGGATCCTCAGTCTTTTCAGGTAAAGACTTCTGAATTATTGCACTACAACCAGCTTCAAGTGCCACTATCTCCTCAGAAAAATTCCTCTTCCTTATCAACAGATCCTTCATGAACTTGGCATAAGTAGTCATTTGTTCCATGGTCTCCATAAAATGTATATTGATCTGAAGGTTCTTGAAATTATTCATGAACCTTATATCTTGTTTCTCATTGTCATTCTTGGAAGGATTCTTGGGATAAGGAAAACTTTTCAAATGTGGAAGTTCCTTCTTTTTCTTCTCACCCTGCTCTCTTTTTTCTCCCTCAGTTCCTTTTTCTTTGTTCTCTTCTCCACTCTCAACATTCTCCTTATTTGGCATATCTTCAAACTCATTTTTTCTTCCTCAATCTCATTTTCTATCAAAACTTCCTCCTTTATTATCAATTTCTCACCAACATCCTTGCCAATCACCTTTCCACTCCTAGTAGTAATGGATTTGCAATATTCCTTGAGATTAGTCTAAAAACTGTTGGTGATCTGAATGCTTCTCTGCCATCTGTTTTGCCAATTAACCCACTTCTGTTTTTAAATTCCTGATAGATGCTTCGGTATTCTTCTGATTTGTCATTAAAACTTGCATGAACCTTTCTAGAGTGTCCTCCAATTTGTTTAGTCTTTCATGCATTGGTGGATGTTGACCCTGTTGGAATGGTTGTTGAAATGGTAGTTGTTGGTTTGATAATCCTGCTTCTGGTCTCCAACCATAATTTTGATTATGATTCTGATTACGCCTCCAACTCTACGACAAATGAGTATTGTACAAAGGATTGTTGGAAAAATTTCCTTGTCTAGGTTGGTTGTTGACATATTACACTTCTTCCTCCAGATTAACACTTGGCACAGAATAGTGAGCAGTTGGATGATCACCCCATAGAATTCGCAGTGTAACACTTGTTGATGAACCGAAGGAGTTGTGCCACATTTAGCTGTTGATGCAGATTTGACATCAATTTAGTGAGTGCCTCATTTTGTTGTATTAGACTCTTATTCTGAGCCATAATAGCATCAGAAGTGTTCAAATCTAACACCCCCCTTTTCTGTATTGTGCTCCTATTGTGTTGAGCTTGCCTATCTGTTGAAGATAAAGCAGTTATAATCTGGGTGGCTTGCTCAACATCAACAACCATCATAGTGCCACCTGCTGCAGCATCTAGTATCATCTTTGTCTCAAGTTTCAAACCATTACAAAATATATTCAGCTGATCCACATGTTCAAATCCATGGTTGGGAAATTTCCTCAACAACATCTAGAAACGTTCCCAAGCCTCATATAATGCCTCTTCTGTACCTTCTCTGAATGTCGAGATTTCAAACTTGGCGTGCACATATCTAGTTGGTGGAAAAAATCTTGTTAGAAACTTGGATTCCAAATCACTCCAGTTGGTTAAGATTTGGGTAGGGTGAGATTTGAGTCATTCCGTAGCTTCACCAAGGAGAGAAAATGGAAAGAGCATCATATATGCAGCTTCCCTCTCATTTTCATTGTACCTCATTGTCGCCACTAGTTCAAAAAAATTATCCAGATGAGCATACGGATCTTCATAAGCTTTCCCCATAAACTGGTGATCACTGACCAAATTCAGATATGTGGGCTTGATCTCCATCGTCCTTTCGGTATGTAGAATGACAATGCTTGAATAGTGCCGCAGACCTTGGTACATAACATAGTCACCTAATGTCCTCCTTGGAGGATTAGGCCTCTCATTATTCCTAGTGGCATTGTTGGCATTCTCCATTTTTTCTAATTGAGGCTCTGGAACTGTTGATTGTTCAGAGCTGCACTATGCTTACTGATTACCCTACTTCTTCTTCTCCTGTGCATTCTTTCAGTTACTCTTGGCTGACTTCTCAATTTCTGGATTAAACTGCAATTGATCTTAAGTAACCTTTCCTCTCAAGAGCATAAATGAGAAGACTACATCAAGGGTTAACACAAAGAGTAATAAAAACTAAAACTACTTACAAGAAATAAAAATAAATTACAACTACTCAACGAACTATCTTCAGAAACTAATATAAATCGCACATTACTACCCGACAGCGGTGCCAAAAACTTGTTGGTTATTTTTGGTACGACAAGTGAACCGTATCGTTCACGTAACAAAATCCGATAAATACCGGGATATCGTCCCCAGAGAGCAGAGTGGATTTATACTAACTCTCAAAGAAGTAGATTAAGTATATATTTACAAGATTTGAGGTTTTGATATTTGTTTGGTTTTGAAATAAAAATGTAAAAATATAAAAGTTAAACTATGAAATTAAATGAGTTGGGATTGAAGCTCATCGTTCTTTCCCTTTCAAATCCTTAGATTCAATTCCGTATAACTTGTGATATTACAAATTTTGATGAACATTTTCTTCAAATTATTTATATCAATTCCTTGAGTACAAAATCCTTAGATAATTACTCAAATACCAATTTCATGGATATTTAACTGATTATCTAGCCTTAAGTTCAATGTAAAAGCAATTCAAACATCATTGTCCATTCCTAGAGCAATGATGTATCAAAGAAGTTACACCATATTCGATACCAAGTTCAACTTCTCGGTTCAACTTCTCGGTTCAACTTGGATCTAAAATCAAGAATTCAGTAGCAAAGTAAATTCAAGCATTAAGACGAGATAAACTTCCCAAAATCAAATAACTGAATATATTCAAGAATTGAATCCAGGATTACAAAAGTTAGAAGATTATATTTCAATCCCAACACTAGTGAACTAGCCACTCATCCTTGCCATTACAACACTCTTATCATGAGAAATTACAAGAAATTATCGGTCTAAACTCGTTCCGATGACTTCTCTCCTCTTCTCTCATGTCTCTCTCTCTAATATTCATGTATGAAGCTTGGAAAATGGTTGGATAACCCCCTTTGCTTTTTGTAACCGCCTATATTTGTTCCAGAATTTTGGTCTCTTGCTCAAGCGAGAGAGCAAATTTCAGCAATTAGAAAATCTTCTAGCTTGAGCGACAGACCACTCGCTCGAGTGAGAGAATCAGAGTTTTGAACGTGTCTTTCTCGCATGAGAGAGGTGCTATCACTTGGGCGAGAGACCCACCGATTTTTTTTTTAAAACTGAGATGACAAGTAAGAGGAGGGTGAATTAGTTGTTTAAAACTATGAATGATTTTTTTCCACAATTCAAGAGTTAATAACAGCAGAAAATGATATGCAGAAATAATCAAGTAAATGTAAGGAGATAAAGGAGTAGAGAGTACATATATGTTTTTATATTGGTTCACCTTTTTGTCTATCGAAGGTTATGTCCAGTACTCTTGCAGCACAAGAGATTTCTTCACTAGATATTAAGAGTAGTAATTACAATTTCTCATCCCAAGATTCCCTTGTACCTTACTCACTCTCTAACAACTATATCACTATTTGGAAAATACTCTTTCCAAGTGACTCTATCCCCTTTCTTATCACACCCTTGTGAAAGAAGGTAATTCAATACTTTGAATGAAGAAAATTGTTTAACAATAGCAATGGATTGCCTTTACAAGATTTTGAAATTATAAACTCTTGCAATCCAATAACTGAATGTATACTTTGGTACTAATGCTCACAAGGTTTGAATAACTTGCAACAACACTAAAGCCAACTTTGGAAATCAAGTTCTGAAAGTTATGAACAAGTTGCACCAAGTGTAGAACAAGATTTCAGAAAATTTTATTTTGAGTAAGTGATTTCAATAAGAGTTATGTTATGTATTGTGCGTGTTTGAAATGAGTTCGAAAGCCTTTACATAGACTTTCCAATCAACCAGAATACCTCCATGAAAAGGTAGGATTCGTTTGGAATGAAATCATTTCGTTTGGGTTGAAAGCTGTGTAGTTTGAATATTAAAACTGGTGTAAAAACTCTCAGTAATCGATTATTTAATCGATGTAATCAATTACCCAACAAATGTTCAACTGCGTAATTGATTTTCTCAAGCAGTATTCGATTACTCAAAAGGTGTAATCGATTACTCAAAAGGTGTAATCGATTACCCAACTGCTCTATCCAACTGTGTAATTATTTATTGTGTTATGTAATCGGTTACCCAATGGTGTAATCGATTACCCTGATCAATTTTTGTTGGATAACTCGTTTCTCACTCATGTAACATGTTACTTAGTTCTGGTAATCTGTTACTTAATCATAGTAACCTATTACTTAGATCTAGTAACCTCTTACACAATATTTTGAAAATTATTTTCATTTATACTTGTGTTTATCAATTTTCTTCTAAAATACTTTTGAGCATTACTACTAAGTGTATAGCTTTAGAGTATAAGGATAGAAGTACCTAAAGACTTAGATTCTAATTTCTTGAAGCTTTGTCTTCATAAGTATTCTTCCTTTTCTTCTTTTATGTGATGTTGGTGTCTTCATCAAAACCTTGCCAAGGTCAGGAGTCGGATCTTCTTCACAATCTCCCCCTTTTTGATGATGACAAACCAATATCTTCTTGACAGTGTAGTTTTCTGAGAGTAGCATACTTTGTGATATTCTTGACTTGTCTTGAGTATGCTCTCCCTATTTTGTATGCTCCCCCTTTGATTTGGAGTTATGTGCATGAAATGTTTTATCCAGAAAATACACTCTTCCAACTTTTCTCTCCCTTTTGACTTCATCAAAAAGAAGAAAAGTCAAGAGTCCACCACAATATATAAATGTAGATATATATTATATATAGCATACAATTTATAACAAGCATAAAGGTAATCATAAAAATGATATGCATAGCAGAAATTTAAAAGATGTTCGTACAAATTCAACCATAGTCAGAAAAACAGCAAACAAACAACAAAATGTTCACAATCATGCAACATTACAAACATAATTCTTAGACAAATAGAGATCTAAGATTCAGGTTCAGTGCTATCGTCATCAAGGTCCATGCTATTGATCTTATAAAAAAGACGTTGAAGCTCGAATTGGACTTGTTCATTCTGAGCGTCAAGAGCATCCATCTTATTAGAGATGTAGCCTCGAAGAGAGGATAACTCATCCATGATCATCTGGTTTGTAGGCATGGGAATAGATGAAGAAGACAAAGCATGAAACTCAAAAGCTTATTGTTCAGGAGGGTTGACAGAGGCATTGACATTAGGATGAGCAGGTGCAGCCTATCTATCACTTTGATGTTTATAGAGACTATCAATTGGATCTCGAAAGAAGCCCATTTTGTGGATCACATCCACATCAATCTTACTATCTCGTGCCTCAAGTGTGACTTTGGATTCACCAGCAGTGGATACACCAAAAATGTTCAAGTATGTTGGATATGAAGTTTGCATAAGATAGAGGGTTGTGAGATTCTCGAATAGACCATATATGTATCATTACTGTATTAGCCCAATTGATTGAAAGGTTGTGCTTAAGAGTATACATCAATTGCAGTTTCATGTTATTGATTTTAGAATGATTTGAATATTTTGGAAGAATGACATAGGTAAGAAAGTAATGAAGGAGACAATCTTCGAGATTGAGATTTCTTACAACAAGGATATCTCTACTCTTTATAGTTTCACCTAGCGCCATTTGCTTACACGTTTCTATTTCCCTCTTAAAGAATCTTAACATAGAGTAGTAGAACTCTTT
This sequence comes from Lupinus angustifolius, assembly GCF_001865875.1. Lineage (NCBI taxonomy): Eukaryota > Viridiplantae > Streptophyta > Magnoliopsida > Fabales > Fabaceae > Lupinus > Lupinus angustifolius. The sequence continues at coordinate 30,880,613 of NC_032009.1, read as the reverse complement.
TCTATCATAATTATCCCAATCGCATGCAAGACTGAAATATTTGATGCTACCTTCAAAAGGTATGTTACAGCAAATTGAACAAAAGGTCTTAATATCCAAAATAATTTATTTTCCTTTCATATAGGATGTAAGACGATTTTTTCTAAAGTTCAAGTTACAGTAAAACATTTTAACAAGTTTAGGATAATAGGCTTTTGATTCCTCACGGAAATCAAAAAGATCTCGTTGCCTTAGAAGAGTATGGAAATGAAAATCTTCAAACTCAAAGTTATTGACATTACTATACTTAGGAGTGAAAATGGAGCGTCCAAGAAAATGCTCTGAGAATGTTTTGCATTGAACATCATTTGCAAGAAGACGTGCCAAATCCAAAGGGTTAGCCTCATAAGATGAAACTCCTTGCCTTCTTTGAGACACACAGATACGTTGCTTCATAGCTATTGATGATGACGCCATGAATTGCAGTTTTTGAAAGGTTAGGTCTTGAGTTTTGAGAGATTTGGAGATTTTTTATTGGGGTCACTAAACACGAAATGTATGGAATAGAAGTGTTTAGAATTTAAAATGTGATATAAAACAACTCAAAAATCACACAAATCGGATAAAAATGAGGTTTTTAGGAAAAATCTAGGTTGAACACAAAAAAGAGGGTTTGAGGAGGAAGAAGAAATGTTTGAAAAATTAGGAGTGAAACTTAAATACTGCTCAGAGTAATCGGTTACTCAAAGTGAGTAATCGGTTATTCACAGTGTGTAATCGGTGACTCACAAAATAATTCTCACGTTTCAAACAGACACCTTAGGTAATCGATTACACAGGTGGGTAATCGGTTACCGAGGCTTCCTACTCAATGTTGTAATCAGTTACTCTCTAGAGTAGTCGGTTACTGAACCTAGAATTTGAATTTTCATGCATACTACTGCCTGGTAATCGGTTACTCATCACATGTAATCGATTACATACCCATGAATTTGAAAATTTTGATAAGATTTAAGCAATTTTAAATATAAGTAGGCATATTATAAGCATAATGAAGCACACATATAATCAAGATTAAGAATTTAAGATAAGTAAGCTTCATCAAGTATGCCTAATTCACGTCTAATTTTTTAGAAAGGTTCTTTTGCCAGGGGTTTAGTGAATATATCTGCTAGTTGGTCATGAGTATCAACAAATTCTATAGATACATCTTTCTTTTGGACATGGTCCCTAAGGAAATGATGTCTTATATCTATGTTTGGTTCTAGAATGCATTACTGGATTCTTTGTGAGATTTATAGTACTAGTATTGTCACATTTTAGGGGTAGGCAACCTAAGTCCAAGTCATAATCTCGCAATTGTTGTTTAAGCCACAACACTTGGGCATAACAACTAACTGTCGCTATGTATTCTGCCTTAACTGTACTTAGGACAACACATGTTTGTGCCTTAACTGTACTTTTGACAGCACTAAATGTGACTCTTTTGGTTTCGATTGATACCAAGCGCACAAGCAGACACTAAACATTATATCAGGTCTACTAGTAGTTAAATAAAGTAGGGAACTGATCATACCTTGATACTTTCATATATCAATGCATTTTTCAGCTTCATCCGTATCAATGTATATGTCATAACCCATAGGAGTGGCAATTAGCTTGCAGTCATTCATTTCAAATCTTTTCAGCAAGTCTCTGCAGTATTTGGAATGTTTGATTTGTAATCCAAGGAAGTAATTTAGCTTCCCATCATAGACATTTCAAATTCTCCGTGCATCATTTTGCAAAAATCACTACACAAGGTTTCATTAGTAGAACCAAAAATTCATCTACATATATTTGAACTAGAAGAGTATGATGATTTATTTTTCTTAATAAATAGTGTAGTGTCGACCTTTCCTTTTGTAAAACCTTTTTCAATAAGAAAGTTTATTAGACGTTCGTACCAAGTACACAGAGCTTGCTTTAAGCCATAGAGAGCTTTCTTTAGTTTATAGACATGAGAAAGATCTTTGTAGTCTTCAAAACTTGGAGGTTGTTCTGCAAACACTTCCCCTTGTATATAACCATTAAGAAATGCACTCTTTACGTCTATTTGATATAACTGAAAATTTAAAGAGCATGCATATGCAAGTAGCCATCGAATAGCCTCAAGTCTAGCAACAGAAGCGAAGGTCTCATCAAAATCTATACCTTCTTCCTCGTTGTATCTTTGTGCTACTAGTCTAGCTTTATTTATAACAATAATTCCATTTTCATCTGATTTATTACGGAATACTCAACGAGTTCCTATAACCTGCCTATTATCTGGTCTAGGAACAAGTTCCCACACTTCATTTCTCTGAAACTGGTTCAATTCTTCTTGCATAGCACGAATCCAATGTTCATCCTCAATTGCATCATCAATATTGAAAGGTTCTATTTGAGAAATGAAAGACATGTTTAAACAAGCATCATTTAGCTTTAAATGAGTAGTGACACCCTTACTTATGTCGCCATTGATGTTGTCAATAGGATGGTCTTGATGAGTTCTCCATTCTTTGGATAAATCAGAATGAATATGTTCTTCTTCAGAAGATAGAGTATCATCCATTTTCAAGTGCTTAATATTGGTTGTTGTATTAGTAAAAGAATCATCCTTAAAAGGGGAACTTGGCAAGTCCTCTTCATCAAGAGTTAATCCATCCTTTATTATAGTATTGGTTTCATCAAAAGATATATGAACAGATTTTTCCATGGCTAAAGTTCTTTTATTGAAAATTTTATAAGCTTTACTCGTAAGAGAGTAGCCAAGGAAGAGTCATTCATCAACTTTTGCATCAAACTTGTCTAAGTTATCTTTACCATTATTTAAAGCAAAACATTTACAACCAAATACATGCAAATGAGAAATGTTTGGTTTTCTATCTTTAAAGAGTTCCTAGGGGGTTTTCTTGAGAATTGGTCTTATAAGAACTCTGTTAGAAACATAGCAAGCCGTATTAAATGCATCAGCCCAAAAATATTTTGGGAGATTAATTTCATTCAACATTGTACGAGGAAGTTCTTCTAAGGATTAATTCTTTCTCTCTACAACACCATTTTGTTGTGGTATTCTAGGAGCAGAAAAATTATGATTGATACCTAGATCAACACAGAATTCTTCAAAAGAAACGTTTTGAAATTCTCCCACATGATCACTTCTCATAGTTGCGATTTTTAGAGATTTTTCATTTTGAACTCTTTTAGCATATTTTCTAAAGGTGTTGAATGTCTCATTCTTATGTACTAAGAATAGAGTCCAAGTATATCTTGAGAAATCGTTTACTATAACAAGAGTATAGTAGTTACCACCATAACTCTTGGTCCTTGAAGGGCCAAATAAGTTCATATGTAGTAACTGTAATGGTCTATCGGAAGAAACCATATGCTTAGGTTTGAAAGAAATTTTTGTTTGTTTACCAATTTGACAAGCACTACATAGTTTGTATTTAACAAACTTTATTTTGGGTAAACCAACAACTAAATCTTTCTTACTCAGTTTATTCAAATGATCCATATGAATATGAGCAATTCTCCTATGCCAAAGTCATGCATCATTATTATTATTAGCAACTAAACATTTTATTGGTAAAGAAGAATCTATGTTAATCATATAAATATTATTTATTCTCTTACCAATTAGTTTAGAGTTATTAGAATCCTTACTTTCGATGATGCATTTATTTGGGTAGAATGCCACATGAAATCATTTGTCGCATAGTTAACTTATGCTCAACAAGTTGTGCTTGAGTCCTTCAACATATAATACTCCTTTTATAGTCGTTGAAGGTGGCTTACCGATTCTACCAACTCTAAGTATTTTCCATTTGTTGTTATCACCATATGTGACATAGCCTTTGTCCCTTGGAGTAAGGACATAGAACTTATCTTTGTCGCTCGTCATGTGCTTTAAGCAGCCGCAGTCCAAGTACCATAAATTGCAGGCGGCTCAAAGAAGCTCGTGGTGATCTATTGATGATATAGCATGCCATACTAAGTGCATATGCCCAAAATCCTTTGGAAACTCCAGCATTCAATCTTATACACCTATCCCTCTCTATAAGAGTTCTATTCACCCTCTCTGCAACACCATTCTACTGAGGAGTCTTCTTCACTGAAAAGTGCCTCGAAGTGCCATGTTCCTCACAGAATTTATGAAACTGTGAGTTTTTGTACTCCATACCATTATTTGACCTCATGTATTCGATTTTTCTACCAGTCTGGTTCTCTACCTCTGCCTTCCAAACCTTGAACTTAGAAAAGACTTCTGAATTATGCTTCAGAAAATTTACCCAGACCTTGCAAGAAAAGTCATCAACGAAGGTAACAAAATACCTAAAACCTCCTAGGGATGGTTCCTGAGTGGGTCCACATACATCAGTGTCGATATAGTCTAGAATGCCCTGAGTCCTGTGTTGGCCAGCCTTGAAACTAACTCGTGTCTAGTTTTGCATTTGTTGACTCCCCTCAACAATCTTCTTTTGCATAGTTTTGTCATGCTACACACTCATATGTCCCAAACGCATGTGTCATAATTTCGTAGCACCATGGTCTGAATTTATTGAGATCTTTTCAGCCACTCCAACAACTCCACTTACAATTGTTCTTCCTAACAACTTGTAAATGTTCCCTGCAGTCCTTTTACCCTTCATCACAGTCAGAGCACCTTTGCATACTCGAAGAATATCACTGTCCCCATCAGCTCTATAGTTACATCCTTTGGCCTGCAATGTCCCCAAAGAAACCAAATTCTTCTTCAAATCTGGTATGTGCCTAACCTCACATAACGTCTCCACTACACCATCATCCATTACAATTTTGATTTCTCCCATACCAATAATTCCAAATGCTTTATTATTTCCAAGATACACGAAACAAAAATTGTCTGCCCTGTATGTGGTGGACCATTCTCGGTTTGGCGTCATGTGGTGGGAACAACCAGTGTCAAGTATCCACTCATCTGTACTATGATTTGATGATACAGATAGTAGATCAACTTCACTGTTATAACAAAAGTTATCTTTTTATGCAACATTTGTAGATGTAGATACTCTCTCTTTTCCCAACGGCTTGCTAGGACTTCATTCATTGGGACAATCCTTTTTGTAATGCCCAGTCTATTTGCACTTATAGCACTCTACTAGTGTTTTGCCCCTAGAATTTGGTCTTTTCCCTTTGGCATGACCTCCTCTGGCTTGTCTCCTCCCACGCATTTGGCTCCCTTTCACATATAGACCATCATCCTGAGACCATCCCCTACATTTTGTCTTGTTTGAGTGTGGGACAGAAGTGCAGATGTGATCTCATCCAGTTTGATTGAGTCTTTCTCATACGTCAATGTTGTAACCAAATGTTCATAAGAATTTGGCAAAGAACACAATAATATTATTGCTTTGTCCTCATCACCAAGTTTTACATCAAGTTTCTGCAAGTCATTGATCACTTGATTAAAATTGTTGACTTGTTGTTGCAAATCAGCACCTTCCTACATCTTCAGGCCATAAAGTCTCTGTTTCAAATACAACTTATTTGTTAGAGACTTGGACATAAACCGCTTCTCTAATGTCTCTCATACTTCTTTTGGTGACGTCAGATCCATAACATGATACATCACCTCATTTGATAGACAGAGTCGTATGGTACCTACATCCTTCTCCTTCAACTCTTCTCAATTCAGTTGATCCAAACCATCTGGTTTATTCTCACGCAACACCTTTGATAGACTTGTTGAGCCAACACATCCTTAATCCTCCTTTGCTACAATCCGAAATTACTAGTTCCATCGAACTTCCCCACCTCGAATTTTGCACCTCGGTTAAGAGGCATATGATACCAATTGTTGGGAACAAACGAACAAGCAAATAGTAAAGAGTACAGAGACAAGAGAATAACACAAGAGATTGTAACGAGGTTCGGTCAATTGTGCCTACGTCCTCGAGAGCATTGAGCGGCTACCACTACATATTATTAGAGAATTAGGATTAGTGTTTGACTATTCTTCTCCTTGTTATATTTGGTTTACATAACATAAATATATAGTCATTTACCCCAACCCATTTACATCAGCCCAAACTCATAACTTGTATTGTTGTTATCTAGAGATATGAGTCATTGCACAACACCTCTTCATTTCAAATTGATGGTTTAACTATGTGACCTTTTTTATTGTGTCCACATGTTCTAACCTTTTCTTTCTATCACGTTTCCATTATTTCATATTATTTTGCTTCTGATTTCTGAAATGAAATCCTTAGTTAAATTGTTGATGATTTATATTCATCATTTTTCATTCTAACATTGATTTTTAGTTGTTTAACTTTTTGATTGTACAATATTTTTTTCTACAATATGTATAAATTACTGACTATAGTCCAGTTGACATAGGAGCATCATTGTAAGTTCAATTTGGTTCATCTCAACTTACAAAATCTTATTTTTTATTGTTATGCTTCTCAAAATCTAGTGGACTAACAGAAAATTAAGAGAAAATGAAATTATAGTTACTAAGAAAACTAGTATAAATACATTTTAACTTATAATCTCCCATTGCCTCTTTCGCTAAATAAGTCAGCAATGGTTCATTTCAGCTCATCAACCATGTAAAAATAATTCCACGTTGAACCAACAACAAAATTTGGATCAGGAATCTAGATCAACCAAATATCCTATACATCATGAAATAACCTACAAGCAGCACATATATACTAAAGATATATGCGCTATGCATGTATAAAGCTCAAGTACATCTAAAGAATCAATGAGGTTACAATATGAAGAAAACAAACAATGAACTAGAAAACCCCTATAGCCTTATCAGGCAAGCAACCATTAGTACACGGCTAGTTCCCCCTAGTGAGTCGTGCAATAATATACGGTTTGTTTTACATCTATACCTCCCGTTTATTATACTCTATATGTATATTGTATCTATACACGGTTTTACACACTGTCACTATAAGCATATGGAGATATATGTCAAATTTCTTATAGTGAAACATTTTATTTATCTTTGTTATAATATATTTGTAAAATTGGAATTACTATAAAAGAAATAGTGAATATCAACTTTGGTCCTTAAAAAATTTCACACTTATTAATTTGGTTCTTGAACAAGTAATAGGTGAAATTAGCATTCGAAGATGGTGAATGTAAGTCAAAATTCATAAAAATACTAAAAATAACCAATTTAACAATATTTGATATATTTGAAGATCATTTTGATTTTTTAAGAACCAAATTAGTACATACAAAAATTTTAAAAAATTAAAATAAGTATTTACACTAGAAAATAAGAATTTATTCATGATGGCAAGGTTGTAATGTATAAAAGGATGAAGGAAAGTCAGGCATGTACTTATAAGATGTCATTAACTACTGTGACAGCTGTTAATGTGGATAATGTAATGTTTTATTTTTAGAAATAAGTTATGCTAATTTCTCATATTTATAGCTGGTGTTTTAGTTGTTTTTAATCTAAAGAAAGTTAGGAGAGAGGTAGATATTGAGGGAAAATGTAGATATTGTGATACCCAAATAAAAATAAGAATGACATTTGTCATGTGAAAAAATAGATGTTTTTCATATTTTATAGAAAGTTATAATAAATTATAAAATAATGTGAGAGGTCTATATAAGAATAAATTTTGTTGTTTATAATAATTGTGATGTTCTAATCAGTATATGACAGAGAAATACATCAGCAAATATAGTTATACAGGTACATGCAGGAAAGTCGTCGATGTTTTTTCAAACTTGCAAGATAAAGTTTTAAGCCAGAAACATATTTGTTGTCTTATACTTTGTACCATTTTATGTAATTAACTCTGATTATTAGTTGAAAAATTATTTAAGTTAAAATTATCATTATTAATTTTTTTTTTAGCCAATCATATCTTCTGACATATAAAGTGATACAAAATAATGAGAGAATAGATGTATTCCCTATAAAAAGACGTACATTAAGAGGGAGAATCCAAAATGAAATATATATCAGGAGTAAAACTTGTATAATTGCATCTTACTCCCTTGTTTTAAGAGTCTTATCTAAGACAATAATACTTTAGTCCTACCTACGGTGTAACTTCGAGTCGTAAGTGGATTCTTAAATTTGAGTTATTCAAAACTCTTACTTAAGACTACACTTTAGTGAGTCTTATCAGAAATGTTTTCACCTCCCAGATCACTTATTTATATCTCAAATGAAGTGGAAAGAATACATAAAATGAAGATAAAAACTAAGACTAAATATAACCTGATTTTCTAATCCAATATGGGTGCTCTATTTTTATCAGCTGATGTTAACTTTATGTGAGATGGAATAATACTTGATTGAACCTCTTGTCAAGTGAGGTGTAGATCCAAGATAAATTTAAACTACTTTCAAACTAGGTTAATATGTTATATGTATGATTAAAGACAACAAAAGAGAATACACCATAAAAGGTTTAGAAATGAAAGAAAAACATCACCAATCCTTAAATACTTTTTACAAGTATAACATAAAAATAAATAAGCAAGACCGACAAAGAATATAAATGTAAAACACCATTGGCAGAATAAACTACTAAGTCCTAGAATTCATATAAAATAAAATCATATAGTGCTAGATTGCTAAAATGTGCTTATCCAGTGTAGATATGAACACCAATTGCAATTAGAAAGATAGTAATAAGCCCAAAGAAAATGATAGTATGAATCAAAATAGCCAATCCACTTGTTTGCATGCTCCCAAATTCCACCACCCTGCCCCTCCCCGGCAGCTGAAACAATAACCCCGGACTTAGCAGAACGAACAACACCACCGCGATCACGACCGGACCCCAATCCGCCATCCCCGGCCAAAAATTGCTAGTTCTTAAATTTTTTGTGTATAACAAACTTTTGTAATAGTGTTAGTACAACATTATATTGACCAAGTGTTCAATTAATATATGAGTATGTAGCTTATTAAATAGGGAATTAAATTCTTATTATGGTGGTGGTGTGTGGAATGGTGATTGATTGAAGGTAATTGAAGTAAGAAAGGAAAGAATAAATTATATGGGTAAGAATAAGAGCATAGCTAAAGAAAGGGACAAGGTACAAACAAAGAGTGGCGTGTTAGTGTTTCTGTTTGTTGTCATGGTCGGTGGGGTGCTTCATAGATTGATGTTAACGAGGCCATAACGTGGCGACATATTAGAAATCTTGCTGGCCACATATTAAATTGTTTTATAAGATGTAGTAAGTTATAAATCCTCCTTCAAATTCTCTTACAACCGTGAAAAAGTAATTTAGATATGTCATTTATAAATAAGGTATACTACTTTTCTCATGATATCATAAGATTTTTAGAAAGTTTAATAAGAGGGTAATATCATTTTCTACTATGAATAGGTGGCTGGTTGGATAATTTTAACTAATAAGGTGTTGATCTAGTAGTTTAAAACCTTGTTAGATTTCTTAAAAGGTCAAGAGTTTAATTTTTATGAGCGATATTTGTTGGGAGAGACAATCATACATTGTAAAAAATTAATTATTTGCCAAAATTTTGAGAAAAAACCCTTTCATAATATAAAAATATAGGCAACCTTATGTAACAAACGAACTTCGTTCCTAGATGTACTAATATATGCATGAAAATTCATCATAGTAATTTATCAATAGAAATTAATTAATCAAAAACGTGCAGCAACCTCTCCATCAATTCTTTATTTTTTTTTTTTGTATTACCAAAGATATTCATTTACTTTTCTGATAAAAAATTAATCTATTTTGAGATGTATGATTGTTCATCTCAATAAATGTCATTCTCAAGAATTGAATCTTTGATCTTTTGATCTTTTTGGGAATCGAACATGACTTAACATCATGTTAATCTCTACCTCTTTACTTAATAATACCAAAATTTGGACTTAAGATAAGATCAACTTAGCTAGTATAGAATTAATTAAACTTTGGGTTTTTTAGTTGGACAAAGGAATGTGAATGTTGGATTGGGATTGAATGACATCCAGGCACAATTCATGCAATTTTTTATTTGATAGAAATGAATTAAAATGACGAAAATTTTATTCTTGGTTCAATGAATATGCGCTTGGGCTTGATACTTGTATCATTGGATAAGGGTTCACTTGGGCTTGACACTTGTATCACAGGATTAGATTTCACTTAGCCCATTAATTAAGGTCATGCCTTACACTTTACTGTCTGAGAAAGATCCGACTCTATGTGTTCACACAATTTGATCTGATCATGGTTGGATCCAAAATGGTCAGACTTTATCAATTCTAGTGTTGGATCTGGGTTAGAAAATTAAACTTGATTAATATTTAGGATCGAGTAAGGGAAAAACATGATCTGACCCGTTTCATGGTCACTCATTCATTATGTTTATATGTGTATCTATTCAATTGTGTATATAGTAATGATAACTCTTTAGTCGAAAATATTATTGACTCTCTAATTTTTCATCATATATACATGATTAAATATATGCATATATTATTTCATATGTCCAATTACTTATCTATTATAATAAGTAATATTGAAAAAACTTTAAGATTATATTTAATCCAGTCTAGGTTGAGGTCGGATTTAAAGGCTGACCTGTTTGACATTTCGAGTTGTTTTAACTTCAGGTTTAAGATCGAGTTCGAATTAAAAAAATTAATCAACTAAATATTTAGAGCTGAATAAGGGACAAGTCTTATCCGACATAAATCAACTCATACTCGTAAGGTATTACAACTAAAATGTTTGGAATCTGGAACCGATTTGTTGACATTGGTAGATGAATCTACTAATTGGACCAAAAGGGATATTCATAACTAAGAAAGTGTAAGCAAACATTAGTTTTTCCTGTAGATTTTATTATTGCCATTCTTGGTTACGACGAAAGAAATGTGGACCATAAAAAAGTCACATTAAGGTCACAGTTCCAAACAAAAATAGTAGGACCAGAAGCAAATACCCCAACGAATTTCTTCACACATATGACCTCTCTTGGAAGGATATTCTTAAGGAAAAAGGGCCCAAAAACAATGAACGATATGATAGATGTTAGATATTTCCTTATAATTGATGAAATACCAATTATAAGATCTTGAATCTCATGATTCTCACACATAATATAAAATAAGGTTATACCTGAATCCATGTTCTTAGATTTACTCCTTCGATATACATTTTGAGAGAGTTTTGGTGTCATGATATTCCTCAACCAAATCCTAAATTCCTTTTGGGACCTTCGTTTTCTCTCTGTTTGGGAAAGCTGAAAACTATTTATAATTTGGTGTCTTAGGGACCATAATCGTTCATTTTGTGTTAACTTATAGGGTTTTCATTATCCCCATAGGTCAACTGTTTGGGTATTCACTGATTAATCTCATATTCGTTATCAGTTTCAGAAGTTTTATAGGTTGTTAGTATGCTATATATATTTAGGCGTATCCGTATACTATATATATTTAGACTTCTCCTTAATACAATCTGATCTATCTCATATATCAACTATAGAACCACCGCGACATTTCAAACGTGACTCGACCACGATGATCACCATACCAATATACTAAATGACATAGATCAATTATGGATGAGTAACGGGAGTCATAAGGTGGTCTGATGGTGAAGAAGACGGTCGTAAGGAATGGAGTGCAGGAGGTTGTGGGTTCGAGTCCCACCATCAACAAAAATGGGAGTTATAAGGGTGGTTTGATGGTAGGGTGTAGGAGGTTGAGGATGGAGTCTCACCCACAACAAAATACTAACATATTAACAACTAACATACTAACAATTGCCGATCAAAAAAAACTTATGGATGAGTTGTATAAAATTATATATGACGTCCAAAGTAAATCATAAAACATATAGACTCTCACTGAACTAAGGTATCCTAAGGAGCAATATGGATCAACTAGCAAAAAATGTGTCCCTATATGTTCTATGGAACTTTGTCTATTTTGAACACTTTCTTTAACAACCAGAAAATTAATGTCAATACAATTTGACTTTGTAGAACTCCTATTATTGTTGGAGTAAAGAACCATGGACTTAGTGTCACAATAAATTCTCAATGGTCTTTTAATACTATCGACCAGATGTAAGCCAATGACAAAATTCCACAACCATTTGTCATGATCTGACGTCTCAAAACAAACCATGAACTCTACAACTATGGTTGAAGCAACTATGAGTGTCTGATTATAAGACTTCCAAGAGATAACACCTCCAACCAACATAAATAGATATGCAAAGTTGGAGTGTCTGTTGTCTTGACATCCAGCAAAATCTGAGTCAGAGTACTCAATGATCTTTAAATTCTTAGACATCCGATAAGTGAGCATGTACTCTTTTGTTCTCTTTAAGTAACACATAACACACTTGATTGCCTTCTAGTGATGCATTATAGGATTTCTCAAATATCTTCCCAAAAACTCTCACGACAAATGTTATGTGCAAACTTGAGCATACATTAGACTTCGTACTACAGATGCATAAGGAATCTTTTGCATTTCATATCTTTTAAACTCATTTTTGGGGCACTGTTCGAGACTAAACTTTTCTCCCTTAGCTATAAAGGTATCCCCTGGTTTACTTTCTTTCATATCAAATATATCTAGGACTTTATCTATATAGCTTTCTTGTGATATCCTTAGGATACCTTGAGAGCGATCCCTTAGTATTTCAATACCTAATACAAAAGAAGCTTCCACATGATCTTTTATTTCGAAATTATTCATTAGAAATATCTTGGTCTCATGCTATAGTTCCATATTACTACTTGCAAGCAGTATGACATATAATACCAAAATTATTAATTTACTCTCACTGAATCTATGGTACACACAATCATCAACTTTATTTGCCTCAAAACCATACGAGGTAATAACTTAATGAAACTTGTGATTCCATTAACGAGAAGCTTCTTTAAGGCCATAGATGAATTTCTTTAATTTGCATATCATTGACTTTGAGCCAATTGACACAATTTTTTCTGGTTGCACCATATAGATCGTTTCTTTAATATCACCATTTAGAAATGTAGTCTTAACATCCATCTAATGTATCTCTAAATCAAAATGAGCTACAAGTGCCAATATTATTCTAAAAGAATCATTCGAAGATACTGGAGAGAAGGTTTCTTTATAATCAATGTCTTCTTTCTGAGTGTAGCCTTTAGCAACTAGATGAGCTTTATATCTATCAATATTACCCTTCGAATCCCTCTAGGTTTTAAATATATATTTGCAACCAACAGGTTTCGCACCTTCAAGTAATTCGACAAGATCCCAAACGTCATTATCATGCATAGACTTCATCTCATCCTTCATGACATCAATCCACTTTTGAGAGTTAGAACTTTTTATGGCTTGACAGAATTTCAATGGATCATCCTATGTTAACCCTGTGCCATCCTCATGTTCTTAAAGAAATACAATATAACCATCAATAATTGCACTCCCCCTCTCTTAATGGATCTCTTAATGGCACTTCTACTTCTTGAGGTTGTTGAATTTGTTCTATAGGCACTTGAGGAAGAACTTCATTGTTCCTGACAATATTCTGAATATTATCTTATATTAACAATGTTGTTCCTTGAATGGTAATACACACAAGAACTTGTTTACCATTAGTGACAGATTCTTCCTCAAAGACAACATTCTTTATATTCTCTTCCTCCCACAATCATCTTCCTCAAGAAATCTTGCATTTTCCGCCTAAAAAAAGTCTTGAAGTGGGATCATAAAATTTATATTCCCGAGAGCGTTCAACATAGCCAATAAAATAGCAACTAACAGTTCTTGAGTTCAGTTTCCTTTCCTGTGGCCTATAAGGCCGTGTCTCAACTGGAAAACCCCAAATGTGCAGGTCTTTTATTACTCCAAAGTTCATATAGGATTTTGTTAACTGCTTTACTATACACCTTATTAAGTATGTAAACTCTAGTCTTCAAAGTTCCCCCAAAGAGACTCTGGTAAGGAAGATTGACTAACCATACTTCTCAACATATCCTTAAGAGTTCAATTTCATTGCTCAACAACATCCTTCATTCTAGGTTTGCTTGGCATAATGTATTCTGGAACAATTCCATATTCTCTAAGGAAAAGTAAAAATAGCTCTTTCACAATAACCTTATTTTTCTTTCTTTTCTTATTCTGAGAGATCATAGTCAAATGAACACTTTCAGTATTATCTCTCTGCAGCCTCTCTTTCTCTTGCACACAATGAAATATAAACTCATTGAGATATAATTAGTCTTTCTGAGTGTTATAGCTCAATCTGAATGGCCCAAAGTATGTTGAAAGTGAGATCAAAAGCAAATGCACGAGCAAGTCATCACTAAGCTCTAACTTAAGTGACTTGAGTTTTGATGTGAGATTAGACATCTTTATAATGTACTCTCTTATGTTCCCTTTTTCCTTTATACTTAATAGAGATGAGTTTAGCCAAAAGGCTACTCGTCTCCACCTTTTCATTTTTGGAAAAGTATGGTTCTATTTCTTCAAGGGACTTCCTTGCACTCTGACTCTCGGAAATAGAGCCCTGAAAAGCTTCTAGAATAGAGCATTTTATGATCATTAGGCACATAGGGTTAGAGCATTCCTATTTCTCAATTATAACCTCATCGATGATTTCCAGAGTAGAAATGGATTTCTCCACCAGAAGTTCCAGATCTATATCCATACAACCGAGAATAATTTCTACGACTTCCTTCTAGACCTTAAAGTTTGTCTCATTCACCAATGAGATGTTCTTAAGTTGAGCAGAAATATTTACAGCACTAGTAAAATAATAAAACAAGTTACAACCATTCTTACAATTAAACTCAAATTCAACTATAATATTGAAATTCAAATGATTGGGCACATCACGAGTTACCTAGAACAATATTAATATTCAGTCTTTACACAAAAATATTAACTTGTAAGTGGTACACTCAATGTAGTAATCAAACATTGATAATCAATCATGTCAAAAAATAAGTCTTTCTTTGGACCGACTTACTATTCACATGGAAAATTATATGATTATCACATATTTATTGCTACAAATATGTTTTTAATTTGTGCCAAATAGTAATCTTCCTTTGGGCCAATCACTTTTCGCGTAAAATACAAACATACAATTGACTTGATATTTTATATCAATTACTAACGGTACTCGTGTTTGTAATGGTCAAATATTAATCATAATGCATGTCAAATAATAAACAATTCTTTGGACTGATTTATCTTTCACATATGCAACCTTATAATAATATATGTTTACCATCACATGTGTGTATATAATCTGGCCAAATAATAATCTTCCTTTGGGTCGTTTAATACTCGCATGGATACATATATGTACTAGCATTTGACATTTATTTCAAACAATTCACAAAAAAGATGTTACTTTGGCGACTTCTTGTTTAATAGGTTCACTTAAAATGTCAAAACAATTTTATTTTCCAAAATAAAAACCATTTAGTTGAGTTTGATTCAATGCTTAATCCAAAACATATATTATTTATATCCATATATTAATACATATATCCATTATAGTTTATTGGTATCATTGCATCTTTCTCATCATAAGGACTGCATTTCGAATTCCAGTGATGGTCCGTTTAAATTTTCCATAAAAAAATATAATACCATTTTATACATGCTTAAACATGGCAGGACAAGTTGTCCAAACAGAAACAATGCTTCAACAATTGCAACCGCTTAATAATGCAATCAGCCACCAACCAATGCAACAAACCATAAGTGTTGCAACCATTTAAACAAACAAGTCATGTAATACATATAAAACAAGACATGTTCACATAATTGAAACATCACAAGATACCTAACACAACATCAATTTCTAGTCTTTGGACAGAGAAATTAATTTGTAAGTAGTACTCTGAATGTAATGATCAAATATTAACAATTAGTTCTGTCAAACAATAGCCTTTCTTTGGACCGACTATTATTCACATGGAAAGAACTTTATAATTCTTACTTATTTATCTTTACATGTATGTTATTACTTGACCAAATTGTATCTTCCTTTTGGCCGAACACAATTCGCATAAATAATCTCATACTCATTATAATTTTAGTCAATTTCCACAATATAGGTTACTTTGGAAACATATTACATCAATAAATTCAATAATAATTATCAGACAAAAGGAAAGTAGTATGAGTCTATTATAAAAAAAATTATGATCTTGGAATTAAAACCTTCAGATTTGATATCTTTTATGATTAACAAATCTAATCTAATAATATAATTCCAAATAAAAAAAGATATATTACATATATATATAAACACATAAAAATAGATGCAATCTTAATCAAATACAAAGTAGATATAGAGTGAAAAGCATAAAAAGATATATGCAAATCATTATCAAAAATCAAATCGAATATAATCATGTATATCTTAAAACAAACATATTACTATATATATACACTTTCACACACTAACATAGTAAAGTATATATAATTTTAAGCATTAACCGTAACTATTATATATATATTAATTTTAATCAGTAATTCCAAAAGCATATCAACCTCAAGCTGGAAACAATTATATATGTATATATGTACATTTTAATCCGCAATATATATAGAAGGCCATGAGTTCGAGATTGTATATGTATAAAATAAAAACATGACTTAATTCAAATATGCCTTATACACATACTTCAACAAATTGCAAAATTCTAAAATGACAAAAGTCAATGTCCAACTCTAAGAGAGTCATAAAAGTTAATGCAATGTTCATGCACAGATCTGAATATATACTTCAACATATATTGAAAGGATTCATAATACAAATTACTCATAATTCAAATAAGTGGAAGTGGATAAAAGTTATCCTCATTATTCATAAATACCTAATTTTCATAACCAAAAGCGAAGCATAAAAAACCCAAAATTTAAAAATTAGGGTTCATACAAAATTGGAAAAAACACCCTTAATGAAAAATCATAAAATTCATAACCTAAAGCTCTAATACCATTGTTAGATATTTTATGATGATTAATGAAATACCAATCCTACGATCTTGGATCTCATGATTCTCACACATAATATAAAACAATGTCATACCTGAATCCATGTTGATATACCTTTTAAGAAAGTTTTGGTATGATGACATTCCTCAACCAAATCATGAATTCCTTTTGGGACCTTCTTTTTCTCTCTGATGGGGAGAGATGAAAATTATTTGTGATTTGGTGTCTTGGAGACCATAACTGTTCCTTAGGTTTTAACTTATAGGGTTCTCATTATCCCCTATAGGCCAACTGTTTGGGTATCCACTCATTAAGCTCATATTCGTTATCAGATTTAGAAGTCTTATAAGTTGTTAGTAATTAGACCACTTGCTTTGTAACTCAGAAATAAATATAATTATATTAAATATATGATGCACACATTAATTAGAAATTGTGAATTTCTAACAATAGAAACCATGAGAACCTTCTTGGGGAGGAAGGAAGAAGAAACACCCCTTGTTACCAAGACAAGGATCACTTGTCTTCATTCCTGTCTCACTTGGTATCTTCATCCAATGAAAAATAAACTTATTTAAATAAAAATAAAAATTATAATAACAGAAATTAATATTTGTATATTAATCTATGAAGTTTAATTAGCTTGGTATACATAAAGATATAATTTTCATGGGACAAAGGATCATTGTCCCTTATTACCATTGCGACTTCGATATATCAATATTGATAAGATGAAAAAACTTTCACCTAATAGTAGTTAGATTTCCTATTACTTAAGAAATTATTTTACTTAGCATTAAGCTTAAAAATTTATTTCATTTAACAAATAGTTCAATTTTATTTTTTATTTATCTTTAGATAACATGCTTCCACTAGGATTAGGGTCGAATGATCATTAGTTTATTTATCTATACTATATATAAAGTCAAAACATGAAATAACTTCCCTCATGGTGTAATTTTCATTTCCTATATTGCCCTTGACATTATTTGATTTTTACAAAAAAACTATATAATCCTAAGCAACTACCACCAATACATTAATTAACCACATATCTCACCTTAAATTAAACATTATCATAAACACAAAATATAATATATAAAAATTGAATATGTAGTATCACACAATATTCACCGGCAGGCACGAAGTGCCTGTACACACTAGTATCTATAATCTATATCTATTTATATATATAATATCTATAATCTATGTCTATAATCTGTATCTATAATTTACATTTATTTATACTATATATAAAGGCAAAACATGATGTATCCAATTCCCTATTTTGTTATTAACATTTTCTTAATTTTTACAAAAAAAACATAATCACAGGTAACTATCATTAATACAACAATAACCACTTATCTCACTTTGAATTGAACATTATAATAAATACAAAAAAAAAATGTAACATAAAGTATAATAGTCGCTATCCCACTTTTATGGATGCGATGGGAATAAATGCAAATAAATGTAATGAAGTCGTCATCAATATTTTTTAGCGGGAAAACATGATAAACCAACTTAAAAAAAAAATTGATCTGCTTATTAAAAAAATTAAGTTCGTGAGTCGGTTACGAATGAGGAAGGTGTAAGACACTTCATATCGCCCGTTATAAAAGTGGTACCTAGATCAATCATGTGAATATTATTTCAAAATATTAATTTTACCCTCATATTATAACACAAAAAGAAAGACAAAAAGATTTTTATTTTTTAGTGTCTAATATGGAAATATCTGCTCCTACATATCTGTAGCTAAAATAGAGAAATTAAGTCTATGTAGTTCTTTTAGAAAATAATTGACTAGTCGATATACTCTTTTTATTTTTTTTTATTTATATAAAATTAACAAGATAAGATGACGCGACAAGGTACTAGTCTTATAGTGGAGTCACCTCACATCGCCTTTGACAATATAAAGTAGCGGGAAAAGACACTCAACCTATACTGGAATTATTTTGTCACTTTTAAAATTATTTGAAAATTTAACAAGACAAAATTAGCATGACAAGGCGCAAGGCCTATAGTGAGACTACCTCACCTTGCTTTAGACAACAAAAGTAGTGTGACAAGGTACTCAACCTATAGTGGAACTACTTTATGTCACTTGTAAAATAATTTGAAAATTCATTTAACAAGATAAAGTAATATGACAAAGCACAAGACCTATAGTGGGGTTACCTCACCTTATTTTAGACAACATAAGATAACGTGTCAAAACACTCTATTAATAACGTATTTTATATCGCTTTAAAATTATGAAAAATTATTTAAGAATACTTAAGAAGATAAGGTAACATGAAAAGGCACAAGGCCTGTAGCGGAGTTACATCATCTCATTTTAGACAACATAAAGTAATGCGCCAAAACACTTAGCCTATAGCGTACTTTATGTTGTATTTAAAAAAAAAAATCATATTCTTTCATCATATATGCCATTTGTTATACACGTTTATATAAAAAACAAAACAAATATAGAAAAAAAAAATATAAATAAAAATTAAACAAAAACGAAAACAACAAAATGAAGAAATAGAAAAATAAAAAGAATAAAAAAGATAGTAGAAAATAGAATTTAGGGTTGTGGTTTAAAATTGATTTAGGGACTTATGGTAAATTTGATTTCGAGATTTAGGGTTAAATTAATTTAGGGGTTTATGTTAAAATGATTTGGGGACTAGGGTTAAAATTAATTTTGAGATTAGGGTTACAATTGATTTGAGGATTTAGGGTAAGTGTTGCAAATAAGACAATCCATATGGCTGATGGATCACCGCACCACCTACGGCTACAACTCATCTAGGAGGCATGAGCATACACTACTAGCAGTCGGCTTCAGGAACCGATGCCCCTATTGCAGGGACATTTTTTGTCCCCCCCCCCACCAAGTATTTTGTTACTTAATGTAATCAATAAAAATGAATTAAGCAACAATACTACAGTGATAAAGTGAAAAAAAAGAACTAATTGAAGAAGAATCTTTTGTTATTACTTTGTTGATGGAGAGAAGATAAGAAGACCAACATTGTATTCTTACACCCTCCTTTTTCATTTCTGGATTATGAATGACTCCACTCTACAACTTTTCTCTTCTTAGATTTACGGTTTTTTTAATTCTATTTGTGGTATATTGGTGCTAAAATTAGGATTATAAAGGGATGATAAATTAGGATTGTTGAATGGGCCACAAAAAAGCTCAATTGCCTCACTCTTTTAATTTTTACTCATCCTTTATTTACGAATTATTTTTATTAAAAAGATTTTCACCCTGGTCAAAATTGGGTATTCGCAGTTTTGTCGATACCCCACATTCATGGACGCGATGGAAATAATGCAAATAAATGCAATGGAGTCGCCATAATATTTTTTAGAAAGAAAACATGAAAAACTGATATAAAAAAATTGATCTCCTCATAGAGAAAAATTATGTTCGGGAGTCGATTACGGATGCAGAAGATGTTAGGCACCTCATCCAGTCCGTTTTAAAAATAGTACCTAGATCAATCATGTGAATATTATTTCAAAACATTAATTTTACCCTCGTATTATTACATAAAAGAAAGACAATTTTTTTTATCTTTTTGTGTGTGACATGGAAATACATGTTCCTATATATCTCTAGCTGCAATAGAGAAATATATGCTACATAGTGCAGGTACCTCACCTTGCCTTTGACAACATAAAATAGAGCAATAAGATACTTAGCCTATAGTGGAGCAACTTTACATCATTTTTAGAAGTGAGAATAATGCAAATAAATGCAATGGAGTCGCCGTCAATGTTTTTTAGAAGGAAAACATGAAAAACTAGTTTAAAGAAATTGATCTCCTTAGAGAGAAAAATTAAGTTCAGAAGTCGGTTACGGATGAAGATGGTGTTAGACACCTCATACCGTCCATTATAAAAATGGTACCTAGATTAATAATGTGTATTTTATTTCAAAACATTAATTTTACCCTCATATTATTACTTAAAAAGAAAGAGAATTTTTTTTTGTCTAACAGGGAATAATTTGCTGCTACGTATCTCTAGCTGCAATAGAAAAATCAAGGTTAAATAGTTCTTTTAGAAAATAATGGATTGGTTGATATACTTTTATTTATTTTTATTCATCTAAAATTAACAACATAAGATGGCGTGACAAGGTACTAGTCTTATAGTGTATGCACCTCACCTTGCCTTTGACAATAATAAATAGTGTAACGCCCCGAAAATTTCTCCAACAATATTGCCCAAAAATGTGTAAATATTTTTTGCGTAATGTAAAACTCTTCATTTACATTTAATTCCTTTTCGGGACATTACATTAAGTAACCTAAAATGCGAAAAAGACAACAATAGTTCATGGAATAATCCTTTATTAAAATTACCTGAAAATGTTTATACAAAAGCAAAGCAGAATACATCGTGGTCCAAATTAAAAATATATACAATGGTCCGGTTTATTCAAAACAACCAAAATACCCTACACATATACCCCCTCAAGGGCAACTAGAAATGGAAAATGACCACTGGTGACTAACTCTGAGGTTAGCGGGTGTACTAGCACACTCGCTGGGATCCTCCTCGGTCTCAGAATCAGAAGAGAGGTCTACCACCTCAATGGAGTCCTCTATACAGACCAAATGTACACAGTCTTCCTCTTCGGCTTCCAGCTCCTTGTCCGGGTTGTTGGACAAATCCTGTGACTTTCTTCCCACTCCTGCATCGGCCTGAAGATTGGGCAGCGTCCGTATAACAGCTCTCTTCCCCGGTAGGGAATTGGGCACCTCATCTCTACTTCGTCTCCTAGTAGATGGTCCAACATCAGTGGGTCCGTGAGGAATCAGAGACTGAATGGATTGTGCAATAGGTGCAAATCTCTAAGCAAGTAAGGTGAAAGAAGCCTCCAAGTCTGCATGATGTAAAGGGAAGCGCATCGTAGAGCCATCATAAACCATCTCCAGCTCTAAGGCACAAGAACCTGTGTAGGTGTATCTATGTCCATCACTACCTCATGTCCCCTCCTGAGGCATCGAGAAACGGTAGCTCTGAATTCTCGTTGTACTATCTATCTAAATGAGAACACGAATCAAAGACAAGCAGAAAGAAAAGAAAATAAAAGAAGAAAAAGTAAGACATCTAATGAATGTTATTCATTGACGACGTGGATTTTCACAGAATATCACATCCAGACAAACACACATGATATACATAATATAGATCACATACGTAATGCACAATGATGAAATGATTTTATAACTCTAATCATGAGGATCAATATTCACACTCTCAATGTATGCATGTTATGCTTATTTCATCCATCCTTAAACCAATATACTCCCAATATACTATTCATAAATAACCAAGATTATAGGTCCCATAACATGCCGATTTGAACACACCAAAAAAATAAATTCCTCGCAGGGATATATGATCGATCGGTCCCGAAGAATTATTCATTTCAGGACGGCGTCATATCAAAAACTTTATGGGCATCCCTCTCATTAATCCTGATTATAAAGAGAGGTTATCAGAGATCATCTAGTTTGCGCTATGAGAAGTGTCTGAACCAACAGAATACCACATCCAGGAATACAGGGGACTAGTCTCACCTAGACTCTCCCTCAAGATGTTGCTGACGAATCGCCGCCATCGCTATCCCTCTAAACATCGTGGGGCTCGTTCGTCTCCCGTAAATTTCCTCTCCACTACTTCGTTATTAATAATGAGTATGCATACTAACTGAAGTTAGCCGATTAAATATTTTAATTATTCTTTTAAATGGATCGGCCCATCCTAAGACATCTCCCAAAGGAATGCTTCTTGTGGGACCCGATCTTATGTTATCACGTAATATAGGAATAACATCCCTAACACTAAGAACAATCGCTGACCTACCCTGGATGACCATATGGCCAAGCCTCTTGCGGTCAGACGACCTCGCTGTGTGGTATCATGTAATCCTTTTTAGGCATAGTCTTGCTCACGACATCTTCGTCGAAATCTTTTCCCGCATAAGGCGCAAAAACAAATGTAACAGTATACGTTTGTCAATTTGGGTAACGGACTCAATCCTTTGAGCCACGGTCTTCCCCAAGTGTAAATACACTTCACACCCAAGCTAGAGCTATTGCCTAAGCAATAAATCAATCAAAGACAGTCACAATTTATGTATGTCTCTCTCCCAAGCGAGAGACTGTCGCTCAAGCGACCAATTCATCAAAACAGACTTAATTTCCTGCATGGTTCTCACTCGAGCAAGGGGTCTGTCACTCAAGCTAAGAATCCACCACAAACTGGTCGAAATCACCCTCTGGGTCGCGCCCGGGCAAGGTACTGTCACTCGGGCGCCAAGAACTGCCTAGAACAGTCCAAGCGAGGCTGGCTCGTCCAGGCTACAATTGAGGGCTTTTTCTACTGCGCCTCCCTTGCCCAGGCGAGGGTAGTCCACTTGCCAAGACTATTTCCTCGCTCTTTTGGGCTACCAGATTAAAAATCTCTATTGTTTTCGATCCCTACGCATTTTAGTTTCTCGAGTGGTGTTCCTTCACGGATAACAACCACATGACTTGATATTTTATACTATCTTAGGGGCATACAACCTAAGGAAACATCTGTACTTAATCCAGACACGAAATCATTTGGTTAAGTACGAGTTTCTAAAAAAACATAAATAACTTCCAACTTTTGAGGTAGTTGGGAGATTTGGGTGTCATATTCGGACACCATTTTATCACGATGTATTCTCTCTCACCTTGGGTTGCAGCGCGGTTATTTCCCTTCCGTGAATGCGTAGGTTGTATGACTTCGAACCTTGAAACTAAGCACAAAACCAATCAGCGATTCACGAGTTAAATCGTTTTCCTACTAACTCTAAGCTAAAGATATCAATTTAATCCATTCTAAGAACATCCGAGACTTTCATCCATCTGGTCCAAGATTCATATTCTTTAATCATAACTTATCCTCGAAAGTCTCGTTCCCAATTCCTATCGGTTCATGATCATTTCAACACTTTTTTTTACAAGGATTGATCTCATGAGCAAAACGACATTTCGATTTAAAATATTCTTTGATTTCAAAATCATCATCTTTCATCAACATAAATAACATGCATATTTTCAAACACTAAAACAACCATATGAACAATAATATTTCATGGTTTCAAAACAACAATTTCTAAATTTGAAAAAACACATTTTCACGTTCTTGACTATAACAAGAGATAGGAAGGTTTTTAGAAAGTTTTGACAATTGAAAATGTTCATAACATGCGTATGATCCTCATACTAAAATTTTGTAAGGAACTAACGGTTAGATTTCTAAGAGATTAAGAACAAAAAGGATGAGGTTTACCTTGAAGTTCTTGAGAGCCAAATGAAGAAGAAGAAGAATGAAATGAAGAGCCAAGAGTTTCTCTACCTTGAATTGACTCTTTAAGTAGAGTAATACAGATAAGGAGGGGGCAAGCCAAGAATTTATCTGGGTTTGATGGCTCGTTTAAGGTGAATAAATTTGAGTTAGGAGGGTAAGCCAAGGGTTTTCAAATAATAATGGTGAGATGGGTAAGTGAGAGGTTTCTGGGTATTTGCATAAAAGATGAGTACTTTTGTTTGCTTGCCCAGCAAGTTTCACTCGGGAACATGAGGTGACTTTTTTAGCGACACATTCTCAATGAGACCATGCCCGAGTATTTTTGGTTAATATTCGGCTGGATATAAAATCTTCCAATTACGGTTATAATTTTGGTATGCCGAATTCGAAGTGAAAAACATATAGAAATGCATTCTGGACAAACTTGATATCTATCCTGACTCGAAATAATATTTTAAACGCAATGGCGCAATCTAAATTCGATTTCGAGCTACGTAACTCAAAAACACATTTTTGGGCCAAGTATGGGCGAATTTGGGCCCGACAGCAGTCCAAAAACTTTCCATCAAAGAAAATTTACTACAAAATAGGAATTCAAAAAAACGACTAACACTGAACTACGGTTTAGCCTAATTCATTACCGATTAATTTCTAAAATTATTTTGTGTTAAAGATAAATTATTTATAAAATATACCGAATTTTCACGGTGTTACAAATAACACGACAAGAGACTCCGCCTATAGTGGAACTATTTTATGCCACTTTTAAAATTATTTGAAAATTTAACAAAACAAATGATGCACGACAAGGCACATGACCTATAGTGGGACTACCTCACCTTGTTTTAGACAACATAAAGTAGCGCGAGAAGACACTCAACCTTTAGTGGAACTACTTTACGTTACATTTAAAAATTATTTGAAAATTTATTTAACAAGATAAGGTAACACGACGAGGCACACAACCTATAGTGGGGTTACCTCACTCATTTTAGACAACATAAGATTACGCGTTAAAGCGCTCAGCCAATAGCGTATTTTATATTATACTAATAATTATTACAAATTATTTAAAAGTACTTAAGAAGATAAGGTAACACAAAAAGGTACAAGGCCTATAATAAGGTTACCTTATCTCATTTTAGACAACATAAAGTAACACGTCAAAGCATTCATACTATAGCGTACTTTACATTGCATTTATTTCAAAATCATATTCTTTCATCATATACACCATTTTTTATACACTTTTATATAAAAAACAAAATAAATATTGATGAAAATAAATATAAGAAAAAGTAATCGAAAACATAAAAACAAACAAAATAAAAAAGTAAAGAAATAGAGAAATAAAAATAACAGAAAAGAATATAAAAAAATATAATAGAAAATAAGATTTAGGGTTTGGGTTTAAAATTGATTTGGGAATTTAGGGTGAATTGATTTGGGGTTTATAGTGATATTGATTTAGGGGTTTAAGTTAAAAATGATTTGGGTGCTAGGGTGAAATTGAATTGGGGGTTTAGGGTAAAATTGATTTACGACTATAGGTTAACATGATTTGGAGACTAAGGTTATAATTGATTTCAAGATTAGGGTTAAAATTAATTTAGGGATTTAGGGTTAGGGTTACCAAATGAAACAACCCAAATGGAAAATGGATCATCGCACCACTGGCGCAGTGACTCATCTAGGAGGCACGAACGTGCACTACTCACAGTCGGCATCAGGAATCGACGCCCCTATTCCATGCGTGTGTTATGTCCCCCTTCTCTTATTCGGTTTGAGCAACTTAAGAAACCAAATACTTGGTTACTGAATGTAATTAATACAAATGAATTTAAGCATTAATACTACAATGACAAAGTGACCAAAAAAAGAAATAATTGAAGAAGAACCTCTTGTTATTACATTGTTGATGGAGAGAGGATGAGAAAACCAATATTGTATTGTTACACCCTCCTTTTTCTTTTCCGGATGATAAATGACTCCACTCTACTCCTTTTCTCTTCTTAGATTTAGGATGACCTTTTTTCTTTAAATTCTATATGTGCCACATTGGTGCAAAAATTAGGATTATAAGGGGATGATAAAAATTATTAAAAAGATACTCATCCTTTATATTAAAATTATTTTTATTAAAAAGATTTTCACCCTTGTCAAAATTGAGAATAATGCAAATAATTGCGATGGAGTCGTCATCAATGTTTTTTAGAAGGAAAACATGTAAAACTAGTTTTAAAAAAATGGATCTCCTCACATAGAAAAATTAAGTTATGGAGTCGGTTACGAATGAGAAATGTGTTAGGTAGCTCATACCGCCTGTTATAAAAACGGTACCTAGATCAATCATATGAATATTATTTCAAAACATTAATTTTACTTTCACATTATTACATAAAAAGAAAGACAATTTATTTTTATTTTTTTGTGTCTGAGAGGGAAATATCTACTCCTACGTATCTCTAGCTGCAATAGAGAAATCAAGGCTACATGATTCTTTTAGAAAGTAATTGATTAGTTGATATACTTTTATTTATTTTTTATTCATATAAAATTAACAAGATAAGAAGGCGCGACAAGATACTAGTCTTATACTGGAGGCACCTCACCTTGATTTTGACAATATAAAATACCGCAACAAGACACTCAACTTATAGTGGAACTAATTTACGTCAGTTTTAAAATTATTTGAAATTTTAACAAAACAAAAGTAGTACGACAAGGCACAGGGCCTATAGTGGGACTACCTCACCTTGCTTTAAACAACATGAAGTAGCGCGACAATGTACTCAACCTATAGTTGAATTACTTTATGTCACTTCTAAAATTATTTGAAAAGTCATTTAACAAGAAAAGGTAATACGACAATGCATATGACCTATAGTGGGGTTACCACACCTCATTTTAGACAACATAAGATAATGCGTCAAAGCACTCAGCCAATAACACATTTTTATATTGCTTTAAATAATTATTACACATTTTACGTTGTATTTTTTTAGAAATTATATTCTTTCATCATATACACCATTTTTTATACACTTTTATGTATAAAAAAACAAAACAAATGTAGAAGAAAATTAATATAAAGAAAAAGTAAACAAAAGTAGCAAGATAAAAAAGTAAAGAAATAGAAAAATAAAAATAATAAAAAAGAATATAAAAAAAGATTGTAGAAAATAGGATTTAGTGTTGGGGTTTAAAATTGATTTGCGGGTTTAGGGTGAAATTGATTTGGGGGTTTAGGGTGAAATTGATTCATGGGTTTAGGTTAAAATGATTTGGGGACTAAGGTTTAAATTGATTTTGAGATTATGCTTAAAATTTGGAGATTTAGGGTTAGGTTTGCCAAATGAGACAACCCATATGGCTGATGGATCATCGTACCACCAGCAGCGATGACTCATCTATGAGGCACGAACCTGTACTACTAGTAGTCGGCGTCAGGAACCGACGCCCCTATTCCAGGGACATGTTCTGTCCCTCTTTCTCTTATTCGGTTTGAGCAACTTAAGAAATCAAATACTTGGTTACTCAAAGTAATTAATACAAATGAATTTAAGCAGCAATACCACAATGACAAAGTGAGCAAAGAAAAGAAATAATGGAAGAAGAACCTCTTGCTATTACTTTGTTGGTGGAGAGAGGATGAGAGGATAAATATTATATTGTTACACCCTCCTTTTTTTCCTGATGATGAATGCCTCCACTCCACTCATTTTCTCTTCTTAGATTTAGGGTTGCCTGTTTAAAACAAATATATATATATATATATATATATATATATGTGTGTGTGTGTGTGTGGTACATTGGTGCTAAATTTAGGATTATAAAAGGAGAGTAAATTAGGGTTGTTTAATGGGCCACAAACAAGCCCAATTGCCTCACTCTTTTAATTTTTTACTCATCATTTATTTACTCATTATTTTTATAAAAATGATTTTCACCCCTGTCAAAATTGGGTGTTTAAAGTTTCCCATTTTTGTTTGCTTCTTATTAGTTAATAAGAGCAACCAAAGTTACTAAAGTTATCATAGTGGGAAGAAAGTTAAGATAAAGAGACTAAATTTTGACTAGGAAATAACATAAAGTATGAAAAGTTTAAGAGTTGATGTATCATACGACGATAAATGAGACCAGTAGAGGGTCAAAGATACAACATGAGACCACTAGGGGGTTTGAGTGCAATGAGGACCATGGGAACACACAAATAGCGAGTAACTTTGGGTCAAAGGCACAACACGAGACCACTGAGGCCCGGGTGCAATGATGTGAGCACTTGGGGGTTAAGTGCAAAAAAGAGACAACTGGGGAGTCAAGGGCATATCATGAGACCATTAGGGGCCGGGTGCAAAGAGGATCACAGGAACGTATGGATAGCAAGGAACTTTGGGTCAAAATTACAAAAGGGACCATAGAAGAGTCAAAAGGTATAACACGAGACCATGGGGGGTCTGGGTGCAAGAAGGATAACAAGAACACACGAATAGCGAGGAACTCAATGCCAAAATACAAAAGAGACCATGGAAGAGTCAAAGGCAAAACACAAGACCCTAGGTGGTATGGGTGCAAGGGACCACGGGAACGCACGGATAACGATGAACTATGGGTCAAAAATAACATGAGACCACAAAATTGTCAAAGGCACAACATGAGACCACTAGGGGGCTAGGTGCAAAGAGGACCATGGGAACACAGGGATAACGAGGAATTCTAGGTCAATAATAAAATGAGACCATGGAAGGGTCAAAGACACAACACAAGACCAATAGGGAGCCAGGTCCGAAGAGGACCACGGGAACACACAGATAGCGAGGAACTCTAGGTCAAAAATACAAAAGGGTCAAAGGCAGAACACGAATCCACTAGGGGAAGGTGCAAAGATGAGACCATTGGGAGTCAAAGACACGACACAAGATCACTAGGGGGTCTAGGTGCAAGGAGGACAATGAGAACGTACAAATTGTGAGGAACTGTGGGTAAAAATATAAAAGAACATTTGGGGTCAAGACTTTCGGCCATACATGCATATGATAGTACTAATGCAAATGTTGTATGAATAATGTGAAGATGTTTGTAATGATGTGTGTGTAATATATTACACTTATGTGAACCCCTTCATCATGAAGTTTGATTGATATAAAACCATAATACTTCCTCAGTAGACAACAACCCTTTTTTAATCTTTTTCTTTTTTTCTTCTTTTTTTCTAGGGATCCCCTTGAGGTACTGCCATCATTCCTTAAAGAAAAATACAACATATGTTCCTCATCGATATACGTACATTGGTGCTAAATTTAGGATTATAAAAGGAGAGTAAATTAGGGTTGTTTAATGGGCCACAAACAAGCCCAATTGCCTCACTCTTTTAATTTTTTACTCATCATTTATTTACTCATTATTTTTATAAAAATGATTTTCACCCCTGTCAAAATTGGGTGTTTAAAGTTTCCCATTTTTGTTTGCTTCTTATTAGTTAATAAGAGCAACCAAAGTTACTAAAGTTATCATAGTGGGAAGAAAGTTAAGATAAAGAGACTAAATTTTGACTAGGAAATAACATAAAGTATGAAAAGTTTAAGAGTTGATGTATCATACGACGATAAATGAGACCAGTAGAGGGTCAAAGATACAACATGAGACCACTAGGGGGTTTGAGTGCAATGAGGACCATGGGAACACACAAATAGCGAGTAACTTTGGGTCAAAGGCACAACACGAGACCACTGAGGCCCGGGTGCAATGATGTGAGCACTTGGGGGTTAAGTGCAAAAAAGAGACAACTGGGGAGTCAAGGGCATATCATGAGACCATTAGGGGCCGGGTGCAAAGAGGATCACAGGAACGTATGGATAGCAAGGAACTTTGGGTCAAAATTACAAAAGGGACCATAGAAGAGTCAAAAGGTATAACACGAGACCATGGGGGGTCTGGGTGCAAGAAGGATAACAAGAACACACGAATAGCGAGGAACTCAATGCCAAAATACAAAAGAGACCATGGAAGAGTCAAAGGCAAAACACAAGACCCTAGGTGGTATGGGTGCAAGGGACCACGGGAACGCACGGATAACGATGAACTATGGGTCAAAAATAACATGAGACCACAAAATTGTCAAAGGCACAACATGAGACCACTAGGGGGCTAGGTGCAAAGAGGACCATGGGAACACAGGGATAACGAGGAATTCTAGGTCAATAATAAAATGAGACCATGGAAGGGTCAAAGACACAACACAAGACCAATAGGGAGCCAGGTCCGAAGAGGACCACGGGAACACACAGATAGCGAGGAACTCTAGGTCAAAAATACAAAAGGGTCAAAGGCAGAACACGAATCCACTAGGGGAAGGTGCAAAGATGAGACCATTGGGAGTCAAAGACACGACACAAGATCACTAGGGGGTCTAGGTGCAAGGAGGACAATGAGAACGTACAAATTGTGAGGAACTGTGGGTAAAAATATAAAAGAACATTTGGGGTCAAGACTTTCGGCCATACATGCATATGATAGTACTAATGCAAATGTTGTATGAATAATGTGAAGATGTTTGTAATGATGTGTGTGTAATATATTACACTTATGTGAACCCCTTCATCATGAAGTTTGATTGATATAAAACCATAATACTTCCTCAGTAGACAACAACCCTTTTTTAATCTTTTTCTTTTTTTCTTCTTTTTTTCTAGGGATCCCCTTGAGGTACTGCCATCATTCCTTAAAGAAAAATACAACATATGTTCCTCATCGATATACGCCTCGAGTCTAATTCCAGTGGGTTTTATTAGCTTGAATCACTAGTGAGAGACATTATCATAAGAGTTACCTAGTTATGTAGTTTGAACATCATATTTATATAACTTGAGACTTATCTAAATGAACATGCACACATAAATGTATAGTTGGGAGATGAATAAATTTTATTTTATTGATATTCAAGGAATTTTAAATGGAAGGTTCAATGATAGATGTGCTACGAGATGTATTACAAGTTACAAAATTATGAAATTTTTTTGCCTCAGTATAAGGTAATTGCTCATTCATCAATTGATCTCCCGAGACAACCGAATAACTTGACCATTGCGTTTACCTTATTTGGTACTCCCAATTACTTCATATTTTGTCCCATAAAGCCAAAATTTCTACAACTCCAACTTGATGTGGAGGATTCTAGCTTACCCTAATGGTAGTAGACTTTCAAGATAATTGTCTTTTCATTGCCCTAACTTTTGCTTAGGTTGCCCTTTCGAGTTTTCAACCTAACAAACTTTGATTCATACCTTGATTTTTGCTTAGGTAGCCCTTTTGGGTTTTCAACCTAACAAGTTTCTTATTCACACCCTAACTTTTTCTTAGGTCGCCCTTTCGGGTTTTCAACCTTACGAGTTTTTCATCCATACCCTAGTTTTTGCTTAGGCTGGCAATTTTGGTTTTCATCCTAACGAGCTTTTCTTTTATTTCAAGTTTGTATTTTTAGGCATAGACACTCTTGAATGCGTATGTGTTCATATTTTTGGCTAAAACATTTCCATCAATGTCTTGTAAGACTAGAACAAGTTAAAAATATTTGCAAAATATTTGCCCTAGTATAAGGTAATTGTTCATTCATAAATTTATAATCTTAAATAGAAAAATAACTGAACTATTATGCTAACTTTGTTTGATACTACCCAGAACTTATTACTCCTTCTCACATTGCTTGAAACTCCTATGATTCCCACTTGATGCATGAATGTGTGGAGGATCTTGGTTCGCTCATAGTGTGACAAACTGACTAGAGAAATTGCATTTCATTGCCTTAACTGTTGCCTTGGTTGTCCTTTCGGGTTTTCAACCTACTAGGCTTTTATTGATACCCTAATTTTTGCATAGGTCTTCCTTTCTAGTTTTCAACCTAATAGACTTTTTTATTTTCTTTTTTCATTTCCCTTTTTTCATTTTCCTTTTGTAGGCATGAAATCTCTTAATCGTGTTTGTGTTCACATGTTTGGGTAAAACGTTCTCATCCATGTCTTGCAGGATCAGAGCCCCCCTTGGGAATGCATTATTGACAATGTAGGGACCTTCATATTTTGGAGTCCATCTTCCACGAGCATCTTCCTAATTTGGAAGCATCTTTTTAAGCAACAAGTCTCTAACTTTGAATTCTCTATGACGAACCTTCTTATCAAAATCTCTCGCCACTTTACCTTGGTATAATTGACCATGAAAAATGGATTCCAGCCTTTTCTCTTCAATCATGTGTAATAGCTTATACTTAAGTTTAACCCCTACCGACTCTTCTTGCTCTGCTTCCATCATGATTCTTAACAAGGGCATCTCTACTTTTATAGGTGAAGTAGCTTCCATCTCATA
Organism: Lupinus angustifolius; assembly: GCF_001865875.1. NCBI lineage: Eukaryota > Viridiplantae > Streptophyta > Magnoliopsida > Fabales > Fabaceae > Lupinus > Lupinus angustifolius. The sequence goes on along the minus strand of NC_032009.1, from coordinate 30,847,917 downwards.
CACCATTGTTGTCTATCGGAAATTTATGGTGTCCAACATATCTGTTCATTAGGGATAACTTATGACTCCTATCCACACCATTGACTAACACATCATTGAGATTGATGGGATAATCATATGTCATGTTTGCTTTTCTCAAATCTCTGTGGTCTACACACATTCTCAGTTTCCATCATTTCTTGGGTACTAATACCATATTAGCCACTCATTCTTAGTTTCCCTCAAATTGTTTCGTTAACTCCTCTTTTACTCATCAGCCCTCTCCACCACCACCAAATTCAATGGGATTATTATCAGATACCGCAAAATAATTAATTGATAAATGTTCAAGTACCCTATAATTGGACAAAGTCTCTACAAAATTGTGATATATGTGTTGATTTGTGAATGTTCACAATGGTATGGAAGAAAGGTAAACATGTGAGAATGGAGATGATAAAAATGGATGAATGAGGAGGAAATATTAGATAGTCATGCAAATTCACTAAGATATTGTCTCAAGTAACATAAATATAAGTCCAAAGAAAACTCAAAGTGTATGAATTACAACATAATCAAATAATTACTATGCAACTATGTCTATCATTGATTCAGACTACCAACTTTTAAAGGGCCAATGTATTCATCAGGAAGGATGACATTATTTATGAACGCTTGCCTTGCCTCAAGGCACTAATAGTGCGGTAGAGTTAAGGATCAATGACATAATCCTTCTCATCTTCCCTCATCTATCTCATCCTCCAGAATCCCAATATGTGATTTGTTATCTTTCATTGTTGTTCGAGCTCAGTTGTTGAAAACATGAATTTGATTAGCGTTGTTTTTCCCAGATCACGCAATGATTCAAATTAATTTGTAACTCCCGAGGAGTTTGGTTTTAAAAAATTATATTTTTGAATTATTGAAACTATTTTCGTTATCAAACGAAGAACTTTCCATATAATAAGTTGATCATCCCACATCCATTTTCTAGAGTTATAATCCCTCTAGAACGTGTAGTGGTTGAAAATAATCATAGAGAGAGCATACATGCCCTATAGTATGATTGCATTTGTTTTGTTGAATACTCATAGTCTTATAATATATAGAATGTGACATCATTTGATAAAGGATTTAAAAAATGAAAATATTAGTCATTTCACACATGTGTATGCAATGGATGTATGAGTCGGTGCATGTCATTCACATAAGTGATATGATGAATGTTACAATATTATGAATATTGTGTGAAACTCCCATTTTCTTTTCTTTTCCTTTCTCTAATTTTGACTTTTTGTTGACTTTTTTTCTTTTTATAATATGGGTACATGATATGCATGAAGATGCTAGTATGAAATGATTTGTTTTTGCAATCCTTCCATCCTGGCATAAGGATACCCAAGTACAATGGTATCCTAATACCACTCAAGCTCATGTGAAGGTGAGTCACTATGATTGCGGTATAGAAGTTATTTCGAATCCATGACATAAATAATAACAAGATAAAAAAATGTATACTCTCATGTCCTATACAAGGGTATTTGATTCTACAAGGTTTGTTCGGGTCTAAAAGGCCACATCCTAAGGCGAAGTTCTAAGGTCAATATATGTCGTATTTTGTGGTACTAGACTTCCTCTATGTGTCCCGAATGTAGTCACTAGTGGAAGCTGACAACCCGGATATCATAAATATGACACAAAGATGTACGAGACACTATGGGGGTCATATCTATAATACCCAATAACAATCTGAGTGATACATCAGCACAATATCAAAGTATGTATGGAGGTCCAACGACGACAAGCCAATATATCCCTAACAATAAGTAAACTGGCCTGGTAGACAGACGATGGAACAATGCATGATGTGTGAAGTGTGTGTGGAAATGTAAAAACCTCAATAATAACAATGTATAAAAACTCAATAATAACCCCAAAACCTGTACATGACAATAAAATACAAATTCTATATACGTAAGTTATTTACAAATAAGTAGTTAAAATTAACGACAAAAATAAAATAAAATGATAAAATTAAAATAATGAATTAAACATCCACATAATTAATCTTTTAAGGCATGACTCTAAGCTATCCCCAGTGGAGTCGTCATGCTATCGATACCCCACCTTAGTGGACGTGGCAGGAAAAATGCAAATAAATCAAATGGAGTCACCATGTTTTTTAGAGGAAAAACATGAAAAACTAGTTTAAAAAAAATTGATTTGCTCATGGAGAAAAATTATGTTTGGGAGTCGGTTATGGATGAGGAATATGTTTGGACCTCATGTAGCCCGTTATAAAAACGATATCTAGATCAATTATGTGGATATTATTTCAAAACATTAATTTTACTCTCACATTATTACACAAAAAGAAAGACAAATTTTTTGTGTGCCTCACAAAGGAATATATGCTCTTACGTATCTCTAACTGCAATAGAGAAATTAAGGCTACGTAGTTTTTTTAGAAAATAATTGATTATTCAATATGTTTTTATTTTATTCTTTTATTTGAATAAAATTAACAAGATAAGATGACGCGACAAGATACTAGTCTTATAGTAGAGTCATCTCACCTTGCATTTGACAACATAAAATATCACGACAAGACATTCAGCGTATAGTGAAACTACTTTACGTCACTTTTAAAATTATTTGAAAATGTAACAATACAAAAATAACACGACAAGACACAATGCCTATAGTGGAACTACGTCACCTAGCATTAGACAACATAAATTAAAGCGACAAGACACTCAACCTATAATGGAACTACTTTATGACACTTTTCAAATTATTTGAAAACTCATTTAATAAGATAAGGTAACACAAAAAGGCACAAGGCCTATAGTGGGGTTACCTAAACTCATTTTAGACAACATAAGATAACACGTTAAAACACTCACTCAATAACGTATTTTATATTACTTTAAAAATTATTACAAATTATTTAAAAATACTTAAGAAGATAAGGTAACACAACAAGGCACAAGGCCTATAGTGAGGTTACCTCATATGATTTTAGAGAACATAAAGTAACACGTCAAAGCAATCAACCTATATCGTACTTTACATTGCACTTTTCTTTAAATTATATTCTTTCATCATATACACCATTTTTTATACACTTTTATATATAAAAAAAACAAAAAAAAAATATAGAAGAAAATAAATATAAAGAAAAATTTAACGAAAACAACAAAACAACCAAGTAAAGAAAATGAAGAAGCATAAAAATAAAAATAAATAAAAAAGAATATAAAAAATAATGTAGAAAATAAGATTTAGGGTTGGGTTTAAATTGATTTGGGGATTTAGGGTGAAATTGATTTGGGGTTTATGGTGAAATTAATTTTAGGGTCTAGGTTAAAATGATTTGGGGGCTAGGGTGAAATTGACTTGAGGGTTTAGGGTGAAATTAATTTAGGAGTTTAGGTTAAATTTAATTGGGGACTAGGGTTAAAATTGATTTTAAGATCAAAGTTAAAATTGATTTGGGTATTTAGAGTTAGGGTTGCCAAATGAGACAACCCATATGGCTGATGGATCACCACACCACCGACAATAGTGACTCATCTATGAGGCACGAACCTGCACTACTGGTAGTCAGCGTCAGGAACCGACGCCCCTATTCCAGTGGCGTGTTCTGCCCCCCTTCTCTTATTCGGTTTGAGCAACTTAAGAAACCAAATACTTGGTTACTCAATGTAATTAATACAAATGAATTTAAGCAACAATACCACAATGAAAAAGTGAGCAAAAAAAGAAATAATAGAAGATCTTCTTGTTGTTACTTTGTTGATAGAGAGAGGATGAAAAGACCAATATTGTATTGGTACACCCTCCTTTTTCATTTTTGGATAATGAATATCTCCACTCTACTCATTTTCTCTTCTTAGATTTAGGGTTGCTTTTAAAAAAAACAATTCTATATGTGGCACACTGATGCTAAAATTAGGATTATAAAGGGAGGGTAAATTAGGGTTGTTCAATGGGTCACAAACAAGCTCAATTGTCTCACTCTTTTAATTTTTACTCATCATTTATTTACTCTTTATTTTTGTTAAAAATATTTTCACCCCGTCATATTTCATCTTAACAATACCTAATACAAAAAACATTATAATTATCTAAAATAAAATATGTAAAAATTGAACTTAGCAAAAATATTTAATACAATAATAATGTGGTTCGGCAAACACGAAGTGTTTGTTGAAAAACGAGTATATATAAAGCCAAAAAAAATTGTAACCACCACCAAATAATTTTCATATTCCAACTTTATGAATGTGAATCGACATACACGGAGCGTCAGTCGACATGCTAGTAATCTATGAAGCCAAAATAATTAGTAATCATTATGACATGATTTTCATATTCCAAATTTATCCTTTTGTAACCTCTCATTAATAACTACTAGAAATTTCAACACATTATCTTACTACTTTCATTCTTTTTCATCAATTCATCATTATTTTTTCACACATTATCTTACTTCTATCTTCGTCACCAATAACACTTTTGAGAACCACAATAGTACATGAAAGAACATCTAGCTACTTCGTAATGATTATTAGATGCACATGATGGTAAATTTGCATAAGCTTTGTGTATATCATGTCAACTACTATTAGTTCTTTTGGACCAGACTGCAACCGGTGAGCCTCCAACTACCGAGGAGCCTCCATCCACCGGAGAGCCTCCAACCACTAGGGAGTTCCATTATTATCGGGGCATAGTAAGAGGGGAGAGCCACAAGTGAGACTCCACGCCTTGAACCAAAACCTTAAGGGATTAGTTTCATGGGTTTTTTCTACTTATAAATTCTTTCACTCATTCCCTCATATCCAATGTGGGACTTCACACTTAAATAAACCCAATAATCTCCCTTCAAGTGTGGGTATCACACACTTTTAGGTCTACTACCCCTAGGTCCACCATGTCTCAGCCGAACCATCAACTCTGATACCACTTGTTGGTGCATCTAAAGCGACCGTTGCACAACATTGGCAACAAGAAATCAAATAAAATGGATAGAATAAATAGAAGAGAAGAAACAAGAGAATTTCTCGTAACACAGTTTGGCCAATTATGCCTACGTCCCGGAAGCATTGAACGACTACCAATATATTATTAGAGAATAAGGATTACATATTCTAGCACACCCATGAGCCCAAGTGCCCATGAGGTGGTTCTATTTGGTGCTTATATATGGTGCACATGATGACAAGGAACTTGCATCCAATATATAACATTGATAATCTATTCTATTTTAATACTAGGTAGTGTGGGATATCAACGACCGGTTTCACAACACCAACAATTGGCATCAAAACCAATTGGTAGGTGGCTCTTAATCCAGGCTTCAGATTATGTCCAAAAAGGGTGAGTGCATGTTGGTTGGACAAGGTCTACCAAAGGTGTCGTGCAAGAATAAAGTATATGAGTTGAAGCATAAGGAAACATGACGTGAACATGGTGGAGACTTCAGTTATGTTGGATCTAGAACCACAAAAGTCCATGTATTGGATTGAAACCTAATGGCAGAGGTGTTGATTCAAATTCTGACAATATATCTCTAGATGTTGAAAGAATAATCTCATTTGAGATGAGAAGTGGAATATCTCAATGGTGTGTTTGCGACGTCATAGTGAAAGATAATAATTGTTAGCAGATCCACAAAAGCACATAGGCAGTGGCTGACTTTAATATAGGGTATAATATGAGCATTGACTTTGATACAAGGTGTAACACGGGCATTTATATAGATGCAGGGTGTATCATATGCATTGGTTTGGATGCAAGGTTGTGGCACGGGCATTGGTTAGCATTGGCACAAGGTGTGTACTATGGGTATACTCCTTATGATGGAGTATAATAGTTCTTTTGAACTATGATTGTCGGACTAGACAATTGTGGTCACGGTTGAGGCTTTCTATGGAAGCTCCAAGGTTCAGTTTGACTGAGTATTGAAGAAGACAGTGGTTGGTGAAATTTTGTGTAGAGGTTACATATATCGAAAGACTTCCTAGCAATAGGTGACTAGACGGCTTGTTCCATTAGCTTTGCGATACGGGAAGCTGCACTACAAATTTGGAGAGTTAGACTCTTGGTAACATAGTCAAGGATACTCATAAGGTTTATGTTATAGGGGAGCAGACTCTTATATACAGGAGTAGTTAAAGAGAATTAGGCATTGAGCAAGGTGGAGTCATATATTCGCTAAGGTGGAGATTCTTGTATAGATTTCCTAATTAAGGAGCGAAATATTCATCCATTTCAATCAAGGTGGAGATTGTTGAGGATGTTTGAAATATGTTAATATATAAAGTCTCGCATTGCCTAGAATTAAAATAGAGTAAAGTATCAATGTTATATATTGGACTTAGGTCCCTTATTATTATGTGCACAAGATATAACCACCAAATAGAACCACCTCATGGACACTTGGGCTCATGGGTGTGCTAGAACTTTTAATTCTTATTCTCTAATAATATTTTGGTAGTCGCTCAACGCAACGTACACATATGCACAATTGGCCGAACCCTATTAACAAATTCTCTTGTTTCTTCTCTTCTTTTTATTCTATGCACTTTATTTGATTACTTATGACAAATGTTGTGCAACGATCGCTTTTGCTGCACAAACAATTTCAATTTTATTAGTCTTCTTAACTTTTGAGTTTTTATGGAATTTTTGTGTTGCATTTCTTATACTTTTAAATTATATTTTCAAGAATTATGATACACTCTATTAGAAAAAATAAGAATATAGATCAACATACAAAGGTTCTGAATGAAACACTATATTTTATATTAGGATTAACATCTTAAATTATTGGGAGTCATAAGATGGTCTGATGGTGAAGAGAGATGACTTAAAGAATGGAGTGCTGAAGGTTGTAAGTTTGAGTCCAACCAGCAACAAAAAATAAGAGTTATAAGGTGGTTTGATTTTTAGGGTGAAGAAAGTTCAGGATGGAGTCTCACCCACAACAAAATACAAACAATGTATGAATTATATACACTTTTATTACATCATTCACTATTTATATTTAAGTATTTTTTTATTCTTCAAAAAATAGTTCAAATAAAGAAGAGATGATATTGTATAAAAAAATTTGTTAATAGTAGATAAACATTATACTCGAGTTGTTGATGATGCTGTATCTATGGTAGGCCCTGCAACATACTGACCACGCCGTGTCTGCGTGCCATATCTATTGACAGAATTTACTATAAAAATAATTTACTACAGAATTTACTATGAATCACAACAATTCTTAAAAACTACGATTAATTTATTTTCTTTACAAAATGGTTCATCTCCAAGAACTAAATGAGTAGTTAATTTCCCCAATAAAATTAGAAAATACATGTTTTGATGCATATGCAACAACTTAAATGAATTACACAATATCTAAAGGTTGAAGAAAGATGTTGTCTTGTCTTACACAATACTATGTCTTACCAATTAAAAATCTATTATTATTGTTATTTGAGACAAATGTACAAAAACCCCCTTAAACTTTATGTCTTTTGTAAATAGATATCATGAACTAATTTTTTTCCTAATTACTCCTTCAACTTTAACTATTGGTAAAATTAGTCATTACATATATATATATATATATATATAATTTTAAATTACTATGATGAAAACTTCTCACTTATATTTCTTTTAAATATTGACTAAAATAACGTTATTATTTAAACAATGTATCGTAATCAAATACAATACCAGTGAGACTTAAGAAATATATGGCTTGTAAGTTGATGGAATTCATAAAATATAAATCAAATAATTACCCATGTAATTGTTACTAAATTATGTGTCAAATAACCATTAATCATACAGTTTAAAATGCCTCAAATGACTATTAATCATAGAGTTTAAAATGCATCACCCAATAACAAAAAAAAATGTGTACCCTGATTGTTACTAAATTATAGCGATTAATCATACATTAGTCAAATGACCATTAATCCAATAAATGTTAATTACAAATTCATTGTTAGTAATTTAAAATTATATGTATGTAGAGACCAATTTCACTAATTGTTAAAGTTTAAGGAGTAATTAGGAAGAAAAAATTAGTGTATAATGTCTACTTGCAAAAGACATATAGTTTAAGGGATTTTTGTAAAGTTTTCTCTTGTTATTTTGATTCATTATCATTGATGCGAGAAATAATCTATGAGACATCATATCTCTATTCATAAATGTTATCATTCATAACATAGATTTTTATGTAAAAGTGCATGGCAAGGTGACTAAAAAGGTAAACCAATTATTAACAAGAATAAGATGGTAATTCTTCTTTAGTGTTGATTGGGTATGGTCAGTATCAAATGTCCGCTAAGGGAGGTACCTAAAAAGGTATTCTAACGATCAAGTCAGTATGTGGTTTCTAGAGAGAGAATGAGAATAAATAAGAAAGAAGTTAGAGTAAGAACAATGAATGCAAGTAATAAATGAGAGAATGGGAATTAATTGATACTTCTTGTATGGGGGTATCATATTTATAGTAGTTTGAAGGTGTTGACGTGACATATGATTATTGACTAATGTCTGGTGGATACGGAGAGAGCATGTCTAGTTATCCTTATTCACCCTGAGACCTGCTACTGTCGATATGTCAAGGGGCGAGTGGGATTTTATAGGCGGTGTGGCAGGCGGAATGTCAGCGACACATTAATGGCAAGTCAACAGTGCATTAATGGAAAGTCATAGGTGCATTAATGACAAGTCAATGATACATTAATGGCAAGTCAGAAGTGCATTAATGATGTCTTCACTGAACTCGACCCGCCCCTGGTGGATGGACGGGGATGTCCATCCTGTTGTTAGCCCGAGAACAGTCTAGAATGACCTAGATTTATCTAGGGAGGAACATTTGCCCCTAGTCTATTAGGGCGCCCGAAGGTGGGCGGGCTGATAGACTCGGGATTCTCCGTGTGCATATGTTTGGATTACCGACTTCGTTCTTAATCTGTTCGAGTGATCTGTACGAGTAGCCTCTAGGTCAATAGTAGGTCATGATGGTTATCTGCTCTCGTTTGGCACGTGGAAGATCGACAACGCTTCAGTTGGTGACCTCGAGTGTTTAACTGATACGTCTGTTCGTTTCAGATTCTTCTCCTCGTTTACTGAGCCATCGTTGGATTGTATATGAGTGGTTTTGGATGGATAGGATGAGCCTCTAGGTTGGGCCTCGGGTATGGCCCGAGTCCATCCCATTTCCGATTAATAAGGGGTGCCTCCTTCATTCCTCTCCACTTTGTTTTTCCAAAGAAATTACCTTTTGTCGAGCTCGCTCAATATTTGAATCTGGCCATCAGCTATTCCTTTCTTTCAGAGCTTTTGACTTCTAACAACTAGGCAACTTCTTTTTTCCTTCTATTTTTAGACATAAGTTCTTCCGGTTAGACTAATGTTAAGTGGGGATTCTAGTCTTCATGAGGTGGAGATCATGTCTGGGCCACCACCCATTTTTACTAACACCGCCAATTTCCATCGGGATCATAGCCCATGCCCCATAGGTGAGGTTGAAAGTTGACTCCCCGGTGGTAGAATGTGGAGTTGTGCGATAGGTCCACAAGACGTGGTGCAACTGCTCAAGCCAGGCTCCATTTGCCTCTTCTAACCCTCGTTTTATTCCTCTTATGATGACCTTATTAGTCGCCTCTGCTTGACCATTGGTCAGTGAAATGTTGTTTGATGTGTAGGTCTGCTAACAACTCTCTGAATTTTCGGTCTGAAAAATGAGTTCCATTATCCGTGACAATCGCGGTCGGTATCCTAAACTGTGTGATAATGTTTCTCCAAGTGAACCTCTGGATGTTGGCTGCAGTGATAGTGGATAAAGCTTCAGCTTTGATCTATTTAGTGAAATAATCTACTACAACTATTATGAACTTGAGTTATCCGACTATCAGCGAGAATGGTCCTGGAAGTCCATACCTCATCTACAAAACGACCACGGAGTCATAGTAGTTGTCAACTCTACAAGCGGGGCTTTGTGGAGGTCAGTAAATAGCTGGCATGGTATTCACTTCTTGGTCAGATCGGAGGCATCATTCTCCATGTTTGGCCAGTAATATCCTGCTCTGAGCACTTTCTTGGCTAGAGATGTTGCACCGAGATAGTGGCCACAACTACCTTCATGGATTTCTTGGAGGACATATTGTGCCCTATCGGGGTCGAGACATTTAAGCATGGGAGCAGAAAAGCCCCAACGATACAAACAGCCTTGCATTATTGTGAACCATTAACTATGCCACTAGAATCTTTGTTTTTCATTCTAGTTAGTGGGAAGGTCGTCGTTCAGTAAGTATCTCATGGGTATGTGTACCTGTTCAACTGCCATGACACTAGGTCACAAAACTATTCCTTGAATCACCAACCTGTTACTGCTCGGGCTCTTTGTACTGGCCAACTTGGACAAGATATCTGCTCAGACATTCTGCTCTCTCGAGACATGTTGGATGGAGGTTGCCTCAAACTTTGCCATCAGCTCTTTAACATTTGAAAATTACTTTCCTAGTAGCGCGTCTTTTGTCTAATAGGCGCCCGTTATCTACGAGACGGCGAGTTGGGAATTACTACATACGGCTAACTTTTCTGCACCGATCTCTCTAGTAACTGTAAACCAATTATGTAGGCTTTGTACTCGACTTGGTTGTTTGATGTGGAAAAGGTGAAGGTTGGTGAATGTTTGATGGTCACGCCTTGGCCATTATCCAACAAGATACCAACTCCACTATCCCAAGGATTGGACGACCCGTCCATATAAATTGTCCAGATCTGCCCATAATTATTTGGTTGTGCAGTCAGCTCGGCGACGAAATCTGATAAGACTTGACTTTTGATAGATGTTCTAGGCTCATACCATATATCAAACTATGAGATTTCAATAGACCAAGAGATCATTCGCCCGACTAGCTCTGGTTTATGCAAGATTTGTCGAATTGGCTGATTTATTCTGACCACCATAGGGTGGGACTGAAAATACTATCATATCCATCTTATTGCCACCAAGAGGGCATAGTCAATTTTTTCCAATTTCTGGTACCTGAGCTCAACATCCTGCAAAGTTTTGCTTGTGAAGTAAACTAGATGTTGACCTTCTTCACTTTCGCTGACTAAGGCGGTTGCCATGGCTTCATCAGTTAGTGTCAGGTAGACATAAAGTGTTTCGGCAGGTTCAGGCATGGAGAGCACTAGGGAGTGGCCTAATATTGTTTGAAGTTCTAGAAGGCCTTCTCACAATTATCCGACCAGTCAAAAGTTTTGCTCTTCTTGAGAAGTTGAAAGAGTGGGAAGGAATATTTTGTGGATGCAGGGAGAAATCTGGATAACACTGTCAATCGTCCATTCAACTTATGAACCTCTTTGGCTGAGCTAAAGCTTCACATATCTATAATTGCTGGACATTTTGCTGATTTTGCCTCTATACCCCATCATGTTAGCAAGAAACTCGGGAACATTCCGACTTCAACCCCAAAAGTACATTTTTCCAGGTTGAGGCACATATTAAATTTACACAACCGCTTGAAAATAGCGTCCAAGATAGAGACATGGTCTTCTGTAGGTAGACTCTTGGCAATCATATTGTCCATGTAGACGTTCAAGTGCTTTCCAATCTGATCCCCAAACACATTATTCATCATCCTCTAATATGTGGCCCCTATGTTTTTTAACCCAAAAGGCATGATCGTATAGCAATATGCAGCCTTAGGTGTGATGAAAGCAGTCTTGTCTTGATATAGATGATACATGAATATTTGATTGTACCCGAAATAAGCGTCCATGAATGACAAATATTGATACTCGGAGGAGTTGTCCACTAAGTGGTCAATGTTTGGGAGGGGATATGGGTTTTTGGGGCATACTTTGTTTAGATTTGTGTAGTCTATGCACATTCGTCATTTCCCTGATGGTTTCTTGAACAATACCACATTGGACAGCCAAGTGGTGTAAGCAATTTCCCAAATAAAACCAACTTCCAGGAGTTTAGAAATTTTCTGAGTAACTCGGTTGTTCTTTCAATGCCCATTTTCCTCTTCAGCTAGGCTATTGGCTTTCCCCCGGGTTGGTGGTTAGTCGATGGCAAATGATTGAGGTGTCAATTTTTGGCATTTCTGCAGCTGACCAAGCAAAAAGATCTTTATTTATCTCCAAACACTTAACCAACCTCGACTGTTGAGTCTCGGTGAGGGTGCTGCCAATATATACCAAATTATCCTTTGTGGGCCCAAGTTTCAGAGAAGTATTTTCACTATCGGGCTGCGGTCAGAACTCTCCTTCGTTTGTTCTGGCGTCCAGGTGCACACCCTATTTCCTTTTCATCGGGGGTGTCATTTGTTTTGACGTGTGACTTGGGCGGAGGCTCATCAGGTAACAACTTCTTGCATTGTGTTGCTCTCCTTCGACAATGCATACTCGGAGATCAGACGAGAGAAATTTCATGCACATATGTGGAGTGGAGACGACTGCTTCAAGACGATTCAATGTCGATCGGTCGAGGATAGCATTATAGGCAGAATTACAATCAATGACCAAAAACTTTCCTTGGATTGTTTGGGTTAGGGGTTGTTCCCCAATTGTAAGCCAAATGTCCACATACCCATGAGGCATGATCCATTGCTTGATGAAACCGACTAGTTTACCGTCAAAAGGTAGTAAGTCTCTGTCATTCAACTCCATTTTGACGAACAAGTCTTAAAACATAATATATGTTGAACTACCATGATTGACGAGTAGTTTCCCCACCTTTTTGTTATTCATCTTGGCGGTCATGACGAGGGGATTGTCATGATCGCGGACAACACCTTAATAATCATGATCGTTGAAGGAGGTCGGGGGAGTCACTTTATTCTCATATTGTTGGCGAGGATTCTGGATAGTTTTCTACATAACCTCCCAGACATACCTCTTATGGGCTGCCCTGGAGGTGCCATATGCGGTGAATCCTCCTGATATAGTATTATTGTCCACCAGACTTCTCTGTTGCCGATAATTGGGGTGATACATGTCTCTATGGTCCTTGCTAAACTTTTGTGAGGGGGGAGCGTCTCCTAGAAGGACTGGGCTGACATGACAGTGGTGATCATCCCTATCGGGCTGCCTTAGCAATAAAGTGTTGTAAATGTCCAGCCTGAATTAAATCTTCAATAGTGTCCGACAACTGGGTACACTTTTCTATAACGTGCCCAAAAAAAGGTGTGGAAGTCACAATATTTGGACTAGTCTTGGGTCCCTAGCTTTCTCCTTGGGTTGGGCTTAGGGAGTTGTACCAGATGAGTAGCCATGACTTCATGTGGTATCTTGGTGCGACTAGTATTGAGGAGAGTGTCGGTGGAGTATTTTGGTTTTTTGGGTGGTCGGAGTGGGTCATCTCGGGGATGTTCATATGTTTTTTGCCATTTAGCTTCCCATGAGAGGGGTTGGTATTCTCTGTGTTCCGAAGATTGGTGGGCTGGTTGAGTTTCTTCCAAATTGATAAATTGTTGGGCCTTTGACCGGAGGTATTCCATGGTAAGGTCTGAGTACTTGGCCAGTTCTTGCTTGAAAAGGCAATCTTGAAATCTTGTCACCAAAATATATACCACCACCTCTAGACTTAAGGTGCAGACTTTCATGGCCTACATGTCGAACCTGTCTAAGTATGCCCAGAGAGGTTCGTGTTGTTCCTGCCGTATGTCGGACAAGGTATATGAAGATATGGGTTGTTCCATGCTCGCTGTAAACCGGATGTTGAATCCATTTGCAAGAGTTGTTCACTGATCGATGCTATTTGGTGCCAGTTGTGTAAACTACTACAAGACAGAACACTTCAGAGTGATAGGGAAGGCTCGGTATATGATTGGGCCAGTCGCCCCATGAAAAAGCATAGAGGCTTCAAAGGCGTCTAGGTGATCTTGCGGATCAGTGGTACCATCATATTGGTCAATGTTGTTTGGGCGAGTCAAATGCTTAGGGAGTGGTGAAGACATGATTGCTTCGATGAAGGGGTGTCTTGCTCGTGAGGAGCTATAGTTAGAGCGATGAGTTATCTGAGTGGTTTTTATGGTTGGGGGAGCTATAAGCCGGGAAGCTTCGGTGGAATCTACGGAGTGCTCATCGGCAATTGGCGAAGTTCGGTTAATAACTAGGCCTATTGTTGGATAATTTGGCCTTGGGTTTGGATCATTTGGAGGAGTTGTTGAGTGGTAGGTGCTTCTAGGGTGAGGTTTGGGGATGACTTTGGCTTGCTTATTTGGATGACTATACTAGTGCTGGAGGGTCGATGGAAGTAGTATCATGGTTCGGAGGAATGCTTGTGGTGAGTGGTTCTGCTTGGCTGAGGGGTTGAGCTTGGTTACGGGTGGTCATCATATTGTAGGTAAGCCACATACGGTGCCAATGTTCTTTAGTGTTGATTGGGTATGGTTGGTATCAAATGCCCGGTTGAGTAGCAGTAATCTGGAGTCTTGGTCGGAATGCTATCTAGATCCGCCGGAAGAGGTACCTAAAAATGTTCTTCGACGATCAAGCAAGTATGTGATTTCTAGAGAGAGAATGAGAGTAAATAAGAGAGAAGTTAGAGTAAGAGCAATGAATGCAAATAATAAATGAGGTAATGAGAATTAATTGATACGTCTTGTGTGTGAGTCTCATATTTATAGTAGTTTGAAGGGGTTGACGTGACATCCAATTATTGGTTAATGTCTGGTGGATACAGAGAGAGCATGTCGGGTTGTCCTTATTCACCCATCAAGCCTGCTATTGTTGATTTGTCGGGGGGCAGGTGAGATTTTACAAGCGAAATGTCAGAGGCACATTAATGGCAAGTCAATGGCACATTAATTGTGTTTGAGGCGCATTAATAGCAAGTCAGATGTGCATTAATGACAAGTCAAAGGTGCATTAATGATGTCTTTAGTGAACTCGACCCGCCCCTGGTGGATGAACGGGGATGTCCGCCCTATTTTTAGCTCGGGAATAGTCCAGAATGACTCGGATTTATCCGGGAGGAACAATAATGATGGTTGATACCAACCAAAAACTAAGTAGCTATCTTTGGAATTTTTGAGTTGGTGCACCACTAAGCTAGATCTAGGTAGAGAATTTCGGATCAGCTTTCATTGGGTAGACAAATACATCAATTGAGCTTAGCAGAATTAAATGTTGGATGCAGGTTTGAAACTTGTGAGATCGTATATTAGTAGGATTATTTTTTGAGCCAAGCATAAACTTTTTTAAAAAAAAGATTATTGCACATGATTAAATTTTAAAATTCTATTTGAATGATGTCGCAAAAAATATATATAAAAATATAATTTAAAACCTTATTTATGGGTTGAAATATTTTTATAATGGTTAAGTGACATTCAACTTTTTGAACATGTTGTAATTTTGAATTTTTGTTTATATATTCTAGCACGTGGTTAACATAAATAGGACATACAATGAATACCGAGTACAAAAGATAATTAACATCTACTAAAAAAGTATGGATATAATATCCCTATCATACGTATTTATTTTATTCTTCACGTGCTTTAATATTGAGTTTGACACTCAAGTTGCAAGATAAAAATGTCATAAGCCATGAGTAAAGTGGTTTGACAAATGACTACTGATGTTGTAAATATTACTACCATGCCCCAATATTTGCAACTATATTTCATGTCAACCTTAACTCCAACAACCACAAATAACACTTCATCCTCTTAGCTTGGGATCACAGGGACCTAGATGGTCCAGTACTACTCAGGCTTGCCCTATTTTATTATTTCGGACCCAAATCTATCACGGTACCTGCTAACTCAATTACTAGCAAGCCCTTGTTATCCAACATGAGTATACCAAATGTGTGTTATCCAACCTGAGTAACTCAATTACAAATTTATTTCTTGCAAAAAGTTATATATTTAGGCATATATTTCTTATAATTATATGTGTTATTTTAGATAATTAGAAGAAAGATGATAATAACAATTAAAAAATATAAATAAAGTATAAATATATAATTTTAAATTGTCATTTAAATATATCAAATATGAAAGATCTCTTCATCAATGTAACACTATATCACAGTTAGAATTAACAAACAAACATAATGTCAATGCGTACCCAAACTTAACTCGTCTAATAGGGAGTTTCAAAATTTCTAATCCTAATTATCCATATTCAAAAAATACGGACTCAGACACTACCTATTACATATATTAATAGCAGGTACCTACATGTCTAATACTCATTACCATTTCTATTCTTAGCTTCAAACCGAATTTCTTTTTTTTGACTCATAATAATCGCACAAAAATTAAGTTTCAGCTCAAACCTTATATTAAGGTTATATTTCAAAGTTAATGACAATAAAGAAATAAACAAAATTAGACTTATTTTCCCACACACGTCTCTCGTGTTTGATAATGACCAGGTGTTGCTTATTTGTTATAATGACTACTGATGTTGTTAAAATCTTCAGGGTATTGGTATAATGGTACAATAGTTTAATTGGTGATTTAGTAATTAAACTGCATGCCGGTTAAACCGGACATACCTACTTTTATATATATATATATATATATATATATAAAAACTTATAACAAAAAAAATTCCAAATATGTAGATACTCAAATTTATGATCCATATCCATAATCTATTCAAAATTCACATAAACAAACAACTTTAAGTCTTTAACAAATTCGAAGTCTAAATTACAAAACATATATCAATCCAAAAGTATCACTTAACAACCGCAAAATATAAATAAATGACACAAGTTCACAACTCACTCTACAAAACAAATAAATTTGGAGTTTTAACATTTAACACCAAAAGGAGTCAAAGTTGTCTCACATCGATATTATATTTTTTCACCAAATCCTATCTTCAGACAGTACTACAAGATTACACAAATGTCATTGAGATTACACACGAATGTTAGGAACCAAAATGTGTAATCTAAGTATGAGTCACCTTGTAATTAGTTTTTAAGTTTTTAAGTTTTTTTTCAAAAAACAACATGTGTATAAAGTGGTCGGCTTAGTCAAATATTGTCCGGTTTTTAACCGGTTTTGACCGGTTTTGACTGGTTTTGATACTTAGCCGGTTTAACATATGTACCATACTGGTTATGGGTCTAATTCATCAGTTTTCTAGTTAAACTGATAAGTATGATATAGTTTTTACATCATTGCTGCTTCTGGCTAGTAAGATATATTTTTGCTCCCACGTGCTACTCACCCATTATCATCAAACTTTGTTACTAATCAGTAATCATCCAAATGTATGTGCCGACCTAATATTTACCCTACATAAATCAAATGATATTTATTTACATTTTTAAATTTTTCTTCATTATTTTGCTTAAGATTTTTTTATTTCTCTTCCTCTAGAAATTGAATAACATTCATTTAGTATATTCTACTTACAAGGACTTCTATATTCTATGGATCTTCCTCACACATATCAAAACTATCTAATGTCTCATTCAAATATCTTTTATATGCAATAGGAACTATTCATACTTTCTCTCTAACACATTTATTTCTAAACTCTAAATTATATATATCATTCATTAGAAATAATTTTATTTGAGTGGGATAGAATGACTATTAACACAAAACTCACCCTCCCAATAATCTAACCTAACAATTAAAATACAATACATTTAGGATTTAATTGTATATTATACTGTACACATTTTTCACTATTATTTAATCAAATATTGTCATATTATTAAACTTCTTTGACTATTAGTCTAATTATCTGAAAATTGTGGATGAAATTGAAAAGGGAAGATGTTAAATTTGGAAGTACATTAAAATCAATGAAAATTATTTATATACCATTTCTTATTGGTGAAAAAGTTTAGGTAATTTGGGTAGCAGTAGGTTGGAGAAAAGTTCACCATTTATGAAAATTACAAGTGTACTTATAAATTATGCATATCCCCATGTTAGAGGTGAAAAAGTTTTACTATGTAAGAAATGGTGTTCACTATCGTAAAGTTTTTGACAAAGTGGATCCATTATTATGCATATTACTACTTTTCTTTTTATGACTGATATGTCGGTATAAGAGATACTTAGTTAATATATCATTATTTATTTATTGATATTAATTTGTGTATCAAACTCTATATATTATTGGCGCAAATATCTTTTTTTATACCTGTTTATGAAATGAAGGGTGATTAAGAGTCAAAATGATGAATAATGAACTCAAATCTAAAATTATCTTACTGTTGATAGACTATTTTTCATGGAGTTCAAATATAAAATAATCTTACTGTTGATAGACTATTTTCCATGGAGTACAAACTTAGATCCAGAATATGAATTGAATATTTTTTTTTGATAATACCAAAAGTATCTTTTATGTTTGGGTAAGGAATTAATCTCTTTTGGTTCATATCTTCCGATACCAATGCTTTGGTAGTTAATATGAATTGAATCTTTACTCATTGATCAAACACTAAAAATATTCATCTTTTTTTTGTTACAAAGGAAATAACAAATATCCATCTTCTTTAACAACAAATAAATCTAAGTTCACCATTTTTATTTATTAAAATTGCATAGTGATGACTTATAGGTGAACGTGGGAGGAACAAGAACAGCAAGTAGCAATCATAAATAATAATATTGTTACAGCAATTGGTCTTGGTCTTGGTCGTGTCATCATGTTCTTCTTTAACAAAACTATCTTCCTTATTCCTTAACATCTCTTTTAAGTCTTAACCTTAAAACTTAAACCTTTTAAGATCTTCAATCTCAATTCTCTCTCAACCAAATCCATTTCTACTATACCCATCAAAGCCAATCTTTGATCCCTTCTTCAAAGTTCACTTCTTTGTTCTTTCAAAGAAAATCTAGCTACTCACTAATGCTCTCTCTGCAGTTTCACTTGTAGATTTTTTGTCTCCAGATTCAGTACCATGACAACAACACCTGGTGAACATGTTTTCCTTTTTATTAGTAGTAATATTAATAGCAAGTTTTATTTTTTTTTTGTAATTTTAATTGCATGTGGAGTGGAGTGAATTTTATAGTTTTGATTTCTTAATTGGGTAGTTTTTTTATGTGCTTTCTTTTTTATGAGAATTTGTACACTTTTATAGATGCAGCATCCTTCAGTAGGGACCATAAGGGTTTTGGAATCTCTTATCCATTATTAGGAACTCAGTGAAAGTTAAAGATCAAATACTTACTAGTTACTGAAGTATTTTTTGATATGGAACAATTGAGCGGGGCTGTTGGGTGTATATAGAAGAAAAGTTAAGTTCTTCGTTAAGCTGCTGTGCAGTTCTTATTGCATTTTGATGAACTGTTTTGCAAACTTAGTTTTGATTAAAAACTGGGTTTTAGTAACTGATTTATGTTTGGGTTTTTATTCTTGAAGTGGTTTTGGTAGTACAAACATTTTTTGGATTTATTAATCACAATGGCTCTTAGATGTGTAGTTATCACATTGATAATATGAATGTGTTGAAAATTTATGGGGCACCAATCAAATTTTAAGGGTATTATGGTCAGTGTAATAGTTTAAACTCAATTGGAGTTTAGATGAATGTAGAAG
This sequence comes from Lupinus angustifolius, assembly GCF_001865875.1. NCBI lineage: Eukaryota > Viridiplantae > Streptophyta > Magnoliopsida > Fabales > Fabaceae > Lupinus > Lupinus angustifolius. The sequence continues at coordinate 30,828,363 of NC_032009.1, read as the reverse complement.
CCAAAACTTCTTGCTTTTGAGCTCCAAACCCACTTTAGAGTTACCTAACTTTTGGCGATGCCAAACCTGCTGAAAATAATTTCAAAACCGACCATTGACGGTATGTTCTCGAGTTAGGTTTTGGAGGGAAAGGAAGGGAAATGAAAGGTTTTAGATCCATGAAATACACTTGTGAGAGATGCTCTGAAGTCTTCCCCTTTCTCTTCCTTCCCCTCCAAAACTCAACTCGCAAACGGACCCTTACCCCTCCAAAACTCAACTCACAAACGCACCCTAAGAGTCCGTTTGGAGTTGAGTTTTGGAGGGGAATGAAAGGGAAAGGAAAGCTTCAAACCATCTCATAAGCGTGTTCATGGTTCTTAAGTTTTCCATTTCTCTTCATTCCCCTCTAAAATTTAACTTGCAAATAGACCCTAAGTTGTGAAGCCTCCCAATTGATTGTCAAACACAAACAAGAGGGGAGGAGGGGATGTAGGAAGGGTTCGAAATAGACTTATTTACTCTTGATGTCTCAGGTTTCGAATACAATATCAATGAACTGTATCGAGAAGCTCAAACAAGATGGTTGAAGCCTGCGGAAGTGATGTACATTTTACAAAATCATGAGAAGTACCAGTTCACCGAAGAGGCACCTCAACAGCCAACTAGTAACATCTGTGTTCTCTTCATCAAATTGATTATAGAAATAACAATGCCTGCCTTTTCTGTTCCTGTTTTTTTAGAATAAGTAAAGATTTCTGATTGTTAACATTGGCAATTGATTTTCTTAACAGGCGGGTCCCTGTTTCTGTTTAACAAAAGAGTTCTGCGTTTCTTCCGTAGAGATGGCCATAACTGGCGGAAGAAAAGAGATGGAAGAACTGTGGGAGAAGCACATGAACGCCTTAAGGTGCATTACAATTTTATATGCTGTTATGCTCTTTAGCCTTACATTAAAAAGGAAAACTTCTTTGCAAGTGTTTAGAGGGGGTCTAATTGGTGCAAAAGCAGTCCAAAAATTTATATTTAAGAGAGGGGAGGGGGAGATCTTAGCACTATTGTCATAAAAAAATATATAAAAACTTCGGTAGCTCTCTCTCGAACATGGTGAGTGGTGACAGAGGGTATTTTTCAAAATTATTTAAAAACCGTCATTGGAAGGTTCATTTTTAAATCTATTTTCTAGGCCTATTTCGTACATGTTAGGGTGATACCAAATTCCTTTCGGAAGAAATAATTACTGATTTTGCTATCAATCATTCTTTCTGTTCATTACATATTTACATATAATGATTATCTGTTTAGTGGCACATATTAAGCATTCTTTTCCTCAATCTCAATGGTAATGCTAATCTGCATGGCTAGGTTGGAAATGTTGAGGCCTTAAATTGTTACTACGCACATGGAGAGCAGAACCCTACTTTCCAAAGGCGGAGCTTTTGGATGTTGGATCCGTGAGTGAATTTTAACTATTAGCTAACTTCATATGCCTTATATTTTGATCTTATTGCATCATGTTGTACCCTTTTAAATGAACATACAAACATGCATTTTTTGGGAAAATCTCACACTAAAGGTAACTAAATGTTAAATAAATTGTCAAGAGTAAATTATCTTGATTTTGAAGCACAATTAACCTTCAGTATTCATCACTATTTTTGAGATATGTTCATCTTTATGTTATTTTAGTGGCTGTTCATAATCATTCTGATCATTTACCATTGTTTCATTACAGGGCATATGACCACATTGTTCTTGTGCATTACAGAGAAACAAGTGAGGTGAGTCTCCAGAACACGATTTCGGATAAACTTAAAAATAGTACTTTGAGCTTTAGTGTAGTCCGCATTACCTTTTTCACTCTCATGTTGCAGGGAAAGTCCAGTTCGGGATCTGGCACACAATCGTCACCAGGTTCCTCTTCTGCATTTACTCCAAGTCCTAGCTCATATTCTACTTACAACCCGGGGTCAACATCCATACACGGTGATTCATATGAGCCTAATCAGAGTTTCTCCAGTCCTTTATCCGTAGAAGTTACCTCTGACATATACACTGGGAACAATGGATTGGGTCAGTTAGATGGAACATATGCAGAATCAGGAACCTCAACTGAACTCAACGTTTCTCAAGCTTTGCGCCGATTGGAAGAGCAGTTAAGTTTGAATGAGGACAACATTAAAGATATTCCCTTCTACGGTGAGCATGAAACTACACTTGATTCATACCCTGAGCAAAATCAAGGGGTGGTATGCAAGCAAGAGCTATTTTATGATGGATATAATGGACAGCAAGGTAATTTATAGCATGGTTGTTTTACATTAAGTTGTCCAAAGCTATGAGCTACCGTAGCCGTGGATATTCTTGTTTGGTGGCACTTTGGTGAATTTCTCTTGCGGAAACTTAATCCACCGATTATTATATGTGGTTATCTTGAAAGACATGTAGTATGTTCATTGTGAGCCAAGTGATCATAAAAATAAAATTAGCGGGTCCAAAACCACCGCCTCCCGAATACACAAGCCCTTAATCTATTTGACACTGAGCCTATAATTGGAAAATCCTTATATTGTTATGTAGTTTAGACTTGAGAGTTGAAACAAAAGAAGTGTTCCAGACTTGATGCATTGCATGATTGAGGTCAAAGGTTTACTCATGAAATTATTGTGATGTTGTCTTGGAAGTTTTTTACTTAGAATTAGTTATTCATCCATTTGAGACCTTCGTTTCTTTTCTCGATTTCTCTGAATTTCTAATCAAGTTCAGCTTCTTCGTAGGTTGTTTTCTCCTCTTTATTTCAATTTAACATCAACTGGGAAGAGAGTAAAGTTAAGCTGTGTAGTATATTTTCTTGTAGGTGATGATGGTAAGTATTATCAGGAATCGCTACACCATAATTGCCCTGATGGAAATAAAAAAGTGTTGTCTTGGACGGAGATGCTGGAACCATCCTCATCTGCAGCCAACTTATCGCAAAAAAATGTATACATACCAGCTATAAATGTGAGTATTGCTAGGACATCTTTTATAAAGAATTTATCATTATGCAATTTATGTTTGCTCATATGTCCAAATGACTTTTTTATTTGTTCCTGCCGTTCATAAAATTATAAACGTATGATACTTAAAAGCAGGGAAATTCACCATCATCGTCAAGAAGGGAACCGATTGCCAGCCAGGAAAATAGTCACTGGCTAAACTTCAACCGTAATAATGCTGAAAACTGTATGATTACTTTCACCTTATTATGTTGACAATATTTTTCGCATATTTTTTAATTTCATCAACCTTTGATGTCCATGTTACCAGCTATTTTCTCACTCCCTCAAGGTGTTGATGGAGACAAATTTCCTCCATATTCTTCGATGGTAGGAACACAACAAAGTAATTCTGACTACTATGCCACTTTGTTTGACCAAAGCCAAATTGGCGCACCTCTGCATACAGATTCAAGCTTGACTGTAGCACAAAATCAGAAATTTACTATTAAGGAAGTCTCTCCAGAATGGGGTTATACCACTAAAACTACAAAGGTTTGTTCCTTTCGAGGATAACTCTTTCCATGCCCTATGCAGTCATTTATGATTACTTGCACAAGTTATTGGTATATTCAGAATGACGAAAGTGATCTTCTTTTGATTGATAATTATTGGATTTGGTGATTGTAGCTACATAGGTTCCTGAAGAGCTTTAAGATCTGTAATTAAGATGGTTTAAATCGATCTGAAATTATTGTGGTAGAATACAATTATATAAAGCTCGGTTTATTCAGAAATAATTATCCTCAACCGGGCTGAGATTAAGATACTAAAAGAAGTTCTGATGCATTGGTAAAGTAAGTGAATGGATCTCCCATTTACTCAAGTTAACACTTCCTTATGAAAGAAATATATTTTAAGGTTCCTTAACCTCAGCGACACAAAACCCAGAATAATTAGGGAAATCCCCCCGACTTTCTTTATCTTCAAATGATATGGTACTATTGATGATGTCCAAATTTGATTCCTAAATCGCAATGTTCTATACACAGGTCATCATTGTTGGGTCCTTTCTCGGTCATCCCTCGGATTCTACCTGGGCTTGTATGTTTGATGATGTGGAAGTTCCGGTTCAGATAATTCAGGATGGCGTAATTCGTTGCGAAGCTCCACCTCACCTTGGTGGAAAGGTAACTCTGTGCATTACTTCTGGGAACCGAGAGTCCTGCAGCGAAGTCAGACAGTTTGAGTATCGTGACAAGAACAATTATTGCAGCCACTGTAATTCATTGGAAACAGAAGCCACTATTAGAAGTCCAGAAGAGCTTCTATTACTAGTTAGATTTGAGCAGATGCTCCTTTCGGATTCAACTGTAAAGAATGATAAGACGGAATCCGGAAGTCATCTCGTAAAACAGAAAGCTGATGATGATTCATGGAGCCAGATTATTGAAACTCTTCTAGTTGGCAGTGGAAACTCATCTAGTACTACTGATTGGCTTCTTGAAGAGCTTCTAAAGGATAAGCTTCAGATGTGGCTTTCTTGCAGATCCCATGACAGAGATGATGAGACAGGCCTTTCTCTTTCGAAGAAAGAGCAGGGCATTATTCACATGGTTGCCGGGTTGGGTTTTGAGTGGGCATTGAACCCTATTCTTAGTTGTGGCGTGAATATAAATTTCCGTGACATCAGTGGGTGGACCGCGCTTCATTGGGCTGCACGTTTCGGAAGGTAATAGAAAATGCTTGCTATTATATTAGTTGGTTTATTTATTTTTGGTGAAAGATGATAATACTTGCTATACAAGGAAATCATAATACTTCAAAATTTCAGTATCTGAATTAAGAAAGTATTGGTACTTCAAATTTCAAACAAACATGTCCAGTTAGACAAATATAGAAATGGATGACTACTCCAAGGGTATAATAACCACATGTAGCATGATTTCTTCTCGTCATAATTATTTGGCATGTTTAATTGTTGAACATGTATATTTTACCTAATTAATCGAAGTGAATTTGATTATATCAGTGATAACCAGTGAAGGACAAGTTTCTTTAGAAACCTTTTTATAAATTAGATTTTCAACATAAAAGTTTTCTGGATTTTGTGTCAATGAAGTTTTTGTCATTCCATATAGGGAAAAAATGGTTGCTTCGCTTATAGCTTCTGGTGCATCTGCTGGAGCAGTGACAGATCCAAGTGCACGAGATCCAATCGGTAAAACTGCAGCTTCTATTGCATCCAGCCATGGGCATAAGGGACTTGCAGGGTATCTCTCAGAGGTAGCTCTAACAAGCCACCTATCATCTCTCACACTGGGAGAGAGTGAGTTATCCAGAAGTTCTGCCGAGTTTGAAGCTGATTTAAAAGTTTGTAGTGTTTCCAACGTAAATCTCACAGTCAGTGAGGATCAGGAATCACTCAAAGATACCTTGGCGGCTATCAGAAATGCAGCTCAGGCGGCTGCGCGGATACAATCTGCATTCCGTTCACATTCCTTTAGAAAACGAAGAACCAAAGAAGTTGCGGCTGGTATGGGTAGGTATGCTATCGATGCCGGTAACATTGGTAACATTCCAGAGCTTTCTGCTTTGTCAAAGCATGCCTTTCGGAATTCACGTGAATATGATTCAGCCGCCTTATCAATTCAGAAGAAATATCGAGGTTGGAAAGGCCGTAAAGATTTCTTAACATTGCGCCAAAAAGTAGTGAAGATACAGGTATTAGATGTTAATATTACATTTTGAGCATTTAACGAAATGATTTCCGAAGATCAATATAGATAAATTCTTATTTGTATATATAACTGCCACTCAAGATCCAAGGTAAAGTGAATAAATTTTACATTTAAAGAAAAAGAACAGATATGTTTGCATATGCACATGCATACATGCAAATCCAACAGCATTGTTATCAAACTCAGTGTTCGTAATTTACTTGGACAGGCTCATGTGAGGGGTTACCAGGTTAGGAAGCATTGCAAGGTATTATGGGCAGTTGGAATCTTGGACAAGGTTGTGCTACGATGGCGAAGAAAAGGAGTTGGTTTACGAGGTTTCCGTCAAGATATAGAGTCAATTGATGAAAACGAAGATGAAGATATCCTCAAGGTATTCAGAAAACAAAAGGTAGACGTAGAAATCAACGAGGCTGTTTCGCGGGTTCTCTCCATGGTTGATTCTCCAAATGCCCGGCAGCAATATCATCGCATGCTTGAGAAGTTTCATCAAGCTAAGGTAAATTAGGTTCGGAGTAGTTAAATAACTAATTGTTGTTTTGCATGAGGTTTTAGTAAAACACTTTTTAATGATAGACAGAAAAAGATAAACAAGATTTCAGTAACCATATAGAACTATCAACGATTTGGACATTTTTGTTGTGCCATTTTTTGTGTTATAGCAATCCATAACTTCTCAACTCTTTTACAGGCCGAACTCGCCAGTACGAGTGAAGAAGCATCATTATCATCTTCTATTGGTGATGTTTTCAATATGGAACAAGATGATATGTATCAATTTCCCTAGGAACAATGCTAGCCTTACTGATTTTAACTCTCTTTGGATGATCAATTTGTGGGTTTTATTTAGATGTTTAGAACAAACTCACTTCAGTTTGTGGAGTATTCTAATTGTGTATAGTGATAGTAGTGATGAAATATGTTTCTTTGTAAATTATGAAAAGATTGCCTTGAGTGCAGATAAAATAGGATTTCAAATTCAATGAATTGTGTCTTTCATAGCTCTTGATTTCTTTGGTTTCTAAATATGTGGAAAGTTACTACTTTCTGGATGATATGTTGGAAGAAGATGCATCATACAAAATCTTTAGTTAATTAAATAGAGGTTAATCTTATTCCTAAAGGAAAAAGGAGACCAATAATATTTTTATACGAAAGATTTAGGATAGAATATTATGGCGTATTAATATAGTCAGATGTCCTTTAATGATTAAGGTTGCATTAATTTAACATCAAATCCATTTTTTTAATCTGAAACAAAATGGGCCATAAGTTAGTAAAAAGCTTGGGAAAAATTAAGTATAATAAAATTATTAATGTCCACTTTTTTATATGTTTCTCCCTTTTCATTGATTTTGGAAACAAATTGGACTTTGAGATTTTTAAGTACTGTGGTGTTAAGAAACAGTTGAGATCTTATATGTTATTTCTCTGTACTCAACCCATTATCTTCAATAGGATTTTGATAAATATATATTAAATAAATATTAAATTAATTTCTAAATTAACATCATTACACGTGTTAGTATTTATTTTAATATAGGTGATTTCTGTTTCATATGAACACTTCAAGATTTATTAGACATAGAATAAGATAAATAAGTAAAACAAGTAATTCAGTGGGGGGGTGCAAAAAGAATAATATGTGTTTGGTTTAGTACTATTGATTAGAAAGATTCCTAATGTGATGTTGGAGTTTCAAAAATAGGTTGCTGTAGTAGTGTTGCTTTGATTTCTTACAATGTTGTACACGTCATTATAATTCTTTGATTTCTTACAATGTTCTATACATGCTTATCAATTCTATCAAACATTGTATTCATTAAATTAAATTCATCCATAATATGCTTCTTTAGCAACTGTTAAATGAATTTAATATGTATACATTGATAGTATAAGAATTTTATACAATATTAACGTTGATTTATTAATCATTATTAATTCTCAAACAAAGGTAATATAAATCAATGATAGATAATATATTGACAATTTAAAAGAACTTTACATTATTAATGCATAAATTTTAAACTCTTGTTTAATTTACCTCAATGATATGATATGTTCCTTATTCAAACTAGGAACAAACTAGTCCTATATCTCTTTTCAAATAAGAAAATAGTTATATTCAATTTTGTTTTTACAATATATTTTTTATGTCGTTAAGAGTAAGAAAATAGTTGTCTTATAAAAATTATAATAATAATACTAATAAATTTAGATCATAGATTATAATTTTAGTTAAGGGTTACTCTTAAAAAAAGTGTATAATTCTTTTAAATCTTGATTATTCATATTAGTTGATCAGAATGTTTAATTAAACTTTAGAGTAAATATTCATTTCAGTCTCTCATGTTTTTCAACTTCACTAATTTGGTCTATTAAAAATAGAAAAACCTAAAGTAGTCCCTCAAAATTTTAAATGATGATCAAATTAGCTCTTTTTAACATGTTTCATAATACATGATGAAGACTAATTCAATATTAAAAATAACTAATTTAACCCTATAAATATTAATTCAACTCATATTTAAAAAACATTGAGACCATTTTTAATTTTTAAGGGATTAAACTAATAAAATTAAAAACATTAAACTTCAATACATATTATGTGTTGTGCAGTGTCCACTTATATATTGTATGAACCTACACAGAAAAGAAGTTTGGGACGTCCAAAAAAAAGAAGTGATTCTCCAAAGAAATTTGAAGAAATAAAATAAAAACGTCGACAGCAGGGTTCGAACCTGCGCGGGCGAAGCCCAATAGATTTCAAGTCTATCTCCTTAACCACTCGGACATATCGACCTTTGATAATGAACGAAAATGTAATCTGCATAAATATAGTTGTTAAGGTTATATTTAAAAGAATTTAATATGTATACACTAACAGTATAAGTGTTTTTATACTGTTAGTAAATTCTCACAATTCATACGTTAGTTAGTATTGACTTTCAACCAAAGTATTATAAATTAATAGTAGATGATATGCTGACAATATAAAAAACTTTACATTGTTAGTGTAGATTTTAAACTCTACGTTAAAACTGGTTTTGGCTAATTACTGCAAAATACTTTAATTACAACTCAAATCAATCAATATTTTTTGGATATAGTTAATGCAGTATATATTAAGAAATATTTCTAACAAGATGATATTGCAAATAATCTGTTAAAAAATTTTATCACAATAAAAAGGAATTTGGACAGTCACATGAGTGAGGAGTGGTTACCTTATGGATATGTAGATACCACACTCATAAGGAGGTATGATGATTAATGTTAAAGAGTTTAAGAAATAAAGTGAAGGAGATTATACGTTCAAGTCTTACCTACAACAAATAATAAGAGTACTGTTAGTGGTTGTTCTTAACAGAATAAGAACATTATTGTTATATTCTCTATTGTGCTGTTCTTATCTCTTGTGTTTTGTTCTTAAATAAGAACAAATGTGACTAAATAAGAACATTCATTGGTGAAGAGAGAAGAACAATGAAAATACACAATCCAAGAATAAATACAAGCATAAGCATATCCAGAAACATCAAAAAATCTAAGATCATTACAAAAATTAAAATTTGTAGAAACGAAAATTAAAAAAAAAATCAAAGAACCTCAACTTGTCTTTCTTGAACAAAAATTATAATTGATTTCAAGTATTTATAATAAATTATAACAATTTTTAATTTATTAATAAATAAATAAATAAATATTCTTAATATTTTGCTATGTTTATCGTAAAATATAAAAGCGTGGGGTAAGTTGTGGGACCCAGATAAGAATAAGAATGATGTTTGTCATGTGAGAAAAAGTATATCTTGTTTTTATTTTATAAGAGTTGTAATAAATTATAAAATAATATGTGAAACCTAAATAATAATGGAAATGTTATTATGCATTATAGATGCTCTAACATGCTAAGAATATATTAAGAGCAACCATTGTGTTGCTCTATCATTTGCCAATTAAAAAAAATTCATAAATATTTTGTTCTAAACATTTTGGAAGACCCCATGTTTTCTACACACTGTAGTGTCAACTAAAAAAGAAATGAGAGGGGATCACCTTAACCATTAATTATAGGATGATTTAGATCTATTTATTATTTTAAACCCTAATGATTAAAATGTAGAGTAAATTTTTAAATTTACTCTTTTATTTTATCAACAAATGTTAATATATTTGTATTTGTTGTGAGTGAGACTCGAACTCTCAATCTCCTTCACTCTAACTCTAACAATCAAATCACTTAACTCACTTTTTAAACTTACTCCTCCTAGTGCAAGTGTATTCCCTCCCAAAACAAAAATGATTCTTACCACAAAGTTAAGCCAAAAATACAAGCTTGCTAGTGTCACTTATATAAAGGGTCACAAACTCCTTTTAGTTACTTTGGTTATTTGATTATTTCTACGTCATTTTTAGATTGTTTTGATGAGGCTTCTTAACCTTTTTTCTTCGTTTGGTTATTTTTTTTTGAAAAGATTTAGTTATATTTTTTTGTATTACCAATGTATCTTCTCATTCTATGGGTAAAGAATTAATTTATTTTGTGGTGTGTGGATATCCCTCGTAACAAATGTTTAAAAATTATTTTTAATATTTAATTATCTTAAGATCTAACGAGATTTTACATCACTAAACCAATGTCTTATTGCTAGATTTAGTTATTTGATTAAGTGTACTCTAAACCAAATAAAAACCATTTATTAATAGTGAGTTTTATGTGTCATTATGAGAAGGTCCTTCCAGCTACAACCCAAACCTTTCCCCACCTAAGTTACATGATACACATTATTAATATTCGATTCCTACCAATTTGTCACTTAAGTTATTATTACAAATCAATTTGTTAAGGATAATTAAGGTGAATGGTTTTTTTTGGGTGCTACCTCTCACTTTTTTGGGGTAAAAATTAATCTTTTTTTAAGATATGTAGTTATATCTCCCAATAAATATTGTTCACATAAATCGAACGCTTAATATTTTGGTGATAAGGAGAATCTAACAAGTCATTTAAAGTGAATGATTTGAACCATGTAATAATGTTTCCTACCACCCATAGGACATAGCACCAAAAGGAAAATTTACGTGGATAGTGTAATCAAACTATATTATCACACGTTTGGTATATGTTTCAAAATATTTACGGAAGTAGTGTAGTTTTTAGGGAACTCGTAGGTGAGATCCATAACTTTGGGGAAGTCGTAGACCAAGAATGCAACTTCCCTGACACATTTTCTCTCCTCCATGGAAGTCGTGTTTCTCATCCATGACTTTCACTTTTTTTAGATGTGTACCCTAAATACGATTTTCATTGTATATTAATAGCAAAAATGTGTTCTAGCCTGGTGGTTCTTGGTTTACATGGTAACCTAGAGGTCCATGAATGAGAAACACGACTTTCATGGAGGAGAGAGAATGTGTCAGGAAGTCGCATTTCTGGTCCACGACTTCCCCAAAATTGTGGATCTCATCTACGAGTTCCCTAAAAACTATACTATTTCTGTAAATATTTTGAAATATATAGCAAACATGTGATAATGTAGTTTGACTATATCATTCACTTAACTTTTCCACACCAAAAAACCCTAAAACCAATTGGTTGGCACTCTTCAAACTCCCATCTATATTGAGCTTAACAAAGCCAAGAATGCTGTCAACTACTCATGGGATCTGTAATGTGATTGAGAAACATTTTAACATCCTGGTGAAGCATATAAAGTTTATATTATAAACTTTCTGATATTGAGTCAAGGTCCCAATTTTCTACATCCATCATCATATTACACCGTCACCTCCACACCCACCACAACATCGCAAGGAACAGGACTGCATTTTTCCCTTTGACCAAGTCTAACCAATGTAAAACGGCCTCAGAATAACGGCTGCACACCACTGACTCCTCCTTTCTATGATTAAACTGGAATTATTTGTGAGTAAGGCCTTATGAATAGCAACCCAAACCAGCAATTTAATCTTGGACACTCTCCTTCCACACCACTTCCAAGACATATCATGCATCCAATTAGGAAGATCCTTATGGACCCACGTAACTTGAACTGAGTCACTGACTCAATATTCTCCTGAATTGGCACTATTCCAAACCCAGCAATCACACATAGTTTATCATGATTAAGCAATAATTTAATTTCCCAAGGAGGGCACTATTAGTAATGCAAGGAAGGCACTATTATTACTGCAAGATCCTTTTAACTAGTTTAACTTTAGAGGGAAGTTAAAGAAAATAAGAAGTCTTCCATTTTTTCTCCCCTTTCAAAACCCAAATCACAAAACAACCCTAGGACTTTGTTTAAGAGTTTGGTTTTAGAGGGAAAAGAAAGGAAATAGATAATTTCATAAAGTTTGTTTCTTGTTTGAGAGTTAAATGAAAGAAGATGAAATTATATAATTATATTTTGTACATTTCTCATTGTTAATTACATTTTTAAAGAAAAATAAAAAAAATATTCTTTATTATTATTACTTTACTTCTCTCTCATTTAAGTTTTGCACTCTCAAATAAGGAATGACTGTCTTCCTTTCCTCACCCATCATTATCACTTGATTCATTTCATTTCCTTCCCCTTATAACTCCCAAACATACCCTAAATGTCTACGGGTCCGCGCTTGTGAGTTGAGTTTTGGATGGGAAATAAGAGAAAATGAAGACTTTAGAGTAATCTCACAACTGTATTTCATGACTCTAGAACTTTCTTTTCTCGTTCTTTCTCCTCCAAAATCTAACTCGCAAACAAACTACAAGGCTTCTAAATTTTGGATGTGAAAGAAGGGGGAAAAAATACTTGAGAGTCATTTGAGAATTATATTTCATAGCTCCTAAGCTTTTTTCTACCCTTCATTACCCTCCAAACACCAACACAAGCCAGACCCTAAACCTTAAACCAAATTTCAATTGACTAAGCTATAGCTTCAAGTGTTAGTTGGTTTAGCCCAAAGAAATCTTCTTGTTAGTCTATCTATCTCTCTGCACATGAATTAATCACAACTAACTTGGTAAGACACACCCTTCCAAGATTAGCCTTAGGAGTACTCAATCTGGTTTTGATTTTATTCACAACCTTTTCTAGCCAATCCCAAGTACTTGCCTAAATCAATGGCCATGGGAATATTACAAGTACTTGGCAAGATCTACTTTCTCCTTCTAGTTATTGTGGGAGAACAAATAGCTCTTGATTTCTCAAAATCTGACAATTTTAGCTTCTACAATTATTTGAGACACAAATTAAAAGACCAATTCATCACATGTCAAGTGACAATAGTTGTTGGTTTTAAGACAAAAATAATAAAAAGAATACCAACAAGTATTAGATGAATGACGATAGTTCTCTATAAAAAACTAGCTTATAGTTGTGAGATTGTAACTTGTTACATTTGTGAAAATATATCAGATAAGCTACAAAATTTATCACAGTAAGGACACGCGAAGTATTATGTTAATGGAAATCAAAAGACAAAATATAGGAATCGGCCAAAAAAGATGGTGAAACACTCAAATACTATAGTACAATGTATCATATACATGTTTAAAAAAAGAATTAGGCATTGTTTAGGAACAAAAGGAAGCAATGCATTGAACCTTGAAAAAGGAAAAATGGAAGCAATGCTGCTTTAAGTACACATCAAACACCATCTTTTTTCTGAGTCATATACACATACATGGTTGATGGTGCATGTCCTCTCCTTTGTTTCCAAGAAGCTAATTTCCTTTCTTTCACCTGAATCAACCTGTTATGAATACATCAATACACAGAAAATGTGGCATGCCTATTCTAGACTGGGCAGTAATCTTAAAAAGTTGTATGCACAGTTACATATACTACACAACTATATGACACCATAACCTACAAAAAACCCTCAATTATTTTCGATCTCCGACTTAGGATGAATGAGATAAGAGACACTTTACAAGGAAGAGAAGAGGGATTTGATACTCTTAAGTCTTAACTACCAATTAAAACTCAATTGCAACCAATCAAATTGGCTCCTATGTACACTCCCTGCCACAATAACAAATATTTTCAACCAAGTGCCTTCAAAAACAGCACAAAAGACGAGAATTTCATAGTTGCCCCTAAAGTAAGAAAAATCGTTTGCTCTGTATCATTGGGCGTATACCATGTAAGTTTTGAGTCATTATTGTCTCTCACTTCAACTCTAACTGACATGATACACATCAAATGTTATAGAGCAACAGACACCTAAGAATCTCATAGACAAGAATGGAATAGACCAAAAAGGTAGATTAAACCATTTCTGCAGTCAACAAGTTTTTTTATCCTTTCGTCACTCCTTCAAAATTCTCCAGTCTCTTATAAAAAAGCATCAAACTTTTAAGTGGTGAAATACTATGCACTAGCTGTAAAATGCAGAACTTACTCTCAGGAGACCTCTGAACCTATTTATGCACTTCCGAGTGTCCTGGAGTAAAGACGGACGAGCTTCGATTATCAACAATCCTCTGGTTTAGATTAGTGCCTATTTTATTTTCAAGATGACTGGAAAAGCCATGAAAGTTCTCTATAAAGTTGTTCAGCTTCAAATGGTTTAGAAACATATCCATCCATGCCACACTTTAGACATTCATCCTGTGTTGCCTGGATCACGTCTGCCGTCATGGCTACAATGGGCACATGCCAATTTGAAACATTGTCACAGTCATCCACAGACACTTCACTATTCATGCTAAGTTCCATGTCCCGTATAATCCTTGTAGCTTCAAACCTGTTGGAAAAGAATTTCATATTAAGGAACTTGTAACAATATGGTAATTGTGTTTTGAGCAACAATTGTGTGTGAGAGAGAAAATTGACAAGTGAACTGTGTTACTGCTGTTGGAAGAGGTTAGAGCCCAAAAACCTAGTATGTTTTTATATATATTGATTGTTTCACAAATCAATGTAATGCAAAAAGTTTTCATTTGATGTAAACTGTCTTCTAAAATATTTTTAACTATTTTGTAAGATTTACAAAGAATTTAAAACTCCTCTAGTTTTGTGCAGATATTTCAAATTTAATTCCAAACAATAATTATCAGGTAGAAGAAAGTATTCCAGAAGCATACCCATCCATTTCGGGCATTTGAATATCCATGAAACAGGCATCAAATTGATGTGGTGGCTTCAGTGAAGAGATGGCTTCTTTTCCACTACTGACACAAACCACTTCTGCTCCATACTTTTTCAAAGCAGCAGCCGCTACCATGAGGTTCACATTATTGTCATCTACAATTAGAATTCTTCTCCCACGAAGAAGATGGTGAAGAGACAAACTTGGGAGATCGTTGTTTCTAGGAGTCCCCTTGTTCCGAACACCCATAGCATGTTGTAGTGAGGCTGCTAGCATACTCGCTCTGAGAGGTTTTGTGATAGCAGTGGCGTTATGAACACCAGATGTTACAGTACTTGCTCTAGAAGAACTACTAGAATTAACAAGAATGAACATCTTTGGAGGAATCACATGAACAATTTTCCCTATGTTATTGACAAAGTGAGATGACATGCCTGAATCTTTGTCCCAGACCTCCTGCTCAATGAGGACCATATTAATAACCATGTTCCCATTGGTCACAGCGGACAAACCTTGATCTAAATCTGAAACCATCTCAACATGAATGCCAAGCCTTTGAATGTGATATCTGGACACTTTTGCTCTAACGGGTCTGTGGTCAATAATTATTGCAATCATACCCTCAAATTCTGAAGAATCAAGGTGAGGTTGGTTGATGATTTGCTGAATTTTACACTCATTTGAACTAGGGAGTCCATTTGCGAAGACTGTAGTGAATGTGAAAGTGGATCCAATCTTTGGGATACTCACAAATCCAATTTCCCCATTCATGAGGCAAACCAAACACTTGCTAATGCTTAGGCCGATTCCTGTTCCTCCGTGTTTGCGGGAGATGGATGGACCTACCTGCATGAATGGAGTGAAGATGCGGGGCTGAGCTTCTAGAGGAATACCTTCACCTGTATCCTCAACAGATATAATCAAACTGATGGGATCATTAGAGGAAGATGAGAAAGAACCAAGAGGCCCCTCTTGACTGAAAGCCTTGAATCCTTCCCAGCTTCGGTGACTATCAGCTACAGGGAAACTACTCAAGGTATTTTCTGAGGTTGATTCTTTATCAACTTCTATTGAATGGACAACCTCCTCAACGAGATGAACCGTGACAAAAACATGCCCTTTGTCCGTGAACTGCGAAACAATTCAGAATCAATCTCATCATAATTATTCTACAAATACACATCATTTTGCTACACAACCACTCTTGACTGGTAAACTTAGTGAAAGTTTTTACCATTTATCTAAAATATTCCATGTGTATAGTAATGTCTGGATCATGCCAATAAAGCAAGAATATAGGATATGGGAAGATCTCAAAGTAAATTTCACGATACAATAGGATGTCAGATTAAATAACTTTCATCATGAATGACCTTCTTTGTTCCTATAGAGTTTACCTTAATTGAGTTACCCATGAGATTTGTAATTATTTGTCGAAATCTTCCGGGATCACCTATTAGTAACTCAGGAACCTGATCTGACACATAAACTCCCAACTGTTCTCCGGGACAAATAAACCATGAAAAGCGATGAGCTATAATTACACAAGAATTAGTCTACATCCTCCTAAAAATCCTCCTAATTAGTAAAGTTGGAAATCTTTTAAAGGGTTATCTAGTTCCAAGGCAAGGGAACATGAGCATTTACAGTGAATACTTTATGTAGTATTATGAGGATATTTAGGAGGATTTATTAGGAAGATGTGGCATTGCTCATTACACAATGCAAAATTTGAAAACTCCACCATGATGGGCAAACAGTAGATGAGAAGAATATTACCTCTACTCCTTTTTCTTGAGACTTCTCAGAAAACAGTGCCAATACATCATCCAAAATTGCCCGTAAGTCAAAGAGCACTGCTTCAAGCTCTAGCTTACCAGCTTCAATCTTTGCCTGATCCAAAACCTCATTTATAAGTGACATAAGAGCTTTTCCACTTCCTTGTGCAGTTCTGACAAATTCCTGCTGAGTTACATCAAGATCTGTGTCCATAAGCATATGCAGCATTCCTGAATCAATTTTTAGAGCAAGTTAATGGCTTCAGAAACTATTTTTTGTTGTATGTATATGTATATGGTTAAGCATTGGACAAAGGACCACTCACCTAAAACACCATTCATTGGTGTTCTGATCTCGTGGGAAACAGTGGCAAGAAACTGCAGCAATAATCAATTAACGTGATCATTACAAGTTAAACCAAAACATGGAATTAAAAAGGAAACTACATAATTACATACCTGGGATTTTGCTACATCAGCTGCCTCAGCTCTCTTCTTAAGCTCCCTCATCTCACAACAATCATCTTCTACTTTGGCAAATCGATTCACAGTGGCATAGAAAATATGTCCAACAAGGAGTGCAATGACAAGGATGCCAATTGAAGTAGTTATTGACAACCATGGCCATGGTGGTTTCTGTTTGAACCTGTGTTAGCATCAAACTTAATTCATTAATTATTTGGGTAATTGACCACTTTCACATTTATATCATTATAACATATTAACAAATAAACAAGACTCAGTGACTTCCGAGATAAAAGGTGACAACTCGAGATAAAACAACTCTAAACTAGGCATTTCTAACAGAAAAACCAAAAGATTGTACTATGGATATGCTATTATATCATGACAGTAAATGACATTTCTACCTATTTTGCAGAAGGATGAAGATACAAACTCCTTTTGCAGCATTACTCTTACCTGCAGTACATCTTATGTTTCCTGAAAGGGTCTCCGAAGTTAAGAGTGCTGGCATGATAAAACGAATCTCCTGAAACATTTGAACCATACATGGCAATGTGATGGGTGTGATTTGTAATGTCATAAACATTAACAATTACAGTTTGCTTGCTAGCAAGTTGCTGAAGTAATTTCTCCACTAGTGACTCGACATCAAAGACTCCACCAAGATACCTGCACAAAAGTGTTGAAGACATTAAAATGCTTCTCTCTTACGAATACTGGTTCTTCCGAAATTTTTATTACCAAAAGGGAATGAGGTAAATTTTATGAAAGGTTAAAAGATTAATCAAATGTCAGATGCAGCAGAGTCCAATATTTATACACACCCATTAGTTGCTTGAATCCTTTCATTTGGGGTTGCATTTGATGGAAGATCTCTATTATAGACAGCAAATGTCAGGATAACCCCGAGCCGATTTGTTTTGAGCAGCCTAAAGGGTGCAGTTAAAACCCCTTTGCCTGATTCTCTTGCACGCATCACATTCTCACGGTCTTCCTGTTGATGAAAAGGTGACAACCATAATTCCAAATAGTTTCTAATTCTATAGATTTGAAATTTCAAATATAGAACATGAACTCTATCTCAATTCAGCTTTGTGGTCCTATTGTGACAAGCATGAGAAAGGAAGACATAGGGAATACCATAACAACAACCTTTGAGAATAAAAAGTTGTGCTTTCAAATATATTCTGAAAACATAACAGAAGACCATTATTAAAAGCCCAATAAAAAACCTCTTACCAGAAAGCTAGAGCTAAGAATGGATGAATATCACCATAATATCTAAGACTATTGTATAGCATTTTCACAATTATCATCATTAATTATAAATGTATCAAATATCAGTGAGGTGTACCAACTGTAGCTGACAGATTTAGTGCTCCAAATATAATTGATTCTACAAGAAAATATAGCAGAAACTTACCTTTCCAGAAAGCACATCAACAGAAATCAGATGTGGAAGTGTATCCTGTGCAAAGATGACAGGAGCATATTCTTCTTGAATGGGGTAGGGCTCCAATTTCTCTGGATCATAATCATCCTTTTGAACTTGTTTCTCCTCCACAGTATCCATCATCTTAATAGTCCATCCTTGTTGCTTCTCAAATTGTTCCTTTTCAGAATGGAGCACCCTTACAGCATATGCAACACCACTTATAAGAGGCCTTTCAAAAGCAGTTCTTTCTGTGTACGTAGCAAAGGTTCTCTGCAAGTTCTAGAAGTTAGATTGGTTTGTTGGCAACTGATGATCTCTGATTAGTAGAAAATGGAATATTCTATCCAAAAAGAAGGGTAAAAAAAAACCCTGTCCCAGAACTTCAAGATCAGTTTACTTCATTAACAAGATTTATGATGCACGACACTTTAATAACCTTTATTGGTATCATAAATGACACTGATACTCTCCGATACTTCATTGATACGTACTCATAGTGTTAGGACTTAAGTTCATGAGGAGAGTCCAACCCAAAAGACTAGTCTATTAGGTTGGAGAGTCTCATGGCTTAAATAGCACATTGAATTTACTATTCTACTCGATGTGGGACTCCTAACACATAGCATGTCGAAATTATTTTTTTGAAAAATAAATTTTCTAAATCCAATACTTCCCCGAATACTCTTCGATATTCTTAAAATATTTTCCCGATACTTCATAGACATCCAAACTATCATGCCATAACATTTTAAGAGAGAAAAACATAAGACAGTTAATTAAGTACAAGAGAGAAACATAATATTCAAGCTACCAAGTGGACTTGTAGCGATAGAACAAAGACAAAGCATGTGATTGCATAGAGAATGAATAGGAAATACATATATATAATGTTGATCATCGATTAAACGTGATTGATAATGTTCATATTTGTCGGTATTAATGAAGATTTCTTATGATAATATGTATTTAAATTTTTATTTAGTAATGTCTAAGAAATATGTTATTTATTTGGAAATTCATAACAATAATTATATGTTTATTATGTTATATGAATTTTATGTGCATGTTTTATATGTGTATCTCTAACGTATTATATCATGCATTTTCAAGAATATACATATCGACGTGTCAGATATGTATCGTATCCGATACATGTATTAGTATCGATGGTTCATAGACCCAAATAACTTAACAAAAACCAAAAACGGAAAGAAAAGAAAAGTAGTTACACACCAAGTTAATGGTAATAATGAAATAATAACTCAACCTCAGCCAAACAATTAATCACTTGTAGTGAGGAATTCAAGTCTAGATTTGCAAAATCACAGAGAAAACAAAAAAACTCAGTACCTGATCTATAGCCGAGGGGCTCTTGGCATGGTGGAAGGTTGAGATCAGAATGGAGATGGCTTGGATATGGTTCATACTCACATTAAACTGATCCTGAAATATCCTAGCCCTTTCATCACACATACTTGCAAGAGTTGCTCTCCTCTTCTCAGTAGCTTGTAATCTCATACAGCAGAAGATCCACAAAGACAACATGGTCCAACCAACCAACCATGCAACCAAAAGCTTCTTCCACAAAGTTCTCTTCATTTTCTTGGACCCTATATAATACTGTTGATGAATTCTGAAACCATGGATATTCTCCCACCATTTGAGCCACATCTTCTTGCCACCACCATCACCCAAAAAACTCATCTTTGTGTCCATAGTTCCCCTGCTAATGAACCAAATGAGGAAAAGGACAGACACAAGAAAGCAACATAGCACTAAAAGTAGATGCCTCACTTTAAGAACAAACCCAACTACATAGAGCAAATTCATCCACAACAGAAATCAACACAAATTAAGTAGAAACAGTTCAAAAACACTAAGTTAGTGAGTTTGAGAGAACCACTGTCAAATCTAAGGCTGGAAACAAGTTGATTCGAGTAGAACTAGAGCTTAGCTTGATTCAGCTCGATAAGGATATGCTCAGCTTGAAGCTCGACTCGAGTGCAATACGAGTTATTTTTTTAGCTCAAGTTGGGCACTTCGGCTTGGTTAAAGTTTATGAACTATTCGGTTCAGCTCGAATTGGTTCCTTTAGACAATTCAAATAATTAATTCATTTTTAAAAAATATTGCACAAGATTATACATATAAATATAGGGAATAAAGTATCTTTTGATATGAGGAGATAATTTCTCTCCTTAAACCAATAAAACAATGACACATGTCCCTCATTTTGATATTTTTTATTTCTTTCTCATTTTCTATATTTTGTTTTTATGAACACTCATCTTCTTCTCCCACCATAAACAAGTGTTTCCCATGCCCTCTCCTTCACTTTTAATCGTTCTCCATCTTTAGAGCAACCAATTTATAACTACAAGTGCCACTAACTCCACCCTGACTTGCAACCACTTTTATGACATCAACATAGCCCTCATCCGCCTACTCAATAAGTTTAGAGTCTACCAACAAGGTGTTGATCTAGTAGTGTAAGGCCCCATTAGATCCTTTAGATCATCAAAATGTCAAAGGTTTGATTTTTATGAGTGACACTTGTTAGAAGGGGTAGTCATGCACTCCGAAAGAAAGGGATTAGTTTCTTACCCAAAAAGGTAAAAGAATATCCTTAGTAGTACAAAATAAGTGCAGAGTCCAGTTTCCTTTTAATAGGAGTAAACTCCCCATTATCCAGCTTCCTTTTGATGGCAAAAAGTTAATGTATAGTAACAGTTTCAAAAAAGAAGTTGGAGTTTAAAATTTTGAATGTTTAGTTCATATTTAAAATTAGGCTTCATCATCTTTGGTGATCCTTCTTTAGGTTCCATTCATACAAGCACTATTTCCCTTCAAATTTGTGACAACAAACATGAAATGTTTACTATCACCATGAAATGTTTCAATAGAGCTATAATCATATCACAGATAATGTACACCAAAATTGACTCTAAAAAATCTAAGATTGATCAAATATCTAAAAGATGAAGGCTTACTATCACTAAACATACCATTCTAGAATGCACTGAAGATGAAATGTGTGCTTGCAATTCGTTACCTGGATGAATGGTGAGAAGAGCTTGCTAGCACATTACTATATCCATGAACACAAAATTAACAAACACATAAAGTTCTTGAGGGAATAATGTTTGTAATATTGAAAGTAGGAGATGGTATGGGAAACACTTGTTAAATTAGTTCAAGGAGGGAAGCTATAAGAAGATATTTTATTCCCATAATATAACATGAGTGTGATCCTTACTCCAAGAACTGTTCATCTTAGCTATCAATTTTATAAACATCTCATGGTTTAAGATCTGGTTACTGATATTAAAATCATTAGATTTTCCTAAAATTGATGGTGAGGATAAGGAGTAAGTTTAAAAAACATTGTTTATATATATAATAACAATAAATATAAAGAATAATGTATGTGTCATGATATAATAATAATAATAAACATAAATAAATAGTAATGTACTAACAAGTCGAACCGTATCTATCTCAAGTTTGATTCGTTTTTTTAACGAGCTCAATTTCCAACTCAAATTCAGCTCTTTTAATTCATGAACCAAATTTATTAAGCTAAATAATGAGTCGATTTTCAAATCACATAAGGTTAACACCAAAACACTCAAAAGTTTTGGACTTGTGACATACGGGATTTAGGAAATAAACAAGGACATTGACACAAACACCTTCCAAGGCTATTCCTGGAAACTAAGACAGGAAAATAAACTAACAAAATGCTGTATTATCCACCTCAATAACTTGAAATTCAGAGAAATGCAAATAAATAACAGAAATTTGAAGCAGATAAGAAATTCAAATACCCTTAAGAGAGTCAAAGAATCACAATGTTCTGGGTTTCTAATTCTGAACTGAAATTGATAGATTTTTTTTATAATTATCTTGTCAATTAGCAGCTACAAACTAGAACAAAAACAAGTGGAAACTCTAGCTGGGTCCTAAAACCAAAAGTGTTCAAGGTTTGAGTCCCCAAGAGGGTTTTTATTAAGCTGCATATAGATTGAAAATTAGTTCATGAAGCTGAATTTGGAGAATTTGCAGACTATATAGGATTGAGCCATGACTATTGTTTTAACTAAATGATCATTATTTAAAATGATAAAAATATTAACATTATCATATTGTAATATAATATTAAAGCATTAAATAAAAACAACATTTCCTGTGTGCTTACACTATACAATCACATCTGTAGCCAGCCATTTATGTTGACAAAATCCAAGTCATGCATCAAATATAGGATCACATATTAAGTTTATACAGTTAAATTATTCTATTGGAGAAGATGATTTCATATATAATTAATAACTATCTATAAAATATAATTATATTGAATTAATATTTTTCTGTCTTTTTTGGATCATGTAAAACAAAACATTAGACTGGTGTTCATTTTTTGTTAATTTTAGTAAATTGTCTGTTTCACTTTCCGATTCATTCTAGTTTAACCAAGTTTAAATGGTCGGACGGGAGTTTCTTTGATTCAAAATGATTCAACATCTCATTCAATTACACAAACAAGAATCGTTTTTAAGTTTAGTTAGAGGTAGGACCACCCGGTCTAGACTTCATAACATTAATGTACATGCTAACTTCATGTTTGGTAAGGCTTAAATTTTTGAGATTTTCCTTATTTTTTGAAAAATAATCTTAAAATGTAAACTATGTGTGTTTGACAATCAAATAAAATTATAACTCAGTTTTTTTATTTTGGAAATAAATCAAAAGTGGAAGCTCCAAGATTATGAGTTTACTTTATTTTTAGTTAGTTTATTTTTTTCAATTTTTTTTATTTTTCATTTTTACTTCATCATGATTTTATATCTTTTCTCCATTTTACTTTTCCACCAAACTCTATAACTTTTCATATCATCACCATAACTTATTAAAACTTTTGTATAAAACTTGGCATTTGTGTAATATTTATTTTATAAATTGTGTAATTCAAGTTTAACAACTTCTATTTATTTGTGTGTCATGTTGTTTTTTAATATTAATATTGATTTTTATATTGTATTTTACTTTAATATATATTTTTAGTGTTTGTTATGCAACATTAAAAATTTAAAATTTTATGGTAAAAATACATATGATCGTAAATATTAAAAAATGTATATTTAAAAAATAGTGTAAAAACAACCAAAATAATCATAACATAAACAAATAATTTTATACTTTTTTTTTGTAATTAATTATGTAAAAAGTAATCTTTATATCTTACTCAAACAAAACAGATTAATTTATATTTAGATTTCAACTAAAGTACTATAATATTAACAAATTATAAGTTTACAGTTTATTATCTGAACTAAAAACATAATACTAAAGTGATTATAAGTGGTTAACTCTAAACCTTGAAACCAAAATATCAAGGTTGAGCATACTTTTTCTGTGGTTGTGGGATTCACTAAAGTGAACTATTTTACTATGTGAAATGATGAATGATAATTTGTTGTATTGTCTTTGACAGTATCATGAAACATAGTGAGCTAATCAACAACTAAGTCAATATTTTTTTATAATAAATTGTTTCTATAATAATTAGCTTCAGACAAAAACTAACTATATAAATGTATGCAAAAGGGAGCAATGTTCACTTTAGTTTTAACATTAACAAAAGAAAAGAAAGGAAAACTAGTTTTCCATCAAAAGTTAAAATATGGATTTGGTATTTTTATAATATTAAAATAATAGTATATTTTTATTATTTTATGTATAAATATCTAGTAAAAGAAAATATTAAAATTATGCAAAAAGGGAGCAATGTCCACTTTAGTTTTAACATTAAAAAAATAAGGAAAAAAAACAAGTTTTTCATCTAAAGGTAAAAGATGGATTTATGTTTTAAAATATTAAAATAAATTTAATTTTTTATTATTTTATACACATATCTATAAACAAGAATATATTAAAATTATGTAAAAAACAACGTTATGAGAACCAAACCAGACTGAATAGTTCGACCGCTGACCGGACTTGAAAACGACTTTGGTTTACAGTCTTAACTGAATTAGGATTGAACCACTTTGAACCGGAGAAATTCCGGTCTGACCGTGCTAAACCCGGTTCAACCGCATTAACCCAGGAAGTAAACGAATGGTTCAATTAAAAAATTAAAAAAAATGGAACATCACTCAAATATTTTGTTTTACTCTGATCCAAAATAGGTAAGATACGTTACATAAATATAATTATACATAATTATTAATTATATAAAACTTTACATTTACATATCTATAGATAAAAACTATTAATTTATGTATAAAATCACTCGGTCAGATCAGACGTTTTAACTGTTTAAACCGGTTAAACCTAATATGAGACATCTTCCAGTTTGACGTCCGACTTGAGTTTCACAACATTGGTAAAAAACAATGATGTAAAAACCGTACCGTACCGGCCGGTTCAATCAGAAAATCGGTCTCCTAACTAGTACGGTACATATATTGACCCGACCATGTATCAAAACCGGTCAAAAACTGGTCAAAACCGGTGAACCGGCCGATATTTGACTAAACCGGCCGATTTATACACATATTTGTTTTTTGAAAAAAAACTTAAAAACTTGAAAACTCATTACAATGTGACCCATCTTTCCAATTTTCCAACCACTTTTCAACACTTCAAGACACATGCTTCCAAGGCATACTTAGATTACACCTTTTGATTCCTAACATTCGTGTGTAATCTCAGTGACATTTGTGTAATCTTGAAGTACTGTCTAAAGATAGGATTTGGTGCAAAAATATAATATCGATATGAGACAACTTTGACTTTTTGGTGTTAAATGTTAAAACTCCAAATTTATTTGTTTTGTAGGGTGAGTTGTGAACTTGTGTCATTTATTTATATTTTACAGTTGTTAAGTGATACTTTTGGATTGATATATGTCTTATATTTTAGACTTTGAATTTGTTAAAAACTTTTGTTTGTTTATGTGAAGTTTTAGTAGATTATGAATATAGATTATAAATTTGAGTATCTACCTATTTGTAATTTTTTTTTATAGGTTTATATATATAAATAAAAGTAGGTATGTCCGATTTAACCGACATGTGATTTAATTACTGAACCACTTGTTGAGCCACTGTACCACTATACCAGTACCCTGACCGATTTGATAACCAGTACAGTTTTAGCAACACTAATAAAAAGTGAACAATGTTCACTTTAGAGAAGAGAAAAAAACATGTTTTAGTTCCAAAGGTAAAAGATGGATTTAGTTTTTTAAAATAATGAAATAAAATTATATTTTTGTTATTTTATTCACACAAGAATATATCAAAATTATGTAAAAAGGAAACAATGTTCACTTTAGAGAAGAGAAGAAAAACTCCATCAAAAGTTAAAAGAGATTTAGTTTTTAAAAATATTAAAATAAAATATATTTTTATTATTTTATACACATATTTAAAAAGAAAATATTAAATTATGCAAAAGGGGAAGCAATGCTCACTTTAGTTTTAACCTTCAAAAAGAGAAAAAAAAACATTCAGTCAAAAGTTAAAAGATGGACTTAGTTTTCAAAAATATTAAAATTTAGTTAAATTTTTATTATTTCATGCACACATATCTAGAAACAAGATAATGAAATGAATAGATTGAATTATGTAAACATTATATTAGTGCTTAACTAAAAAATTTAGAAGAGATTAATTCCTTATCTAAAATAGAGTAAAATGATACACTCAGTAGTACAAAAAATACTTATAATTAGAACTATTAAATAAAAAGAGAAAAAAATATGTCCACTAATAATTTAAGAATTTTTACATTATTACTGTATCATTTATTTTTTATATTTAATTTGATTAATTTTTAAATATAAGTGATATAAATGAATTAAAAATAATATAATAATTATATTCAAAACTTTATACAAATCATCATCTTACCAAAGACCTAACAATCTTGTAAGGAGGTAGTATTAAAAAATAGAGTTTCACTCAACCTGGTCTAGCTACTGCAACTTTCATATGCTCAATAACCTCTCATTTTTGTCAGAAACGCACCAAACAACAAAATAGTAACGGGCCTAACCCAAAACATAGGTTCATTGTCCAGATCCATAACACATTTCTGTTTTGTTTAGTTGGGAGAAGAAAATAAAAAGAGAGAAATATATGAAAAAGAAAGTGAAAAGAGAGAAAGAGATGAGAACAATATGAGAAATATAATAGATTTTGGTGTTGTTTGGTTGTATAGAAAAAGAAAAGAAAGAAATAATTTTTCTCCCCCACTGTTCAGTAGATAATGATTTGTTGTCCCAAAAATATGTTTCAAACCATGTGGATCATAATGAAAATATTTCATGTCAATTAAAAAATTAAATATTCATTATTCTTTGTTTCAATATTATTAGTGCATGACATGATTTGAAACACGGAGTGAGACAATAGATCTGAGTCCCTTTCCCTCCTATTTTCTACTCAATTGCGAGGAGAAAGATTTTGTGGAGCCCTATCATTTTTTCTCTCCTAAATCAAATGAGAGAAATATTACATTTCTCCTCAATTTCTCTCCTGTCACTATCTTTCTCTTCTATTTCTACCCTTACAAATGAAGCCATTCATGTCTCTACTCCATTTTCTGTCTCATGTTTTCTTTCTCAATGACACACTTTGTAACCCAGAATGTGTTTCCCGAAAAGATCATCTGTACAAAAGAAATTTTGTCCTCATATATAAGTCAATCAAAATTTATATAATAATATAAAAATATTAATTTTGTTATTTTAATTTTTCTTTTTCAATTAAATAAGATTTTTTGATTAGATTGGACATGGAACATGAATGAGATATGTCATCCTCATCAATGTGTTCCCATCCAAACCAGACGTTCGCTTTACTCCTCTGAAAATCTTAATCCAATATCATGACGCCAGGTATTCACAATTATGTAGTTCTAGCCAATCGCTAAGAAGCCATGACGTTATTCTCGGCAATCCAATCAATTTTTATTTAGTTATATAATCTCACCCAAATTAGTATCTTTCTTAAAATAATCATTAAAAATTAATTATAAAACAGCATAAATAAATAACCGTTCTAGAATTCAGAGTAACAAATAAAATAAAGTTGGGGAGGTAGTGCCGCCGGAAAGAAACACATTACACTTTTTTCCGGCGATCTCTTATTTCTCACACACTTTTCCGGCGATTTATTCCGATATCACCCCAACCATGGTACATCTCATTTTCATTTATATTTATTATGTATTACTATTCCCGGGAAATTTGAGGGTGAGACTCGGCACAACGGTTATCTTTTCAAATCATGAAAAGATTATCCTTAGTCTGCGCTTTAGGTATATCGTATAGAGTATCGTGCACTTGGTCGCCCTTTACAATTTTTGAGAAATAATAGTTTGCCGTCAATTTCTCGTGTCATTCATCTGCTTTGCGTTTCACTGGATTTAGATCTAATGGCTTCGTTATCTTCTTTTCCTTTAGCTTCCGTTGATTTTTTTTATTCTTCCTCGCGTGATTTTAGATTATGATATCTTGTGTTTCAAATTGTTATTAAAGCATGAAAGATTGATTTGTTTTAGAAATTGAATTCACTTTAAACCTAATTGGATTTCACCTGATTTGTAGTACCTACATAATTAAATTCAGACATGTCTCAGAACAAATTTAAGTGAATTTCTATTTATTTAAGTCGAAAAAATTCATAAATTTCGTGTTTTAAGAAGCTGATAATCGTGAATTGTTTTTAGATTATGGATCATTTGTTTCCTAGCTCAATTTAAGCTTCTGGATCTGATCCAGGGATCACAGAAGTTGCATTTCCCACATTTGTCGAATGACATGCATTACGGGAAAATGCAGCCGCAATTGAAGACTACCAAAACCACAATACTATGGTTGCACTTTAAAATCCCGATACTGTTCAATTGTTCATTTGTGTCCTTCCTTGGTTAAGCCAATGTGCAACTTGCAGCGGTTGATTATATTTATGGACTGATTTAATTATTATTTGCAATGTGAATTGAAACTCAAATGTAAAATATTGTGTTTTGTGTAGACTACATCAAGGCGACTTGCAGACAGGAAGATTGTGAAGTTTGATAAGAACATCACAAAAAGAGGATCTGTTCCAGAAACTACCGCGAAAAAAGGGAAAGACTACCCTGTTGGCCCAATACTGCTCGGTTTCTTCGTCTTTGTTGTTGTTGGATCATGTAAGACTATCATCATCAATACCATCGTCATCGTACTTTTTTCATGTTACTGATTTTTTTTTGCAAATCCTATTATAAGTTTCTCTTTCACACCAGAGAATAATTGCAAGGTTAAGGTTATTCCTCTGTGTGTATGTGTTTTGTGGTTGATGGTTATATTTGGTATACTCCGAACATTACTTCATTGTAAGAGTTTGATACTGAAATATGCTTGACAACTCGTTAAGGATACCAATAGATACTAGTGAAAAAAACCCACTATGACTATCATCTCATTATGTTACTTCTCTGGTTAAAATATTAATACATGATACACATTGTTCTCTTCTCCAAAACATTGTTGCTCAGCAAGAACATTCCAACACCTTTACATTGATGTGACTGCATAGTTTATGGTTGGAACTGTGAGTTGAAGAAGGAAAATTATTTTAGCATATGCAAAAAAATATGAAAATTACTTGGATTGCAATACTTAGTGTGAATCAGATGATCTCACAGCCGTAACAAAAATACCCATGTGTTTTTAAAGGATTAGACTTGCCGTAGGGAGGGCAAGGGTATGGTATGCCGAAGTGGGATTTGATCTTAGATTAAACTATCCCCAAAGGGACTTGGTATTACTTAAACTATGGTTTGTGGAAGTTTTTGTGGTTTTTAAAATCTTCTTGAGGATTAAGATGCCATTTGCTTTCAGATGTTTTAGATTGTATTTGATATATTCGTGGCTTTTGATCTCAAATTTCATTGACATATTTGTTTCATTTTCTTGCACAGCTATCTTTCAGATAATCAGGACTGCAACTACTGGAGGCTTTGCATAATTGAAGCTTTGCTTTGGATTTTGTCAACTTCTGTTTCAATAGCCCTGTAGAACATGACAATACTTTTCTACTCATACTTGTACTAGACCCAGTTCCTGTTCATGTTTTCATGAATTTTAAGGAGTTTTGTTTTAATTAAAATTATAACTATTGTGCTTCTATTTTCTTTTTCTAAATTTCTCTCAAGGGAATTTGCTCAGTAAATAAAGATGTTCATGAATTTGGACTGACAATTGATAAAAACAATGACTATAAAAACATTCCATTATTATGGAGTGGTGGTGCCTTTCAATTCCCAAACTCCAAATAGGGGTAACTTAAAGCGGTGTATGTAGCTTTATCTGATGTTAAAAGGAATTCATACTTAGTTAAGAGAACATTGCAGGTGAGGGTTACAATAGTTGCATAAAACCAGTGGCAATGCGTCCAAATTAAATACAAATAAGTTATCTTTGAAAGTTGTCAAATTATAATTTTTTTAGGGCAACTCAAATATGATATGGTCACAAAAATACCATGAAAGGAATATTGTTCTCTACCCAAAAGGATGAACCATTGGCGAAGCTACAGGAAAATGATGAAAGTAACCGTGTTAATCATAGTTGAAACATGCCCTTGTTGTGATATTGCTTGGGAAGAGATTGAGCTACTTCATCCTTAGGGACAAACTCAATCATAGATGGTAACTCCAAGGAGATTTTGAAATGATTTACATGGATAATGGCTTCTACAAGATCAAATTTGATAAGGCTTCGACAAAGAGGTTGTCGTCACCAACAACGATCCTTTGATGATATTTGATCAACTATTGGCAACTAGTTACTTGAATTGATTGTTCAATGGACAAAATGGATAGAACTATGGTCTAGATTTGTTTCTATGGTCTGGTCTATAATGATGAAAGTGTTATATTAGGAATGGCTTCTTATGTTGGAAATCCATTAAAAGTACATATCAACACCCTAATAAAAGTACATATCTTAGTATAAAGTCATGTAGCAAGGTCTTCTCTTGCAACATGATGCCTTTCCTGGATTATGAGGAGATAAACTTACTTATCAAGAATTTTTCTATCACAACAAGAGGCAACTTCATCATCTAAGTACTATTATCCTTGAAGACTTGCATTGGGCTTAGTATAATAAGTATTTTAAACTAAGGTGGTAATCATGGTTATTGCAATTGGGGTGGTAGTCTTCGTAGTGTGAATTATTTTGTGATTAAAAATATATTTATAAATTCGATGCAATCTAAGCGTTTACACTAGGGGCCGATGCGACTACATCATTATGATTCAATATCACACCATAATTGTGGCATGATGTGATTGCAGCGCTCACCATAATTTTAATCATCGGGTCTAACTAAATTGTGCATGTCCTTGTTGAAGACATTGTTGGGAACAAGCGAACAATCAAATAATAAAAGAGAATAGATTTAAGAGAATAATACAAGAAATTTGATAACGATGTTCGATCAATTGTGCCTACGTCCCTAGAAGCGTTGAGAGACTATCACTATGTAATAGAGAATTAGGATTTGTGTTTAGCTATTCCTTATTACATTTGGTTTACATGACATAAATATATAGCGTTCTACCTCAACCCCTTTACATTAATCCAAACTCATAACTTATATTACTATTATTAGGAGAATATGAGTCATTGCACAATAATCTCTACCTTGGTGAATATCATCAATCTCCATCTTCTGCCACTAGGTTGGGGCACTCCATAGTCCAACATTAGTGAATGTTCAGCAACTCAGACAATGTCTGGACTTGTCTACGGTAAGCAGTTTGGTTAACATATCAGCTGCATTTTCTGAAGTGTGAACCTTGTGCAATATTATCTGTCCACAAGCTACCAACTCTCTGATCTTGTGAAATCTCACATCAATATGTTTGGTCCTACCATGATAACATGGT
Organism: Lupinus angustifolius; assembly: GCF_001865875.1. Classification (NCBI taxonomy): domain Eukaryota; kingdom Viridiplantae; phylum Streptophyta; class Magnoliopsida; order Fabales; family Fabaceae; genus Lupinus; species Lupinus angustifolius. Next base: position 30,796,949 of record NC_032009.1, on the reverse strand, counting down.
TCTTTTCCATGAAAATATCACTATGATTGTCACAATGCAATAGAACTTTACATTGCTCAATGTCTAATTCATTTATCAACCCCATAAGTCGTAGAGATTCCTTAGAAGCTGCACCAGCTGCCATGTACTTTGCTTCAATTGTGGACATTGCAACAACAAACTGAACTGATGATCTCCACATAATTGGGCCACCTGCAAGGGTGAAGACAACCCATGTTGTGGACCTTCTATCATCTAAGTCTCATGCATAGTCCGAATCAACATAACCAACAACTTAAGGCTTACTCTAATGGTTGTCAAACATGATACTGAGACTTGTAGTCTCCTTCAAATATATGAATATCCATTTGACTACTTCCATTGTTGCTTCCATGGTTTTGACATGTACTTGCATACTTAGCTAATTGTCTGTGTCAAGTCTGGTCTAGTACAAACCATAACATAGATCAAGCAACCTATTATACTGACATATGGAGTATTTGACATGTACTTATTCTTTTTATTTGTCTTTGGACATTGATCTAGGAAAATCTTGAATTGATTTACCAATGGAGTGCTCACTCCTTTAGCTTTGTTAACATCAAATCTCTCTAAGATATTTTCAACATAGCTTTGATGGGAAAACCACAGTTTTCTAGCTCTCCTATCCTTGTGAATCTCATCCCAAAAATCTTCCTAGCAACCTAATCTTTCATATCAAACTCCTTACCTAGCATGACTTTTAGTTCATTGATATCACTCAAATGATTAGCAACAATCAACATATCATCAACATAAAGTAATATAAAATAAAAGAGTCATCAACAAGGCTTCTCACATAAACATAGTAATCCTACTCACAACGCTTATAACTAAGCTTCAACATATAAGTGTCAAATCAATTATACCACTGTCCCATCTCAAATATTTTCTTCCCTCATGATAAATAGAGGTATTCTTCCCTCATTATAACTCGCCCCAAGTTGAATGTGATTTTATTCAACATTTTCTTTCTCCTTCATATTCTCTGCCGATGCATTTTCGGAAAACTTCTCCCCCTTTCTTTCTATGGTACTGAGAATTGACACCGGCAATCAAATTGTGGAAATTTCGAGAATTGACACTGATAGTCAGTATTGAGGGAAAAGAATGGCCACATGTAGCCATATTGTGGGTATTTCGAGAACTAACATTGGTAGTCAGTATCGAGGGAAAAGAATTGGCACGGGTAGTCATATTGTGGCCATTTTGAGAACTAACAATAATAGTTAGTATTATGGAAAAAGAATTGGCACATGTAGCCATATTGTGAGAATTGGCACTGATAACCATATTGTGGTGGGTGTATTTGAGATCGGTTCTTATCTTGCAGTAAGAATTTGATAATAGAGATCTAAACTGTTTTATCCTAGGGACAATGTGGTTGATAGTCTGCTTGCATATTTTGGATAGTGCCACGAAACGTCTTAAATAGAGGGACCTGGTCGTAACTCAGCTAGTAAGTATTATTTCATGTCATTTAGAATTGTTGTAAGCTACGGTAACAACAATAGCTCTCTACCACAACCCCTTTACATTAGCTTAAACTCATAACTTATATTATTGTTATGAGGAGAATATGAGCCATTGTACAACAAACACATGATATGAGGTGATAAGATTAATGATGTTACTAGATAAAATGTAATTGATGCTAATGCAAAGGGGACATGTATCTAAAAACATATTGTTGAACATTATGTACAATATTTATGTACTATCATGTATAGTCACATCAAATGTTATTAATATCGTATTGATTATCAAAGTAGTCAAGATATTGATATAATGATATAGTGGTTCAATTAGTGGTTCACTAATTAAACCGCATACTAGTGAAGTTAGATATACATATATAATATATTAACATTAATGTTGAAAAATCAATAAAAAGCCAATAATTTTTTTTATTTTCATTAAAAAATTAATTTTAAATAAAAGTCGATCGGTATGACTGGTACGGTTCAATTCAAAATCGGCCGGTATGATTAATTTCGACCGATTTTGGCTGATTTTGACCAGTATGATTGCATGACTGATATATTGTGCCACTATTGGGATCGGTTGAACTAGTCGATATGAATCGGTTTTTATAGCACTCACACCATCATCTACCCTTTATTCACTTGTATTAGTTATATTTAATACAAGAAAAAAGGATGTATGTATTGATAGTTAATACATTTATATTAATTAAAAATAATATAAATGAATACTGAATAATGTATCAATAGTGCATAACTTTTTACACCATTAGTACATACATATTACACTCTTAATACAATAGTTGACAATAATTAAATATAAATGATGTATGATGATGTTATGATATAAAAACAACTAAATTCTTTTTTCTCATAGAATTTTCCTTTAGCTATCCTCTATCGTCATTATGAAGTTTTCTTTATATGTACTGTTAATATATAGATTTAATATGTATAAATTGTTAATATATGGATCTAATATGTATAAATTGTTAGTAAATCATTTATTATTCATATGTTAATTACTTTTAACTCTCAAATAAAAATAATACAAATTTATGGTAAATGATAGTACAAAAAACTTCATAATGACGACCGTAGATTTTAAACTCTTATGTATTAGATTTTCTTATTTATATGTACAATATACTATATCAGGACCATAATTACAGTATAATACTTATTCTAGATATTTTGATGATTATTACAACTCAAAATATATTATTTTGAAAATATTTATCAATTTAAAATTAAAATAAAATTTACCAAAACTTTTAATTATAAGAAAATAAACAAAAAACCATATAATTCAATGGACTGTGGGTTTTTATAACCCCTAACCTAAAACCTCAATCCATAGCCATCACCCTTTTCTCCATCACCACTGTGCACTTCTCAGCAGCATCCATCATCCACAACCATCTGAAATCAATAATCAAAAGAGATGACTAGCAGCATAAAACATCGTATGAAAGCCAAGAGAAAGAACAAGGTTAGTCCCATTCTTCTCTTCTCGTAACTCAATTCACTCTATTTTTTTGTGGGCACCTCTCAAATTTTAATTTTTTTTTCCATTTATGGAACAAAAAATAATAATTTTCAGATGTCAAAGAAAGGGGAATGGCCATCTTCTTCATTGGGGCCACAAGTTCTAGTGAAAGTGTGGCAACCTGGTGTGGATAAGTTGGAAGAAGGTGAAGAGCTTCAATGTGACCCTTCTGCTTATAACTTTCTTCATGCCTTCCATATTGGATGACCTTGTCTTAGGTAACTTCTTTTTTTCTTACTTTGTTGTTTTTTTAATTTTGGGTGTAATTTGCTTAACAATTTACATGGATAGAAAACTTGTTTTATTGTAATTTTGTTAATGGGAATTGTTATTAATTTAATAATGTGGGGTCATATTGTTAGGAGATGGCAGTACATGAGATCCTACCTAGTGGAGTTTGAGAGGGTAGATGTTCGCAATCCTTCTGAAAGAGGTTGTTCCCAAGATTTGAATATGTGACCTCCAATTCATAAGGCAAACAAACTTACTATTGTGCCAAGGTTCACCGGCTTTTAAAGGGCGACCCAAAGCACGAGGCTCCCACCTAGTAGAGTCTGAGGAAGTTAGATGAACCCAAAATCAGAGAGACTGTTTCTGTTTCCAAGATTTGAATCAGTAACTTCTTGGTTACTAAGCATCAATTTCATCGTTGTGCCGATGCTCACTCTCAATATGGTCATATAGTTTTAAAGTAGAATTCCTTTGTCATTCACCAATATTGCAATTCCATAGTATTGGATATTTTTTTATGGCACTAATTTTAATTTCTGCTTATTTCCTGTGATCGTAAGTTATAAATGCATTTTTGACAGCTTCGATATTGTTCGTGACACTTTGGGCTTAGTTCGAACCGAGTTTCCCCACATGGTGTATTTCATGGCCGAGACTCAGGTTATCTTTTGTTTCTTATGTTTGTTTTGTTTTTATGGAGATTATTACTTGCTAGTATTATTAGCAATATCAAATGAGGTAACAAAGAAGTTGATATTAGGCTTTTTATGACAAATCTCTATGAAAAACTCCCATTTAAACAACTTTTGGTATTTGAATGCTGATTTTTTATTGTTTTTCAAATTATTATAACGGTAATTATACCACTGAGCAACTCCTAGTTTTGCCATCCACTTGCTTTATTTGTCTTGGTCTACCTTTTCTTAATTGAAAATGTGATATTTTTATATGGTGTGTGCGCTACAGGCAGAGAAAGCTTCTTGGAATTCTACGCCAATAATTTTTTTTATTTTCATTAAAAAATTAATTTTAAATAAAAGTCGATCGGTATGACTGGTACGGTTCAATTCAAAATCGGCCGGTATGATTAATTTCGACCGATTTTGGCTGATTTTGACCAGTATGATTGCATGACTGATATATTGTGCCACTATTGGGATCGGTTGAACTAGTCGATATGAATCGGTTTTTATAGCACTCACACCATCATCTACCCTTTATTCACTTGTATTAGTTATATTTAATACAAGAAAAAAGGATGTATGTATTGATAGTTAATACATTTATATTAATTAAAAATAATATAAATGAATACTGAATAATGTATCAATAGTGCATAACTTTTTACACCATTAGTACATACATATTACACTCTTAATACAATAGTTGACAATAATTAAATATAAATGATGTATGATGATGTTATGATATAAAAACAACTAAATTCTTTTTTCTCATAGAATTTTCCTTTAGCTATCCTCTATCGTCATTATGAAGTTTTCTTTATATGTACTGTTAATATATAGATTTAATATGTATAAATTGTTAATATATGGATCTAATATGTATAAATTGTTAGTAAATCATTTATTATTCATATGTTAATTACTTTTAACTCTCAAATAAAAATAATACAAATTTATGGTAAATGATAGTACAAAAAACTTCATAATGACGACCGTAGATTTTAAACTCTTATGTATTAGATTTTCTTATTTATATGTACAATATACTATATCAGGACCATAATTACAGTATAATACTTATTCTAGATATTTTGATGATTATTACAACTCAAAATATATTATTTTGAAAATATTTATCAATTTAAAATTAAAATAAAATTTACCAAAACTTTTAATTATAAGAAAATAAACAAAAAACCATATAATTCAATGGACTGTGGGTTTTTATAACCCCTAACCTAAAACCTCAATCCATAGCCATCACCCTTTTCTCCATCACCACTGTGCACTTCTCAGCAGCATCCATCATCCACAACCATCTGAAATCAATAATCAAAAGAGATGACTAGCAGCATAAAACATCGTATGAAAGCCAAGAGAAAGAACAAGGTTAGTCCCATTCTTCTCTTCTCGTAACTCAATTCACTCTATTTTTTTGTGGGCACCTCTCAAATTTTAATTTTTTTTTCCATTTATGGAACAAAAAATAATAATTTTCAGATGTCAAAGAAAGGGGAATGGCCATCTTCTTCATTGGGGCCACAAGTTCTAGTGAAAGTGTGGCAACCTGGTGTGGATAAGTTGGAAGAAGGTGAAGAGCTTCAATGTGACCCTTCTGCTTATAACTTTCTTCATGCCTTCCATATTGGATGACCTTGTCTTAGGTAACTTCTTTTTTTCTTACTTTGTTGTTTTTTTAATTTTGGGTGTAATTTGCTTAACAATTTACATGGATAGAAAACTTGTTTTATTGTAATTTTGTTAATGGGAATTGTTATTAATTTAATAATGTGGGGTCATATTGTTAGGAGATGGCAGTACATGAGATCCTACCTAGTGGAGTTTGAGAGGGTAGATGTTCGCAATCCTTCTGAAAGAGGTTGTTCCCAAGATTTGAATATGTGACCTCCAATTCATAAGGCAAACAAACTTACTATTGTGCCAAGGTTCACCGGCTTTTAAAGGGCGACCCAAAGCACGAGGCTCCCACCTAGTAGAGTCTGAGGAAGTTAGATGAACCCAAAATCAGAGAGACTGTTTCTGTTTCCAAGATTTGAATCAGTAACTTCTTGGTTACTAAGCATCAATTTCATCGTTGTGCCGATGCTCACTCTCAATATGGTCATATAGTTTTAAAGTAGAATTCCTTTGTCATTCACCAATATTGCAATTCCATAGTATTGGATATTTTTTTATGGCACTAATTTTAATTTCTGCTTATTTCCTGTGATCGTAAGTTATAAATGCATTTTTGACAGCTTCGATATTGTTCGTGACACTTTGGGCTTAGTTCGAACCGAGTTTCCCCACATGGTGTATTTCATGGCCGAGACTCAGGTTATCTTTTGTTTCTTATGTTTGTTTTGTTTTTATGGAGATTATTACTTGCTAGTATTATTAGCAATATCAAATGAGGTAACAAAGAAGTTGATATTAGGCTTTTTATGACAAATCTCTATGAAAAACTCCCATTTAAACAACTTTTGGTATTTGAATGCTGATTTTTTATTGTTTTTCAAATTATTATAACGGTAATTATACCACTGAGCAACTCCTAGTTTTGCCATCCACTTGCTTTATTTGTCTTGGTCTACCTTTTCTTAATTGAAAATGTGATATTTTTATATGGTGTGTGCGCTACAGGCAGAGAAAGCTTCTTGGAATTCTACTGGAATTTTTAAGGTAACAAATATTTCTGGGAAGAGACATGAGCCATTGCCTAAACTTAAAGGTGATGAAGCTGGAATGGATGATGATGAAAGTGATGGTGAGAATGATAGTGAAGATTAAGATGAAAATGGTGCTCAGGGTCCCACTTTGCAGGCAATGTTATCTTCACTTGAGTTGTTTATTTCACATCTTGGTTGTTTTAGGTTTGATCTTTCTGACATTTTAATTCTCTTTGCATCTACAGTTGTGGAAGGTAACTCATGAAGGATGCGTCAACTGTATACGCTCCATGACACAAAATCATCATATTTGTGCAGCTTGGGCAGATACTCGTTATGTATAAGTCAGACTTTTCAACCATATGGTTTAGTTTTTTAATGCAAGTACATTAAAATAAATGTTCATTTGTCTTTAGAGATAAAAACCAGTGCAAATTCATGTCATATCGTTGTGTTCAATATGATAAAGTAAATTGAAGTAAAAAATGATGGGCTATGGGAAAGTTTTAGTCAATATCGAGTTTGTTCCGGGAGAAAATATGTATGGTAGATGTTCATCATATCATCTATTTGAGCATTATGTTGTTAATGTATTAATTAAATTTTGGAAATTTAGGATTTTAATTAAGTTGTATTGAGTCTCATGGAAAGTTTTGTTTGGACTACAAAGTAGTAACTAGAGAAAGTTTGGTGACCAACATAGAATATTGGATTTGGATCTAAGGGTTACAGGTGGAGTGGAGAGAAGCCCAAGACTTAAAGGGTGCGGAATGAAGGAGCTTCCAAAAAAGGGTTTTGGGAAGCACAAGGAAATGCCAATGATTTTGGTATGAGATGGACAAATGATTAGGAAGATATAAAGGATAATTAGGTGGATCAAAAGGCTTTTGACCAAGGGGTAAAGAATCATGGTGGTAGGACAAAAACGGTGAGCAAAGTGAGATATAAAGCATATGATAGGTTATACAAAGCTCTAGGTACCAAGGGAGGGGAAATAAGCTTTTAATGGCCTACAAATGATAGGGAAAAAGGACAAGAGACTTGTACCAAATGAGACACATTAAAGATGAAAATGAAAAAGTCTTGCTAAAGGACAAATATATTAAGGAAAGATGGAAGAACTATTTTCAAAATGTTTTCAATGATGGCGATGATTCGTTGCATTTTAGTGGGCTAAACACTATAGAGGAGGATCAAAATTATATCTTTTATCTTAAAATTTGAGAATTTGAGATGAAAGAAGCTTTGAAAAGGACAGAAAATGACAAAGCATTTGGACTGATAATATGTCCATTGAGGTATGGAAGATTCTAGGAGAGCATGACATTAGTTGGCTCATATAGTTTATTAATGAGATTATGAGATCTAAGAAAATGTTAGACAAGTGGAGAAGAAGCATTTATTCCATATTTATAAGAACAAAGAAGATATACAAACTTGTGCAAACTATATCGGAACTAGGTAGTCAATTGTGGATAGCGAACGACCCTAAAAACACTAGAGCAGGATAGCGGTAGCGGGGTAGCCTCTACAACTAAAAAAATATATCAAAGTAATTTATTTTATGGCCTATACATATAAATACACAAAAATACTAACATACATGAAATTAAAGATATAATAACTTAAATAAACATTCATAACATATAACTAAAATAAGTCTAAGCCTTTAAGGCTTTAATATAAGTGTATTATAATTCAAGCTCTAACTTTAAGGCCTCAAAACATAAGTTTAAGTCTCTAAGGCTTTAAAAAAATAAATTTAGACTCTCTTCAATAGTCATCACTATCACCAAGGTAGTCTTCTTCATTAGGTCCATTATCTCCACTACTTAAATTATAGACTTTTTCAGCCACATTCTCATCTCCATAAGCAGATGTAGCTTGCTGCCTAGAACCAAAAGCAAATATTGCTTGTTGTCTAGAACTAGAAGCAAATGCTCTTTGTTGCCTTGTTTGCTACCTAGTCAGTTTTGATGGCTCACCAGCCCCCATTGCACTAGAAACTGCCCCCTAAGTCAAGATATCGTCTGGAAATACAAACTCATCCTCTTCAACCACTTCTCCATCTTCACCTACTATTCTTGTCAGACACTCATTGCAACAATCATCAATGTCATTTAGCTTAATTACATCAGTTAAATCATGGAAGTCAAATCATTCTTTAAGTGTTTGGTTGTACTTGACCAAAACCAAATCTTGCAATTTCTGATGCTCAAGTTTGCTCCTCTTCTTTGCATGAATATGTTTTTCCATTTATAAAAAAAAAATAGTTTCACTTTCACACTTTACATTTACAAAGTAAAATCATTTAAAACCTATACTTAGCTACTTACTTTCTCAAAAGTACTCCAATTACATTCACATCTAGATGAACTGCAAGTTAAGTTCAGCACCTTCATTGCAATTTTTCTCAAATTTGGAACATGTGTTCCATAATTATTCCACCATTTAGCGGGATGCAAAGTATCTCTTTGTCTTATGACTGCCTTCAAGCTAAAAGTTCCAGTAGATCTTCTATAGGAACTTAACTCATTAGTAGCTTTATCAATTTCTTCTTCATCAAGACACAATCTCTCAATGACTGATACAATCCTAGAGTAACTTCAGAATCATTATCCATTTCTTTTGGATTCTTATAGAAACGTTTGGGATTGAGGAAATGTCCAGCAACATGCAATGGATGATGAAGTTGACATTGCCATCTTTTATCAATGATGTCAAAAAGATCATTGTAATTCTTTTCATCATCTTGGAAAGCCCCTATCATAGTTTCCTTCGCCCTATCCATTGCCTCACATATATGTAACCCATGGAAGGATGTTTCTCATTATCAACCAGCCTCAATACTTTCACAAGTGGCCCCATGGTCTTGAGACAATAGAGTACATCACTCCAAAATGATGGCAACATCACAATGTCAAATGCCCTTTTCCCTTTGGCGTCTTTAGCTACATTAGAATTCATCCACTCATATGAGGTGAACATCTTCCTAATGGCCCCCTTTTGATTATGCAACCTTTCCAACGTGAGGAAGTTAGTAGCAAATCTAGTAACTCCGGCTCTAACCAATTCTGTCTTCTTGGTGAATTTTCTCATAGTGTTCAATGTCATTGTGTGGTTATAGATGAAGCTTACAAGAGATGAACCTCTTTGTATTGCCCTTTTGACTCTTTCAAGTTTTCCGATATATTCAAGCATTAAATCCACACAATGTGTAGCACATGGAGTCCAAAAGATGTGTCGTCTTCTTGCTTCTAAATATTTACCCGTAGACACATAGTTGCTACCATTATCAGTCACAACTTGCACAACATTTGCTTCTCCAATATCACATATTAAACAGTCCAAAAGTTCAGCTAGCTTATCACTCGTCTTCATGTACCCAAAAACATCAACACTTTTTACAAACAAAGTCCCAAGTGGACAATTGACCATGAAGTTGATGAGCGTCTTACCCTTTCTATCAGTCCAAGCATCGGACATGATTGAACAACCTGAGATTGCACGTTCTATTATATGTGGCTTCATCATCTCCTTTGTGAGCTCGACTTCCTTTTGTAACAATGGAACCCTCAACTCGTGATAAGTTGGAAGCTTTCGGTTTGGACCACAATTGGCAGCAACATCCATCATTTTACTGAAGCTCATATCATGCATAACATTAAAAGGAATCCCGCACTTCTAACAGAACCTAGCTATAAACTGAACAATTCTTGCTCTTGCTTCTTTGTCAATAACATCATTTATACTTGATTATCTTGGAGCTTTTCGATAAATTAAGTCCATGGGGCCTTTTGTTCTCTCGGCAGCCCTGGCAAATTCAACTACAAGCTATTTATTGACCATCAAATCAGTAAAGTCTTGCATTTATGCTTATGCATCACCAAAATAGCCATGTAAATCCCCATAAATTGTATCTATATTAGATTTTTTCTTCATAAAAGCATCCATAATTTTTTGTTTTATGTCTACTGGAATTTCCTTGCAAGCACTTACATCCTCTGTCACTCCCATTTGGTGTTTCTTGGTTCTGGTTATCCCACCAGTACTAGTATGACCACAAAATTACAAGTAACACTCTTTTTATTGTTAGGATATTTTATGTGATTCCATTCCCATGCCATATCAATATTATTTTCAATTAGTTTCAACAATACATCATTTGGAATGGGTGTGGAAATGGGAGGTTGAGATGAGGCCATGATAGAGGGAAAATTAGGAGAAAAAAAGTGGATATGTGAGGCAAAAAGTAGAAAGGAGTAGAGAGTAGGTAGAAAATAGTGAGAGATAGGAAGAGTTTTTTGCGTTTTAGAGAAGATGTAGAAAAATAAGTGAATTCAGAATGTAGGAGATAAAAAATGAAAGTTTTATGTTTTAGTGAAAAGTCTAGGAATATAATGTGTTCAACATAGGAGGTGGAGAGATGAAACTGATTTAAGTGAGAGAAAAAAATGAAGAATTTTAATTTTAAGGAGTGAAAGAATTTAAATCTGAGGTAGAAAATAGAGGAAAATTAAATTAAATGAGAAGAAAAAGAAATGAATTAAATGAGAGAGGAGTGAAAGGGTTTCTTTTAAATCATAAGACTAGCAGTAAAGAAATAAGGGTAAAAATGAAATTTTTCACTAAAAAATTAGGGTTTCAGCATTTAACTCACCTTCAACCTCTTGCACCTTCTACCCTGCGAAATGCAGGCACTTCAAAATGCAATGGCAGCCGCGACAGTAAGCCGCACCGCTATCCACTGTTTTGTTATGGGGAGGGGCCAACGACCTCCGCAACGCCGCTATTGCACTGCTATAGCGCACAATTGATCACAAAGTATGGGAATTAAATTCATTAGTCATACTAGGAAGCTATGAGAGAGGGTAATTGGACAGAAGATGAGACAAGAAACACAAATTACCGAAAATCAATTTTGTTTTATTCTCGGGAAGTGGACCATACAGGCTATATACTTGTTATGTTGATTGATGGAGAAATACTTAGTGTACCAAAGAGACTTGGAGAAGACGTATAGGTGCATAGAGAAATATTTTGGAAAACTCTAGAGAAGAAAGGAGTTTGGATTGCCTACATTTGAGCAATCAAGGATGCATGATAGAGATCAATGCTTTGCCAGTGAACATGATTTCTGATAGAGCATTATGACATCGTTCGATCCATATAGTCAACTCTACCTAGTGGAACTAAGGCTTAGTTGTTGTTGTTGAGTCATTTAAAGTTTCAAGTATTCTATTTTTTGGTGGGTGGAGTGGTTGTTAAAGGTTTTTACGATTAGGAGGTTATGATTTGCAAAAGAAAACTGGGCATTGATCTTTTCATTTTGACTCAAGAAAAAAACATTTAGATAAATACAACATAAAGGTTGGACTTTACTTTTTTGGTTACAATCATGCTCTTACACACCATGCAAAAATATAATTTTATAATATGGAATCACACAACTTTGGCTTGACTTCATAAATCTATATTTGAAATAAGACCTTAAATTTGTTTAACATTTATTTGGTTCAGTGGGTCTATGACAGTTTGGGTTATAATAAATAAACTAATAATACTTTTGGCAAAATTCAAAGCTTCTAACTAGTAGGGTTGGATTGAATATAGCTTTAGGTAAAATTTACTAGGGTAAAAATGTTGTTGGTCCAAGTATTGTAAAATATTTGAACTTAAAAAAACAAATTATTAGCAACAACGAAGGTTAAATGTTTCACTTTTTATTTTCTGCATCGTCTCTCTTAAGAAGAAAAGTTCAGATTGTAACTACAGGATGAGCCTCGATGCAACGGTTGCTTGTGAGAGTAAGATTGCATACATCTACCTCCATTGGACTCCATTTTTTTATCTTTCATAATTAGAATAATTGAATCCCACTTCAGTTTTTACCATCAATTTAGTAGAGTCTCATACATGGTTAATCAATTTGTATGTGTGGGACTTAAGCACTCATGTTAATGGTCTAGTTGAGTCAGAAACGGAAGGTGTCTAAGGAGCTGCTGCAGTTTTTAATCAAGACCCACTATTTAAATTCAAGCACAAAGATGAAGGCTTTGTGATAGACTGGAGTCCCCTTGTTCCTAGAAGGCTTGTATATGGTAATCCACGATTATACCCTTTTAAGTTTAGCTATATTTTTCTCTTGCATGGATTCATATTTTAGTTAGTGCTGAGATACAAGGATTTATTATAATCTTCATGTTTTAAGGGGATTGCAAAAATTGTATTTATCTGTGGGAGCCTACATTTGTTGCAACATGAAATGTTGACAATACTCCATTTATTGGACATACTGCTAGTGTTGAAGACATACAAGTATGTATTAGTGCACAAAGCAACAATTCCTCTTGTGGTTTGAGTATATATTTTATGCAGTTCAATCTCTATTATGAGTAGTTTCCCTTAGTTTACAAATCTAAAATCTAATGAGAATTATATTGTTCAATTAACCCATGCGGTGGAATCCTACAGATCCACATGTTTTTTTCTTCTTGTTTTGTGGATGGAAGTATTGCAATATGAGATACTTGTTTGGGGAAGTCTCTAGCTGTGTCTTTTAAAACACATAACGCGGATGTGAATGTAATTTCATGGAGCAGGTAATGAAACAATAATTTTATGCTATTCTGCTAACTTTATTGCCATCCTATATCTATTTCTTACATTGCACTTCATTGTTTTGAGTAGGTTGGCAAGTTGTATGTTGGCATCGGGAAGTGATGATGGGACTATTTCTATCCATGATCTCATATTTCACAAGGTATGAGTAGTCTTACTGTAGTGATTAAGATTCCCCCTTTCTCTCAATAAAGGAATACAAAAAAAGGAGTGTGAATTTGCTTCATTTTAAGAGGAAGATTACTTTATGCTTGTGGTGTTCTCTCATGTCAAGGGAGTTTCAAGTTATTTCATATCTACCTTCAATTTTTTTACCATTCTTTTTACCCTTATTTCATATCTAGCTTCAATTTTCTGATCATATCTAGCTTTCAATTTTCTGACCAAGTTCTTTCAAGTTATTTCATATCTACCTTCAAGTTATTTGTAAAATCTACCGAGTCTGGGATGCCTTTCTTTACACTTGTTTTATTGTCTGCTTTTTCTTGTATCTTTCATTTTCCATCAGCAATTGAAGTGCCTGTTAATCCATCTATTAAGGAACTTCTAGATATGTTATGGTCAAGAATTATTTTGGCATTACTGTGATATAGAAAGAAACTTTCACGTTGTCTGGTTTCTTTCTGCGGATTATTTTGCCGTAGTTGTTAAAGTTGACGACAAAAGTGCATTGATTTGTGTATAGGAAAGAGATTCTATGGTAGCATATTTTGAATATCATAAGCACCCAATAACATCCATTGAGTGGAGTCCACATGAAGCATCTTCATTGGTTGTTTCGTCATCCGATAACCAGCTTATGTAAGTAGCTACGATATCGATAACATTATCTACAGAATGTCCTTATTCCAATTCCAAACAAGATTATATTTTTCATAGGACCAGGCTACCTTTTTTCTTTATTACTATCTTCGGGATTTTCCAAGTTATCTGTAATTTGTATTAGCTTATACCGCAGAATATGGGACCTTTCTTTAGAGAAGGACGAGGAAGAAGACGCTGAATTTAAAGCTAAAACTCAAGAAGTAAATGCTCCTCAAGATCTGCCTCCTCAACTATTGTTTATTCACCAGGTATGTCAAAAATGCTTCACACACTATTTATCTGAATGGTAGAACCTGATGATTAATTGTGTTCATTTATTTATTTTCTTTTACCTAACAGAGACAAAAGGACCTGAAAGAACTACATTGGCACACAAAAATTCCTGGAATGATCATGTCTACCGCGTCCGATGGATTCAACATCCTTATGCCTTCAAACATTCAAAGCACCCTACCATCAGATGGTGGTATTTGATACATGCAGTTTTCCAGCAAAAGATGCATTTCCTATAGATATTGTTACTATAGCTTGGATAAGCTAATTCTAGGTGCAAGCATCATTGGAAGAAATTTTCTTTTTTTACTATTCCATTGTTTTCATTTCTTTTTACTCCCTTCAAGTTTTGTTATATTTGATTAGAGCTTTTGAAGACATTATAGGAGCTATGCAAAAAAAGTTACATGCATAATTTTTATATTGTGAAGTCTTCTTTTAATGTTCAATGATATTGAGCTAACCTTTTGAACTATGACCGAAATTTGAGGGAAACTTGAGCAAAATCTTACTAGAAAGAAGTTAGAAATGGAAGAAAACAACAACCATGTTGAATGTGCAGTATTCTTGATATTTGAGTGCAACTAACTGCATGGCATTTTGTTAATCAATAATTAGGTGTAATATATGGCTTCATCTACGAACACTGTGTTGGTCTAGTGATATAAGACCTTGCTAGATCCTCAAGATGACCAAAAGGTTAAGAGTTTGATTCTTGACAGTAACACTAGTTGGGAGGGGTAGTGACGAACCTTGAAAGAGATTAGTTTCTTACCCAAAAAGGGTGCAAGGATACACTTGGTAGTATCTTAATATATATGTCCTCATCTTCATTCTACCTAAATATTAAATGAATTCAGTATAGTCCAGCTTAATATTGTAAAATAGAAAAAAAAAATTACGATTTTGGTTAACAGGCTTTTGTTTGTCCATGCATCACCTTACATCTTGGTATATACTGGTAGGGATATTTACTCACTTAGTGTAGTTTGACCAAATAATTACTGGAGTAGTGTAACTTTTTTGGTAATTACCAAAGTAGTGCATTTTTATGGAAATCGGCTACTAGATAGTCGTTTTGCTTTTTCTTTTTTCTTGGTCCCACCAAAATCAGCAATCCCAGTGGAGTTTATTTTATTTTTATTTTTTCCTTCAGAAATCGTCATAAGAGAAGGAGTTTCTCCTTATTTTTTAATATATATGCCTAAATCGGCAATGGTGGTGGAGGTTTTGTTTTTTATTTTTTTTTCTTCCTAGGAGAATCAGCAATAGAGTAGGAGTTTTAGTTTTTTCCCCTGTGCCCTAGAAGAATCGATAATGTATGTGGAGTTTTACTAATCATTCATAATAAACGAGTTTTAATTTTTATTTTATTCTTGTACCCCTAACAAGAATCGACTTTCTTGGTTGAGTTTTATGTTTAAATTTTTAGTATAATTTTTGTTTATTACCAAACTGTTACTATATCTTGCAACACTAATATTATTAAGAAAAAGAATTACAATATTAAAATTTTAATACATTAAATTCGAAACAACTTTAATGACGTCTATGTGATGAAGTGCCACATGGAGGTGGTTTTCTCTTTCTTGGCGGTTGAACTCTTAATTGTCGTTTATTCCGCTGCTAGATTTTTCCTCCACCACGTGTCTCCAACTGTGGCTCATCATCATCTGAATTATCTTCATCAACATCCTCAACTACAACTTCGTCTTCAGTATGTTGTATACCATAAATGTTTGTAAACGACATAGTAGGACGATAATATTATTGAGAATCGTATGCCAACAATGGTGTACTTGAAGTAGTATTAAACATTGATGGTAGTGAGATTTTAGAATTTGATGACAAATAATTGTATGACTAATTATAATTTGCGAACCCATACGTTTGTTGTTGTAGTTCAGGAGTAACTGATGAAGTATGTCATTGAGAATGACTATCCGTTGAAGTTTATTGTGGAGAGTCAGTTTCCGGTATATGATAATGATGAGTAGGATTAGCTTCATCAATGTGGGTAGAGTATGCATTAGGGTATAGTTCAGCCAATGCTCCCATCATTTCACGTCCAGATGAGAAGATGTCACATAAAGATTGTATGAGATTTATAAGTGAAATTGGAGGACGATTCTGATCACGAATTCTTTTTGCAAATGTGTACTGAAAAATTTAGAGAAAATTAGAATTAAATAATATAATTAAAGAGAAAGTTTAATTTATAAAAAGAATTTTATCATTACATCAGATTGTGCTCCATCTCTAGATATGTATCTTCTAGTCCTTTTTAAGTACCATTGCATATACTCAGAGTAGTGGTTCAAAGGTAAGGTATTTACGGGTAAACCATCTACCATATAGTTATCCCAATTATTCCATATTTGAATCCAGCAATGATGCTTATCTGACCAGTCACAATCAGTTTTGCCACGTAAGTCAACTTTATGAAGTTTTTCACAATTCGCTGGATCTTGTGGAATTAGTTGACCAAAACCAAATTGCTTCATAACCCGATAAGTAGGGTGCCATTCCACAATTTTAAAAAAGATTAGTGGCACACGTGATCGGCTTCTATCCGAGATGTTTGGCAAGAAAAACAGTTAGTAATATGGCATCCACCGAAACTAGTAAAAATGTTACTAAAAAATTAATATAAAATATACAAACAGAATAAAAGTTTAACTTATTATTTCTACATAAAATAAACAAACATAAATAATATACATTTGTAAATAAAATATACAAATATAAATATATTTGATCAACGCGCATACGGTCAGACATTGCACGTATAATATTAACAGCATGTCCAGGAATGTTGGTGGTGATTCAATGTTGTGACCACCTTTATTAGTCATTGTTAGTTAGTAAAAAAATTAATATAAAAATGTTAGTTAGGAAACAGATTAGTGGCACACGTGATCGGCTTCTCTCCGAGATGTTTGGCAGGAAAAACAGTTAGTAATATGGCATCCACCGAAACTGGTAAAAATGTTACTAAAAAATTAATATAAAATATACAAACAGAATAAAAGTTTAACTTATTACTTCTACATAAAATAAACAAACATAAATGATATACATTTGTACATAAAATATACAAATATAAATATATCTGATCAACGCGCATACGGTCAAACATTGCACGTATAATATTAACAGCATGTCCAGGAATGTTGGTGGCGATTCAATGTTGTGACCACCTTTATTAGTCATTGTTAGTTAGTAAGAAAATTTGAATCACTTTTCTTAATTAAAAATTTACATATAATGATAAAATTAATATATGCCTTTTGACCAATGGAAAATAAGGTATTGTTGGATCGCGCAGTCTTGGTGCAAGATTTTCAATACAATCATATGCTCATGATTGAAGGAGTAGTAGACATCCTCCAATCTATTTTTGATCACTAATTATTGCTGCACGATATAGTCCTCAATAAAGACAAGTCAATACAGTTGAGCCCCAACTGTTTTGGAATGTCTCTGTTAAGTCCTCAAGCAAGAGGAGATACATAAGGTGGACTCAGTTACCTTATGTATCTGGCATGAGAAATCCCCCAATTATTCTCAATATAAATGTGCTAGTGTGTTATTCAATAACAACTTCATTAGCATTCTCAGGGAGATCACGAAATGTCCTCTCAAGCCAAATGAGTTTCACATTTTGCCCCATTAATTCGTTTCTACTGGAACAACACCCAACAACTGGATGCAAAGTGCTTCCCAATCCGTACTTGTCACTCCGGTAACAACTTCTCCTTCTATCGGATGCCAATTTGGTAAGCCACATCTTCCTCTTATGTCCCTCGGTTCTACACCATCCACATTTTTTAATTTGTTCAATAGGAACTTCATCCATCTCATTATGAATGTGTGTAGTCTTTGGTCTTCCACTTCTTTTCCTATGCATAAGAGGATTGGGAATGAATATTGGTCCTGAATAAGGGGGGCAATATTCTTCATTACCAATCGGTTGAAACTCACATCCATATGCCTTAACAAGATTATCCAGCCGGTAAATTGGTGAGATAAATTGACCACAATCTAAAGCTAATGAAGCGTATGTTACGATTACATGAGAGCATGGCAATCTTAATGATTGAAATTCTCCACAATCACACCAATTGTCAGTTAGTTTAACAGTGTAAACCATCACTTGCAGACCACCGAATCTAGATACAACTTCAACCTCAGATACTCCGATCTGCCGTAAAAAATACGAACTAGTTGACAAGTAGATTGTCGCTGATTTTCTTTAATCACTTTTGTCAACTCTTTGCAATATATATGCTCTGCCCTAATCATATTAGAAGCTTCATTCTGATGTTGAATGAACCATTCATTTAGTCTATAGTATGTTAATCTCACGAGGGCTGTGATAGGAAGAGCTCTAGATCCTTTTAAAACACCATTAATGCATTCTGCAAGATTTGTGATCATGTGCCCAAAACGTCTACCTTCGTTGTATGCTTGAGTCCAACCATGCACCAGCCTCGGATGTTTTTGCCGCAACAAATTCAACATCCGCTCAAACCGCGGTCGCATCAACTCATAACCTAAAAATTAAATATAAAATTATATGAATCCAGAACATAAAAAATATTTATAAATTTCAAATATAATTAATACATACCCATTTGTACGACTTTGTCTTTGAGATCAGAATCTCGGAATTCCTTATTGAAGTTACTAGCAAGATGATGAATACAAGAAACTGACTGTTCACTAGACCATCCTATTACATGGCTTTAGAGTGCAACTAATAAACATGTCCCCCTATCTGATATGATACATATGTTTGGTTGAGGGGTAACATAAGTCTTAACGTTGTAAAAGAAGCACTCCCAAACTTCTTTCATCTCTCCTTCAACACTAGCAAAAGCAACTGGAAATACTCGTCTGTTTTCGTCTTGTGAACTCGCTATAAGTAATGTTGCAGTATATTTCCCACTTAAAAATGTTCCATCCACTTGTATAATTGGTTTGCAATATGAAAACCCATCAATACATGGTTTAAAAGCCCAAAATACTCTATCCAGTATGAATCGATTACGGTCTTCTATGCCATCTGAAATCTGGTGATGTTCTTGATATTTTACAATTGTACTGGGACATAAATATTGTACAACATTCATCCAACGTGGTAACTCATTGTATGATCCTTCTAGTCACCATACATTTTTGCCAATGCCATTTGTTTTGCTGTCCATGCCTTTCTATATGTCATTGTATAACCAAAACGACTAACAACCTCCTTTACAAGTGCCTTAACTGATATACTTGGATTTGCATATATCAAATTAACAACAAGATCTGAAATGAATGATGAATTTAATTTATTGTGATCTTGGGAAACCAACATAGATACACAACTATGTGATCCATTATTTTTTTTAATCTCTCAAATGTCACGCTTAACGTAAAAAGAAGCGCGAATTTGCCACTCACATCGGACACCAAAATGTGTACATTTCTCAACATATCTATCTGGTCTAGACTCATCAACAACATAATCAAATGAATTTTTAATATGAAATTCTCTAGTAGCATTTATTGTGGCTTCTTTAGATTCAAATTGCATTCTGACAAACAAATTATTATTACTATTGTTCATTAAACTAGTTGTATGACCATAATCACGACCAACTTCAGAAGTTGTATTATGAAAAAATGATGATGAAGTACTATATGTTATTCTACAAATTGAACCAACACCGAATTCGAGCTCCTCCTCATCACTGCATATTTTAATGTCTTCTTTATCACTAAAATCACTAACAATGTCCCATAAAATAGCCATCTACAATTAACAATATTAAAAAAAATAACAAGTAAATATAATGAAGTTAAAAACAATAGGATAAAATATAATAGCTCCAACTGAGAGTACTAACCTATAATCAAGTAAGAATCTTGAAGAAATGAATAGCTCCAAAAGAAATATAGAACAATGCCTTTCACTATCAAGGTTCAATAACAGAAAGAGTATTGCAACTCACTTTAGGAACAAGTTTGAGACGATATGTTTTTAGGGTAAGAAGAGGTAGTGTGTGATTTTATAGAAGTAAAGAGCAACTTGCCGAGAGATGGATATTAAAATGTAAAAAAAGTTAAAACTCCTATCCTATTGTTGATTTTCTTAAGAAGAAAAAAAAATTTAAGCCTACAAAAACAAAAACTCATTTCCTATAAACGATTCTCAAAGTAAAACGCCACATACATTGCCGATTCTGCTAGGGCACAAAAAAAAACTAAAACTCCTACTCCACTGCCACTTCTCCTAGGAGGAAAAAAAATAAAAAAACAAAACCTCCACCACCATTGCCGATTTAGGCATATATATTAAAAAACAAGGAGAAACTCCTTTTGTAATGACGATTTTTGAAGGAAAAAAAACTCCACCCGAGTTTCCGATTTTGGTGGGACCAAGAGAAAAATAAAAAGCAAAATGGCTATGTGGTAGCCGATTTCCATAAAATATACTACTTTGGTAATTACCAAAAAGTTTATACTACTCTGATAATTGTTTGGTCAAACTATACTAACTGAGTAAATTTCCCTATAATGGTACCTGCGTGGAATGGTTTTTGGACCGAAGGAAATAAAAACTTGATAATCCTTTTCACAAGTATTTTTATAGGGTAATGATATATCATGCTACAAATTTTCCTACCCACGAGAAACTCATATAGACTCTAACTTGCAAATAAATTTTTAACTAACCCGCAAATAAACTCTAGTTTATCTAGTTGATTGATCCATTCTAAGTTTCTCATGCCCCAACTATTATTTTTTATTTTAATCATTCTTAAATTTAGTATTTATTTTTAGTTCTTTACTTTATTAAAAAATCAAAATAAAATTTAACTAAAAATGTATTTGGGAAGCTAATTTATTATTAGTATTTAATACACATTTTTTGAGTGTGCTTACCCAAAAAGGGTGATCATTAATATTGTCAAGCTTATAAAGTTTTTGTGAATGAGTAATGTTATATCCCCTACTATATTTTCTTATTAATTATTCTATCTACAAGAATATGTTACATGTCACTTGTAAATCAATCATTAATAAATAAAATATCATCTTGTGACATATGTCACTTTCTTATGAGTGAAATGATTAGTAGAAAGATTTAGTATGGAAATATATCATTTTCCTATTGTTTTTGTTTCTTCCAGATACTCCTTTATATTTTTTATGTTTAATCTTATGTATATAGATTCAGAAATCATTAAATGATTTACAAATTTGAAATAATTTAATTAAAATAAACTTATTTAATCTTCATTGAAAAATAAATTAAAATGAAATGTAGAAATCAAAGAAATAAAAGTATAAATGTGTATTGAATGAAACATATTAGGGACTGAAATGATACTATTTTCTTTAAATAAAATATTAAAAGGAAATAAAGCTTATAACCATTATATTTGATTTAAAATCCTATTTAAGCCACCAATAATGAGCAATGTGCAACGAGGGAAGATAATGAGGGGGATGAAATGAGAAACGAGACAAAGGTATTGGTACTGCCAAGAAAGAAGGATGCTTGATTTTTGTACTCACAAGTTGTCACAAAACTTGCAACCTATGGGAAAACGACAAATTTGGGGAATAATACCACATTTTTTGGATTAATTTAATAGAATTCATTATATAATTTCGAAAGTGAGCAAGAGGAGACATTTATAACAAATTCTTACGATTTAAAACTTTTACCTAGATTCATATTTTAGGGACAATGATAAAAAAATAATAAGAGAGGATCTAACTGAAACATTGTAATGAATACCATCATTAAAGGTCATTTGTTCCTCAAAATATAAGGTATGATCATTTGACTTTTTTAAAGTACACTTCATAGGATAAAGTGCGTATATAATAAAAATCAAAACTTGAAATATGATAAGATTTATGGACATAAATAAAAAGTTTTAAACATTGATTTACTGTATTGTTCTATTCTGTTTTAAATGTTGTTATATATTACATTCATGGTTTTGGTGAACTAACTAGATAAGATTAGGCTTATCTTAATAATTTAGTGTATTTTTCTATTGAATGCTTATACGTGGATTATAAATAGTGGTATAGTTACTAGTGATACTATCACATTATCACATCCATCTTTATTATTGTTATCTTGTTATTATTTTATA
Source organism: Lupinus angustifolius (assembly GCF_001865875.1). Classification (NCBI taxonomy): domain Eukaryota; kingdom Viridiplantae; phylum Streptophyta; class Magnoliopsida; order Fabales; family Fabaceae; genus Lupinus; species Lupinus angustifolius. The sequence continues at coordinate 30,774,431 of NC_032009.1, read as the reverse complement.
TTGTTACTGCCACCATTATCATTACTATCACCCATTCCTTTTGGGACTTCCAATATCACCCCACTATCTCCACATCACTAGTATCATGATCACACTATCATCATATTGGGTTGTTGTAGTCATCATGGAAAAAAATATATGGTTTGTCATTTGCATATAATTTAGATATCATATCTCTTTCTCATGAGTTATAGATAATAGAATTTATAAGGATCATATCCTATTTTAGTATTAAGGGTATGTATGGGTGGGGTTGAGTTGGATAAGACTTGTCACTTACTCAACCCGAAATATAAATTGAGTTATTTTTTGAACCAGAATTCGACTCTAGACCAAAAGCTTTCTGGGTCCGAATATTGATCAAACTAGCTTTTGGAACCTGAATCAAGCCACAGACCTCATTAAGTATAACACATAGCTTCATACTCCTTTCAGATAATGTTTTCTTAATATTATTTATTATTATGAATATGTAATTTGACATATAAAATTATATATATGTGAATATTTTGTAAATCATTATATATATATATATATATGTTTATCTTATGGAAAAAAAATAGAGAATCAATGATATACAAAGTGACATACACATTATGGTAATAAGCCATTTTTACAAAAATATCCTAAATAACTAGGCAAAACAATTGAAAAATATGAAATTATATTAACACATAAACTGTTAAAATAAAATGCACTATCTAATTTGCGATATCATAATTGAACAAATACATAGACAGATGAGAAATGAGTAATCATGTGACGGATCAGGTCAAAAAATGTTTGTTCCTTATCCGAACCTAAATATTCCATTTAATTTTTGAATATAAATTCGATCATAAACTTGATGAAACCCAGTTATATTTGGATCAAATCATGATTGAACCAAACTGAGTGAATGGATATAGTCTATACTTGTTCACCCCTATTTAGTATTATCAAACTTTCTTGTTTTATTCTTAGTTATGCCAAAAATCGCAAGGCCCAAGCAACACGATGATAAAATTGGAAAATGATTGCAAGTCAAATTTCATGTTGGGAAGTCTTAGCAGGAGAGGCTATAAGAAAGGTTTGAGATAGAAGGATAATTTGTGGAGAAAAAAATATTCACTACATTGATTGAGAATGAAGAGGAAAACCCTCTTAATATACAACCTTCCAAAGAGGAAAGGATAAACAGAAAATAACAAACCTGAAACTACCTAACTAACCTATTTCGTATAATGGGCCTTTTACATTATAAATTAGTTGGGCAGAATAGATGAATTCTACTTAACTAAGCCACATATGAGCACAAGAACTAGGCCAAGTGCTTAAGCTAAACGGTTAGACTGAAGGTCATCATGAGCAACATGGCCTTGCGATAGTGAAGCTAACCCGAAAGAAAGTCATGAAAGGGTGTGGAATATAGAGGCTTAGTGAACACATCAACTAGTTGTTGAGAAAAAGAAATTGGTAGTAAGTAATCATACCTTGCTGGATTTTATCATGAACAACATGACAATTTATTTCTATGTGTTCAGTTATCTCATTAAAGATATGATTGTGAGCTATATAGATTGCATATCTGTTTTCACAATAAACTAAAGTTGGATGAGCAATGGAGAGTTATAAATCATCAAACAAATTTTTCAACCATTGAATTTCACAAGCTAAGCTTCCAAGTGATTTATATTATGCCTCAGATGAAGAACTGCTAAATGTGCTTTGTTTCTTTGTCTTACATGAAATTATTGAGATGCCAAAGAACACATAAAAACCGGTGATTGACTTGTGTGTGTCTAGACTAGAAGCCTAATCTGAGCATGCAAATCATTTGAGTTTGAGGTTGGAAGTAGTGGAGAAAAACAATCCTTGAGATATAAATGACTTGAGATAGTTAATAACTTTTATGGCAGCCTTATAGTGTGTTCCATTGGATTTTCCATATATAAGCTCAACTGTTGGACTACATATGAAATATCGGGTCTAGTTATGGCTAAGTAAATCAACCTGCCCACAAGGCGCCTATAGCAAGAAGGAACAGATAAGGGAGTGCCTTGGTTCAGCTGAAGCTTGACTGAAGGATCAAAAGGTGTTTTGGCTACTTTAGACCCTAGACATCCAGATTCCTCTAATAGAGAGAGTGTATATTTTCTCTGATTTAGATGTAGCCCAAGCTTAGTTCTTGTAATTTGAAGCCCCAAAAATTACCTTAAGTTTCTCAAGTCTTTAATTTGAAATGTTTAGTGTAAGACAATTTTGACATGATTGATCTCTTGAATGTTATTGCCTGTTAATATTAAGTCATCTACATACACTAATATTGCAGTGAAGGAGTTGGAGTTAGCTTTGGTAGACAAGGCTTGATCAACTTCTGAGTGAGAGAAACCTTTTGAAATTAGTTTGTTGGATAGAGTGGTCTGTCATTCTCTACTAGCCTGCTTCAGTCTCTATAATGATTTATGAAGTTTGCAGCCCATGTTGGGATGAGGTAGTGATAAACCAGGAGGTGGAACCATAAAAACCTCCTCATGTAAGTCATCATGGATGAAGGCATTATTGATGTCTAATTGTTGCAAGAACATCTCTAGCAATTGTGATTTTGACTACTAGAGACAAGATATCAAATTAATCAACCCCTTAGACTTAAGTGAAACCTTTTGCTACAAGATTAGTTTTATATCTCTCTAAGGAACCATATGCATTGTACTTAATATTGTAGACCCACTTGCAGCCAATTGGTTGTTTGTTTGGAGGTAATTCAGCAAGGGACTAAGTATCATTAAAGGTGAGGGCTTGAAGTTCTTTATTCATAGTTTCTTGCCAAAGAGGTATTTTAGAAGCTTGAATATAGGAAGATGTTTTTGTGTGGGTTGTTATGGACATACATAAAGATTTATGTGAAGAGGAAAATTGAGTGTAAGAAAGAACAGAAGGTAGAAGGTGAGATGTATCTGAAGATGAATTGGTAGAGCTTCGAGTTGTTACAGCAAGGTCACAACAAAAATATTGAAGGCATGAGGATGGCTTTTTGGTCTAAGTTAGTGTCTTGTAGGAGGGTGTAGAGGCTGAAGATGAGATTTGTGGTTCATTGTTGGTGAGGGAAGAGTCATATGGATCAGTGTTGGTGTCATGATCGAACTCTAATGTAGGACAAATGGAAGAAGGTATGGGGGTAGGTAAGGTGTTGGAATTTTCATTGGTGATGGATTCAAATGGGAAGTTATTTTCATACAATAAGACATCTCTATAGAGAAAGATAGAATGAGATTGAAGGTGATATAAAATATATCCTTATAACCATTGAATACAACTTTCTTAGCCATTACGTCAAATATTGATCTATGTGATGTGATGGTATTGGCAAAGGCCAGTCCACCAAAAACGCAAAAGTGAGACATGGATGGTAATTCAGAAAAAGGATTGGTTGGGGCTACTATTCTTAAGGAGAAGTGTGGGAAGCCTATTTATGAGATGTGTGACATGTTGGACAACAAAGTTATATAATTTTCAAGGGAAATGAGATTGAAGGAACATGGCATGAGCGACATTCAAGATGTTTTGGTGTTTCCTCTCAACAATGACATTTTGTTGAGGGTTCTCAACACAAGTCCTTTGATGGATGATGCATTTTGAAGCAAGAAATTTATGCATCAAGAACTCAACACCATTGCCACTCATATGGGTTTTAATTTTTATGTTGAATTGGGTTTCAATATATGCTGAAAAATTGACGAGGTGAGGCATAGTCTCTACCTTTGCTTTCATGAAAATTACCCAAGTAAAATGAGTTCTTTCATCAACAAGGGTCAAAAAAACATTTGTACCCAAATCTAGAAGGAGTGGAGTAGGGTCCCCATATGTCTACATGAAGGAGATCAAAGGGTTTAAAATTATGTTGTACTAGTAGTAAATGGTAATATCTTTTGCTTAGCAGGATGACAAATATCACATGCAGTAAAATATTTATTGCAAGTTGGTATGGAAGTGAAATGCTTAGCAAGTAAAGTTAATACAAAATGTGGGACATGACCAAATTTGGTATGCTATAAGATGTCTTGAGTAGGTTTCTTTACATTGGTATGATAATTAAAAGAATTATAGGCTAAAGAATCTATTTGAGGTAGAGTGAGCACATATAGACATTGTTGCATATTAGTTGAATCAATCATCTTCTTGGTAGTATTCTGCAATATAACACATTGATTTTGAGAAAAAAGAAGATGACAACGCAAGGTATTGATCGATTTATGGACAAAGACTAAATTGACATCAAATTGTGGGACATATAAGACACCATGTAGTATTAGGTTGTGTGTGAGTTTAATGGTGCTAGAAATCTTTGTGGAGACTTTATTACCATTTGGCAAGGTGATGAGGATGGGGGATATCCTTATGTGTATGCTGAATTTTTTTAGATCATGACTTATGTGATTCGTGGCTCCATTATCCAAGAGCCATTGGAGACTATGATACCTGAAGGAGGAGAATGAATTGAAGTATTGGCAATAGAGTTAACCACAAGGGTTTATTTTGATTAAGATAGTCCAGGATCCCTTGGATTTGCTCCTTAGTAAAAATTCTGCCAGTATCTTGATTATTTCTTTCGTCTTGATTGGCTATAGAGGAGTTATATTCTTCATTGTTGAGAGAAATCATGGCATGTTTCACCATTTTTCCATATTATTTGATTTAAATCCTAGAGGATATATATGCTTTAAGATACATGTATCAATGGTGTGATTAGTTCTATCACAAAAGGTACAATACTTATTTCCTTGTCCCATTCCCATACCATTGAACCTACCACCCCTTCCTTTAAAACTTGATCTTCCTCTATCTAAAGCCATATAAATTGTTTGAATTGTTGTTACTTCTGGATTGGTAACTCTACTGAGATTGAGAGTTGGCATACATTATCTTGGGTTCCATTTCCAGAGCAGGCCCGTGGAGTTGTTGAACTACCTTTCTTATTGCATCAACATAGAGAAGGCCTTCCCAATAGTGGGAAGGGGATCATTTAACGTGATTTGGGATCTCACCTGAACATATTACTCATTGAGTCCCTTCAAGAAACGAATCACATAATCTTGCTCTCTCTATAGTCTTACCAAATCAATTACTCCACAAGAATATGCTATAGCATACTTACATCCTCTAATTGGTCTGAAATTCTCAATTTCCTTCAATTGGGTGAAAAAAATTGAGATGCTGCAATTTTCTTGATAGAATTCCTCTTGTAATTCTGCTATTCTAAAAACATCAGCTTGAGAAATCTCTCGTGTAAGTCTCTCCATACAGTAGGTGCATCATTCATCAATAGTATTGATTTTACAATTGGATCTTCAACAGAGTGTTAAATCTAAGACTATATTGTATTGCACATCAGCCAAGAACAGTGCAAGGACTCTTCCAGATGAGGTTTTTGAGAAAAGATTGATAGAGAAGGATAATCTATGGAGAGAAAAATATTCACTATATTGATTGAGAATGTAGAAGAAATCCCTTTTAATATACAACCTCCCAAAGAGGAAAGGAAAAATAGAAAATAATCGACCCGAAACTAACTAACTAACCTATTTGGTATAATGGGCCTTTTACATTATAAATCAGTTGGGCCTAATAGATGAATGCTACTTAATTATGCCACATATGAGCATAAGAGCTAGGCCAAATGCTTAAGCTACCCATTTAAAGTGTTTGTCATCATGAGCAACATGACCAAGCCATGGCCTTGTGATAGTGAAGCTAACACCCCCTTCAAGTTGGGTGATGTACATCCAAGAGAACCAACTTAGAAAGAAAGCCATGATAGGACATGGAATGCAGAAGCTTAGTGAACCCATCAGCTAGTTGTTGAGAAGAGATTGGTAGTCAGTGAATGAGTCTTTGCTTGATTTTCTCAACAACATTTCCATGTGTTTAGTCCTATCATGGAAGGTAGGATTGTGAGCTTGATAGATTGCAGATCTATTGTCGCACTAGACTGAAGTTGGATGAGCAATGTAGAGTTGTAAATCATCAAACAAATATTTCAACCATTGGATTTCATAAGCTAAGCTTCAAAATTCTCTATATTCTGCCTCATATGAAGAACGGATAACTACGTTTAATTTCTTTGTCTTTCATAAAATTAATAAGCTGCCAAGGATCACACAAAAACTAGTGATTGACTTCCGTGTGTCTAGAAAACAAGCTGAATACGAGTTTTCAAATCCTTTGTGTTTGAGGCTGGAAGCAGAGAAGAAAAACAACACTTGAGATAGTTAAGAACTCTTATGGCAGCCTTATAGTGCGTATCCATTGGATTTTACATGTACAAGCTCAACTATTAGACTGCATATGAAATATCGGGTCTAGTGATGGTTATGTAAATCAATCTGCCCAAAAGGCACCTATATCAATAAGGATCAGAGAAGGCAATGCCTTGGTTGAGCTGAAACTTGACTAAAGGATCAAAATATGTTTTGGCTACTTTAGACCCAAGGTATCCAAATTCCTCTAATAGAGAGAGGGTATACTTTCTCTCATTTAGATGTAGCTCCAGCATTGATCTTTCAATTTCAAGCCCGAAAAAGTTTCTTAGGTTTCCCAAGTATTTAATTTGAAATGTTTGGTGTAAGACAATTTTGACATGATTGATCTCTTGAATGCTATTGCATGTCAATATTAAGTCATCTACATACACCAATATTAATGTTAAGGAGTCGGATTCAGCTTTGGTAAACAAGGCTTGATCAACCTGTGAGTGAGAGAAACTTATTCAAATCAATTTGTTGAATAGAGTGGTTTTGTCATTATCTATTAGCTTGTTTTAAACTCATATAATGAATTGTGATGTTTGCAGACCATCTTGGGATGGGGTAGTAATAAACTAGGAGGTGGAACCATAAAAACCTCCTCGAGTAAGTCACCTTGACGGAAGGCATTATTGATGTCTAATTGCTGCAAGAACCAATATTTGGTGGTTGCTAGAGCTAGAAGAACTCTAACAGTTGTGATTTTGACTACTGGGGAGAAGATATCAAAGTAATCAACCCCTTCTAGTTGAGTGAACCCTTTTGCTAAAATCCTAGCCTTATATCTCTCTAAGGAACCATCTACATTGTACTTAATCTTGTAGACCCAATTGCAGCCAGTATATTGTTTGTTTGGAGGTAATTCAACAAGGGACCAAGTATCATTAAAGGTGAGGTCTTGAAGTTGTTTATTCATAGCTTCTTGCCAAAGATGTAGTTTAGAAGCTTGAGTATAATAAAATGGTTATGTGTTGGATGTTATGGACATATAGAAGGATTTATAGGAAATGGAACCATGCGCATAAGAATGAACAAAAAGATAGAGGGTGAGAAGTACCTGAAGATGAATTGGTAGAGCTTCGAGTTGTTGCTGAAGGTTACAATGAAAATCTTGAAAGTATGAGGTGGCCCTTTTGGTTTTAAGTCAGTTTCTTGTAGGGGGTGTAGGGTTATAGATGATATTTATGGTTCATTGTTGGTGAGGGTGGATTCATGTAGGTTAGTGGTGGTGTCATGATCTAATTCTAATGTATGAAAAGTGGAAGAAGGTAAGGGGGTAGGTAAGGTGTTGGAATTTTCATTGGTGCTGGATTCAAAGAAGAATGTATTTTCTTAAAATATGAGACCTCTAGAGAGAAAGATAGAATGAGATTGGAGGTCATATAAAATATATCCCTTGGTCCCATCATTAAAACCAATGAATACAGATTTCCTAGCCTTTGGGTCAATGTTTTATCTATGTGATGTGATTGTATTGGCAAAGGCTACGACAACCAAAAACTCTAAAGTAAGATATGGATGGTAATTCAGAAAAAAGGATTAGTATGGGCTATTATTCTTAAGGAGACATGTGTGAAACCTATTTATGAGATGTGTGAGGCATGTTGGATAGCAAAGTTCCATAATTTTGAAGGCAAATGAGATTGAAAGAATAGGGAATGAGGCACATTGAAAATATGTTGGTGTTTCCTCTTAACAATGCCATTTTGTTGAGGGTTGTCAATACAAGGACTTTGATGGATGGTGCATTTTGAAGCAAGGAAATCATGCATCAAGAAATCAACACCATTGTCACTCCTAAGGGTTATGAGTTTTGCTTTGAATTGGTTTCAATATAGGCAAAAAAATTGATGAGCTGAGGCCTAGTCTCTACCTTTGCTTTCATGAAAATTACCCAAGTAAAACGAGTTCTATCATCAACAAGGGTCATAAAATATTTATGCCCAAATATAGAAGGAGTGGAGTACGATCCCCATATGTCTAAATGAAGAAGATCAAAAGTTTTAACACCATATTGTACTAATAGTAAATGCTAATCTCTTTTGCTTAGCAAGATGACAAATATCACAAGCAGCAAAATATTTATTGCAAATTGGTATGAAAGTGAAATGTTTTGCAATAAAGTTAATATAGAATATAGGACATGACCAAATCTGGTATGCCATAAGGTGTCTTAAGTATGTTTCTTTATATTGGTATGAAAAATAAAAGAACTATAGGCTAAAGAATCTGTTAGAGGTAGAGTGAGCACATAGAGACCTTGTTGCATATTACCTGAACCAATCATCTTCTTGGTAGTGTTCTACAAAATAGCACACTTATTTTAAGAAAAAATAAGTTGACAATGCAAGGTACTGATCAATTTATGGACAAAGACTAAATTGACATGGAATTGTGGGACATACAAGACATAATGTAGTATTAGGTTGTGTGTGAGCTTAATGGTGCTAGACATTTTTGTGAAGACTTTATCACCATTTGGGAAGGTGATGAGGATGAGGGATATCTTTCTATGTGTGCTCAATTTTGTTAGATCATGACTTATGTGATTTGTGGCTCTATTACCTAAGAGCCATTGGGATATTATGATACCTAAAAGAGGATAGGGAATTGCAGTGTTGGCAGTAGAGTTAACCACATGGCTTGTATTGGGTTTGTTCTGATTGAGAAGGTCTAGGAGCCCTTGGATTTGCTCCTTAGTAAAAATTCTACTAGTATCTTCATTATGTCTTTCATCTTGATTGGCTGCAGAAGAGTTATGTTCTTCATTGTTGAGATAAATCATGGCATGGTTCACCATCTTTCTAGATTTATTTGATTGAAATCCTAGTGGATATCCATGTTTTAAGAAGCATGTATCAATGGTGTGATTGGTTCTATTATAAAAGGTACAATACTTACTTCTTTGTCCCCTTCATGTATCTTTTAACCAACCACCCCTTTCTCTAAAGCTTGACCTTCCTCTTCCTCTAAAGCCATGTGATTTGTTTGAATTGTTGTTACTTTTGGATTGGTAACTCTGTTGAGATTGAGAGTTGGCAAACATTATCTTGGGTTCCATTTCCAAAGCAGTCCTAGAGAGTTGTTGAACTGCCTTTCTTATTGTATCAACATAGATAAGGTTGTCCTCATAGTATGAAGGGGGTCATTTAAGATGATTTGGGATCTCACGTGAGCATATTGTTCATTGAGTCCCTTCAAGAAATGAATCACATATTTTTGCTCTTTGTACAACTTAACCAAATCAATTACTCCACAAGAACAGGCTATGGCACACTTACATCCTCTAATTGGTCTGAAATTCTCAATTTCCTTCCATAAGGTTTTCAATTGGGTGAAAATTTCTGAGATGCTACAATTTCCTTGACTGTGATGGAATTGCTCTTACAATTATGTTATTCTAAAAACACCAGCTTGAAAAAATATCTCTTGTAAGTCTCTCCATACATGAGTTGTATCATCCATCCATAGTATTGATTTTAAAATTGATTCTTCAACAAAGTTTTGAATCCAAGACAATATCATTGTGTTGCACCTTAACCAAGAATTGGGCAAGGAGTCTTCGAGAGGAGGTTGAGTTATGTTTCCATCAATGAAGTGAAGCTTGTTCTTTGATTTCAATGTGAGTTTCATAGCCCTTGCCTATAAATGATAATTCTTTCAATTCAACAAAAGGGTCACGAGAATAAGGGCAAAGCTTTTGTTTGAATGGAGGAAATTGGGATTATTGTGAGGATCAATGTTATGACTCTGATTCGCCATTGTTTCGGGGAGAAAAAAAGAAGAAAGAATGAATGGTTTCTTGATTTGGGAGATGAAGAATGAGACTGAAGACGAATCAAAGCCGAAGCTCTCATACCATCTTAGCAGCGGAGGCCATGAGAAAAGATTAAGAGAGAATGATAATTTGTGGTGAGAAAAATATTAACTACATTGATTGAGAATGAAGAGGAAATGCCTCTTAATATCATGGTTGTTAGGACCAGACCAGACTGGATGGTCTGACTGTCACCCGGAAGTCGAGATGGTCTCGTACCACCCCACTACCTGGAAGTTCTTCCAAGCCATTTTGGAGCATGATAAATATGGTCTAACCGGGTTAGACCGGGAGAAGCCAGAATAAACCGGTTGATTAAACTGGGTTGTCTAACTTGTAGAAAACCTAGAGAATCAAGCTCTAGCTCACCTTTGCCATCACTCTTGCTCTCACCATCATTCGTTGTAAGTCTTCTGTATTGTGGGATTAGAACAATGAAACGATGAACAAAAAGATTGAATCATGGAAAAACAAAAATAGCAATTAGAAAGTGAAGGAAGGAAACTGTGAATGAGCTTTATGAGAGTGAAATATAAATGGAGGAGAGTGAAATAGATAGGGGGAGTAAAACAAATATGGGGAAGAGTGAAATATAGATGGGGAAAGGGAAAAGTCTAGACTTTCATAGTTTCTCTCTCATCTCACCAATAGTGGGTTAATATGTTATATTATTGTGTATGTTATGTATATATGTATGTTAATATGTTATGTATGTTATGTATATATGTCTATAAGTTAATATAGTGAGTTAATGTGATGTATATATCTATGTATGTATGATAAACTTCTTTGCTCATATCAGCAATGCCAATGTAATAATGATACTCAAATGAATTAGAATATTTAATTTGTCTATGAGATAGTTCAGAGTTATCTTTTAATTTATAATTCTAATTATATAAGATTTAAACTTGTTTGATGCACTTTTATTTTAATTTATATATGCATATATTATGCAAAACATGGTGCTCATAAATGTATTATTCACTTATTTTAATTTATTATATAATGTATAATTACATATGATATTATTATATAATTCGGTCCAACTAGATGATCTAACCGGCTAGAATATGTATGAGACATCTTCCGGGTTGATGTCCAGTTTGAGTTTCATAACATTGCTTAATATACAATCTCCCAAAGAGGAAAGGAAAAACAGAAAATAACAAACTTGAAACTACCTAACTAGAAAGGAAAAACAGAAAATAACAATCTTGAAACTACCTAACTAACCTATTTAATATAATGGGCCTTTTACATTATAAATTAGCTAAGTCCAATAGATGAGTGCTACTTGACTAAGACACATATGAGCACAAGAGCTAGGCCTAGTGCTTAAGCCAGATGGTCAGAGTGTTGGTCAACGTGAGCAATATGATCAAGACATGAAGATAAAGAAAGCTATGTTGAACAACTTTTTTTTTAAATAAAAAACGAAAATGAAGAAATGGCGTAAGAGAATTTCCAGTTTAAGTAAAGCTTTTACATATTTAATCTTTCTATAATTGAGTATAATAAACATGAGTGGAAAAAGTATAAATCACATTGGAAAGTTGAACAATTTTTTGAAATAAAAAATAAAAATGAAGAAATGGCGTAAGAGAGTTTCCAGTTTAAGTAAAGCTTTTACATATTTAATCTTTCTATAAGTGAGTATAATAAATATGAGTGGAAAAAGTATAAATCACATTGGAAAGTAGTTTAATAAAATTAGTCAACATGAAATTTTACTTATAAAGCTAATAATTTGATTCAAACCTTTTACATAAGACTTTAATTAACTATAAAAAGCGAAAAGAAAAGAACAAATATGGAAGTTGTTTGGGTAGTTGAATAAATAATATTCTAAACTCAGAATTTTAAATTAAGTGAAATTTGGTTTGGATAGAAAAGTCACGGCACTTTCATCAATTTCTCGATTCCATGTTATGTTTTTTATAACTTTTCCCATATATGATTCTTTATAATTTGTTTCTCTCTATTTTTCATTACTTTTTTCCTATCTAGTCACAATTGCATTTTTTTTTTCATTTTCTTTCTCTTACCTTTCTATCTATATCTTTCCAACCCTTTTATAAAAGTATAATATAGTACATATATATATATAGCATCTTTGTATAGTAATATTAATCATGACCTGACTTAAATAAACTATAAAACCCATAACTAGGGCTCTCTCGTTTTACTAACATCAATAGAAAGTTATAACTTTTGAACTTTTCTAAATAGATCTTATATAAATGTCTTTTCTCCTCTATGTCCCCTTCTTCAATGGCCAATATTAGCTTATTTTTTCATTTCATGTTTAAATTTATTTATTTTTCTAGTAAAAAAAAGTATATTCAAATATTCACTTTCCTCATTATTATTCATCGTTCTTTTATGTCGACCATAAAAAAACTAATTTTCTTAATTTTGAATTGAAAATAACATTTTTAATAATATAAAAATAAGAAACAAGATTTAACTCATGCATAAAAAATGAAGAAATTAAAAAAAGATACACATTAACATTTATATTACCCCCTCATAAAATCTTGAAGTTTATTCACTAATTCAAAAATTAAGGGTGACAAAAATATTTACACTCCATAAAGCTTTAGTTGGTTGTTATCTGTCTAACATAACTTTCACATTTTATCTAGGCTTAGAATCAACTATGTATAGCATCAAGCACGCATAGGCAGTAGGCACACATAGACTTACAGTTCAATATTTTGTCAATGAATATGATTTATGATAAAACATTATGACGTCGTTTGATTCATGTAACTGGTCATAATGCAGGTATCCATAATAATAACTTATGAGTAAAGACAAATATACGCATAATCACAATTTAATATTTTCATAAATATTACATATATTTTAAATTTTATTATTTTTGAGATTATATTATCTCTTTTATTATTATTCATGCAATAATTATTTATATGCAATAATTATTACAAAACATATAAATATATAATTAAGGTTAAATATTTATTGACTACTTGTGGATACCCACTACCTTTGTGAATACTCACAAATATGTGTGAATATGGTCATATGTAAGCACTCTCGAACTACTCCCATATGAGTACTAGTTTTAGAGTTCAAGAAGGAAAGAAAGTAGAAGGAATGATGGTTGAAAGAAAGAGAAATAATAAAAAAAATAAGATAATAATTTTGTTGTTTGATATGATTTAAAATGAAAAAAACAAGAAGGAAAAAATGTATATTTATACATTATGCATCTAAAATGATATAAATGCAATTATTATTTATATAAAAAAATTATTTAATATATCTAATTTTTAAACACTATATTTTATTGTTGCAAATTACATAAATAAATAAAAATTGTGATAATATTGATCATTTTTTAAGTATCATAGAAAATTTAAAGTTTAATAAACAATTTTTGTTTATAAAATTTAATGAATATCATTCCCACTAATGCATATAAAGAAAACAAAACTCACATTTGATAGTCACTTTTATATTTCTAATCATCTCATTTTTGCATGTTTGTGTTTTTATTACTAATTTATTTATTATTTGTTATTTTTTATGTAATTTTAAGTAATTATGTTTTTTCTTAAATTTCACAACGAAATTAAAATTAAGTAAACTAATTGCACATGAAACTAAATATAAACAAAGAAGTTCTTTATATTATATCTATTTTCACCCAGAATATTATTCTTTCAATTCTTTTATGGCGAAATGCAAATTTGTAATTTTTATGGTTTTCATTTCTTTCTCCATTTTCTTCACAGACTATGGGAGAAATTTTTATGGGGTCCATGCATATTTTTTCTTCCCCTCTATTTAATGTTGGAACCAAAAAATGGAAAATGACATTTCTACTACTTTTTTCTCTTGTTTTCTATAGAATCAAACATAGCCTTAGACAATTAATATAGCGTATGTCAGTTCTTACTTTTTTATTTAGAGTCAATGAACAACAACATGAATGATGATTAATGATGCGCTAATACTGATAGTATTAAAAACTAGAGTTAATTACACTGACACCCCTGAGTTTTAGTGAAATTACATAAATCATCCCTCACTTTTCTACACCTACACAAACCTCCCCTAATTTTTATACTTTCATTACACTAATCACCCCTGCATGAGAAATAAGTGTAATCTTTTAAACAAAAAATGTGATAAATGCAATTAAGTTAAACAAAACATGGTATATTGTGAGGAAAAATCCAAATAATATACAAAGTAATGTACCTTTATTATTTTTGGTTACAAAATGCATCAACAATTCTAAAAAGATATTGTTTAAATCACTTTTATATTATATCGTAACGAACTAAAAATAATAAAGAGTTATCAACTCATATATTATTTGGACTTGTCTCCATAATATATCATGTTTTGTTTAACTTAATTGCATTTATCACATTTTTTGTTCACAAAATTACACTTATTTCTCATGCAGGGGTGGTCATTATAATGAAAGTATAAAAATGATGGAGTTTGTGTAGGTGTAAAAAAATGAAAGGTGAATTATGTAATTTCACTAAAACTTAAAGGTTTCAGTATAATTTACTCTAAAAACTATTATAATAAGGTTCATAAATATTAAGAAGAAAGTAAATGTAGTAATAAAGTGAAGTGTGATTAATGAGAAAAAGTATCCTCTTCACTAATAAAGAGATAATTAATTGTTTTTACTTATAACTTTAATGACAAAAATGTTATTTCATTATATGTAAAAAGATAAAAATATCTTACCATATTAATTTTTCTCTTATTTTTGTGATATTTTCATAGGAGCCCAGCCCCATTAAGGAAGAGTTATGCATGTCTTAATGAAGATTATGAGAATATTTAATTGCATATAGTGACAAGAGAGCATGTGTGAGAGAGAATAGTAAGAGAAAGAAATAGAAGGGAAGTTGTGATAGTACATCCACACTGTTTGTGTTGTATTATGTTGTGCTCTCTCTCACTCTCTTCTGCTCACCGCAACACAACAAAATGGTATGTTTCTTCACTTCTTCATACTCCAATTCTATTTATATTCATCTCTAATTTCTCTCATTTGACTCATCATTCCTCACTCACTATTCAATATTCACTATTCACCATTCATCATTTCACTACAACATAGTAAGTTCTCTCTTTCTCTTACTTTTGATAAGAGCAATCATACAAACAAAAAAGTACTCATTTTTTAGCACTGTTGATGTATCAAAATTGAAAACACATCTTCATTACCTTATTCTTTCTTTCGGGTTTCTTTGCATTTTTATTTTTTGTTTAAAAAAACAAAAAAAAAAACATTTTTTTATGATTATTTATTTATGAGTACTTCTCTACTGTGTTTCCATTATTTTTTAGTGTTTATTTCCATTTATGGTAGAGTCAGATTGTAGCTTCCTTTTTTCAAAGACTGATATTAATGTTAAGTAAAGGCTAGACTTTTAACCTTACCCTATCATAAAAAATGTGTTTTTTTCTACACTCTTCATCTTCCTCCTTTTTTTATCTGTATACCCTTTTAAGGTTTATCATTTTCTCGGGAAAGTTGTATGCTAAGAAAGTTAGGTTTCCATGAAAGTTGTGTTTATTTCCTTATCTCTCTTTTTCTGTGCTGCAAGAGCTATAGGTTGTGCCCTTTTAAGGGTAAAGGGACCAAAGACTTTCCTTTGTTCTAGCATTGGATTCCATTACTTCTTAAAACTTTATCTAAATAAAGCTCAATGATGTATATTTGATTGGTTATATTAACCTCATGAACCTACAAGTCATAGCAAACAAGACTTGTCATTTTCATAGGGTCCATGAAGTGGATAGAAATCACCTATCATGAACAGTACCCATTCCATATCCTGAAACAGGAATGTGATTAGCCGGAAATAAGGAATGTGACACATTTGGGGACTCGTGATCCTTGTCCCCATGAAGTATCATTGAATATAAAGCATGTTATTATTTTATTGTCTTCAGACATTTATGACTAGGAAGGTTAGTTGTTGGCCTTAGTTTTTAAGGAAAGCTAAAACTAGTTCTGTTGGTAACTATTTTTCTAGTGTTGGAAGTTCTGGTCTGTCTATAATATTTATCATTTGTTGGGGTTGTTGTGGTGGGTCCCATTCAATGGTTGCCTACTTCTGACATTGCATAAGAATTATTGGAATTAAAGCTTCCAATGTTGAAAGGGATGTTATGGTAAATGAAGAGAGAAAACACATTGCATAAATTGTAAGGGCAATCCATTGTAGGAACATGGTAGTACATTCTGTTAATGCTATGAATAAATTGTAAAATGGCTACAAAAATGTTAGTGAAGTTTAGATTTGGGAAATACTAGTAGACTTAACCTTGAATGGGAACTTAATTATGTAAGTGCCATAATTTGACCAAGTGAGAAGTTCGTTTACATTTTAAATTTGGTAGGACTACAGTTAACTTAATAAATGTGTGGTAAATTGAGAGTAACATGTCCTAAAGTGTGTATCACTCTATATAGCATTTTTTTTCATTGGTCAGAAAAGTAAAATATGAATTAAATATATATTAATTTTGTAATTTCTGACCAATGAAAAGAAAATGGTACATTGAGTGGTACACATCTTGAGACAGAAGATGTGCTCTCGGTAAATTGAGGGTATTGCATGGTCTCACAACTTGAGAACTCTTACCACTGTTTGCTTGCAACTCATGGATGTGATTCACAGAATATTGTTGATTTGATGTTGTCTTTCAAAGACTGATCTATTTTTTTCCTTTAGTAATTACTAATTTGTATGCATTGATTATTTGAAAAATGTGGCAGTTTCACAATTTAGATGTACATGCGTTGTTAACTTTTTTTTGTTACAATGCATTGTTAACTATGTGTGTGTTTATGATTTCTGTTTTGATTTTTTACAAATATTCTTGGTGCCTTTTGATTTTCCAAAATTGTAAATGCAGTTTCTGTATAGATTCTTTGGCTTGTTAAATCTCCACAAGAGCTTGCTTGATTTTTCCTTATACAGAGAAACTAAAATATCAGCATTTTCATTCGAATTGTAGCGGTGAAGATTACAGATTTCGAGCACTCTGATGGATTGGAATGCAAAATCTCCCCCACAGTGGGATTGGGAGCACTCACTCTTTCTCAATTCAAAAGCAATATAAAATTCCAAATCACAGCCACCAAACTGGAATGGTGAAACAAACCAAGAAATCAATGCAGGGTTGTTAGATGCATCCGGTGGCAGTGGTTGTTCCAGGTCTGAGCTACTCTATGCTTCTTCATCAAAGAGCTCAATATCAGCTTCCATTAATTCACCACCAAATAGGGATAGCAAAATGTCTATGTACATGTTTGAAAGTTCACTCGATGATTCCAGTGGTAAAAACAAACTGTCCGAAGTTGAATTTTCCCATGTGCGAGAGCTCTCTTCGGTCTCTGGTGAACCATTGCTATCTCTGAAACTTGGTAAGCGGCTGTACTTTGAGGATGTTTGCACAGCAAGTAATTCAAAGAGTCCATTGTTTTCGGGGGCTCCTATGTCATCTTTGAGTACCAGTAAAAAATGCAAGTCCAATGGTCAGAATGCACAATTTCCTCACTGTCAGGTTGAAGGTTGTGGCCTCGATCTCTCATCAGCTAAAGATTACCATTGCAAACATAGAGTTTGCGACAATCATTCCAAATCCTCCAAGGTGGTTATAGATGGTAAGGAACGTCGATTTTGCCAGCAATGTAGCAGGTAAAGCTTCTTATAAAAATCTAATCATTCATATGAAAATGACATGGAGTATTAAATCTCAGTCACATATCATTAAATTGGTTATCAATCAGATTCACTTCTTACCTTTTTGGCTCATGTTGATCCCTTTGCTTATAATGTTGTAGGTTCCATGGTCTGTCAGAGTTTGATGAGAAAAAGAGAAGTTGCAGACGACGTCTTTCTGATCACAATGTAAGGCGCCGTAAACCTCAACCTCTACCCGTCCGATTAAATCAACCAGCTTTGTCTTCATTACCCCATGGTATCATCTTACAACTCTTTAATGCCCCTTCTCCTAGAAATTTTGTTATTGTTGTGTTGGTCATCGACTTAGTTTGCAGCTTATTTTAAATTCCGAAGCATCTTAGCCTAGAAGAATTTTTCCACAGTCGTTACTGGTTCCAGCTGGCTACGATAACTTGTCAATGATGTCCTACTTACGACTTTACCTTCTTTAAGACATAAAATGTAACCTGATAGAACTCCTAAGGTGGTTTTTGGTTTGTCTCCGGTTTTTATTCTCAGTAGCTATGTCTTTCACTAAATGCCACATTGTTTTCATTTTATTTCCAGCTTTCAAATTTTAGTGATGGAAATAGAGGAAATAACGTTTCTTGTTTTCAATATTTCCTTTATGATAGTTTGAAAACAGATAAGACAGTCAAATAAAGTGACATTTTTGTAATTATCAGTAAAACATATAAATAAAAAACTGAAGTAGAAAAAAAGCAATCAGTTTTTTCAAATTCCTATCTTTGTGGACCTTTTTTAAGTTCTACTTGTTTTTCTATTATTTTATGGATTTGTTTGGATTTCAAGTTATATTTCTGAACTTCAACAAGTTAAGCATGTTCAAGAAGTGTAGTTGTAAGTCTGTAACAGTTCCATGGGACATTGATCTGAACCTCAATGCATCCTTGCATGAGGTTTATGTATTAAATTTGTATCTCTGCAATGAAGAATCATAAAAGTCATGTTTAGTCCAAAAGTTCTAGCTGTTAGCCTTTTACAACACTTCAGGAGGGATGCTGCTATTACCTATGTATATAAGTTATTGGCACAATATTCAGTAAAGTGCTTAAGTCCTGAGGAAACTCGGGTATCACGATCTTCGAGTGAAATAAGGAATGTTATGTGAAGTGCGAAACAAAGTAATGATTTTAGCAATTTCTGTAATCACAGCAAGATAGAATTAATTATCATGGTCATTTTGACTTGAGTTTTGACATTTCACTAACACAATTTTTATATGTATGAAATCTTAAACACCATATTTACACAGTTCTTGTATGTATGATGGTGCAATGTAAGCTTTACTATACCCTGCTATCTTTTCATTGATCTTTATTCTGCAGATGGGAAGCAACATATGAGCCCATTCACTTATTCAAGGACTGCTACAAATTTAGCATGGCAACAGACACATAGAAGCAAGCTCCCCCAGACAAAAGATTTTCTCTTGAATCCTGCAAAAGCCAATAATGAGATACCAAGTATTGGCACTATGGTTTCTTATGATTTCGAAACCCCTTTTACACCGAAATGCATTGCAACGAAGAGTATTAATACAGGTTGTTTTACACCTTTCTTTATAATAGAGCGTCATGGTTACGCATTTAATTTATATTGTTATGTTTATCATGTATACATAACATAATTAAAGTTATGTAATAGCTTGCCATATTACAATGTTATTCACTTGGTTGAATACCTTTAGCAGGAATAGAAGATTTGATTACCTCCTCTGATCCTATTGTTACACAAGATTTTCACCGTGCTCTCTCTCTTCTGTCAACCAATTCCTGGGGTTCACATGAGCCGAAACCCATTCCTGTAGAACCGCCGAACAAAGCAGCCGCAACCTTGCCTGTAACACATGCTACGAGTCAGCAGCGCTTACCTCCAGAATATTGGCATATTGGTCAACAACCAGTGAATTCCAATATGTGGATCTCCTACTCAAATTGTGACGATATCAATCGCTTTCAAGAATTTCAACTGTTCAGAGAACCTTATGAGTCTGGTTTTCCTTACAACCAGTTGGATTAACAAGAGTGTTCTCATCACAAGGTGAGTTCCATCTCATATTCCTTTATTTGTAGTCCTAGTTTTTTTGTTGCAATACTAGGCTAGTGTAGGTTGTGTTTATTTTCTCTGATTTCTTTTTTATATCCATGCCTCATTTCTCATACTCTAGTTGCTAATCTCTTTTTTCATTCATGGTTCACCACATATTTGCTGAAAGATAAACCTCCTCTGAGTTTCATTTTGATAATCAGTTAATCACTCTTTCACATAATCTCTAGCTCATTGAAGGGCTTCTTATTATTTGATAAACTCTTGACCCAACTTGGTTCACTAATAACTGAAGAGTTTTTTCTAGATGTGTACCATACTTTTCCTGTATATAATAGCATTGAAAATGGTCATTTGCTCAAGTTTTGTTCCCCTTAAATGATGACTTGATAAAGAATTATGTGATCATGGTTGATTAATGGGGTAGATGGGAATTGACAATTTTAATTTAAAAAAATGAAAACATATTAACAAAATTGCAATTGAACAAAAGAAGTTTTAGTTTTTTTTACAGTTGACTTCAATTTTTCTTATCCATGAAAATATATCCACAAGTGCTTTTTCTTTATCTAAATATTAGATGTGATCAGTTTTGCACTTACACATAAGGATAAAAATATTATATTTTAAAGATAAAAGTGTTAAATTATATTACATATTTTCTCTTGTTTTAGGTGTACTTGCCTCTCTATTACCATTAATGGAGAGGATCCAACTCCTAAAAAACACATTTACTCTTTAAAAAAATCTGAATTGAGATATATACAAATATAAAATAATGGTTTAATGTAAGATCTTAAGGGATAAAGAAACAAACCATCAGTGGTATTATAGTGTATATTTATCATATATAGTCATTGAAAAAAGATGCCTACATTATCTATAAACTTTATATAAAAAATATTTGTAAGTAAATATTAGCAACTATTTTTCTTCTTCGTAATTACCTATTGAACTTTGTTTCTTAGTGAAATTAATTTATGCATAAAGATAATGTCAAATTAATAATATGTTGGGAATGAAGCATATATGTTGTTCTATATAGTGTGTCACTCTATGTACCACTGTTTGCTGTTTGTGATTGGTTGAAAAAATATATTAAAGTTAAAAATTTAATAATTAAATATTTTTCTCACAATCACGAGTAGTGACATGAAGTGATACATTCTTTTGGGATAGAATGGGATAGAAGATGTCTTCCATGTTGGAATGTGCAATCACATACCCAAAAAAGATTAATTCTTTATCCATAAAGTGAGATGATACTCTTTGCAGTACCAGAAAATTGTATGCCTGAAATGAAATTGATACCATTAAACACGCAAAAGTAGGAGTAAATAATAGAGAAATATTAATTTATAAAAATAGGAAGTGAAAATTACACCATGGTCAATGGGCATAATATATTGTTAGAAACCGAAATTAATTTCAGAATAGATGATAGAAAGGCATAAAAGAAAAGATGATTGTGAAAGAAAAATATCCAGTGGAGTTGTTTATTTGAATTTAGGAAGGAAAACTTTACAGAGGATGAGATCGTACTACCCAGAACACTGCTCCTAGAGAGAACTAAAGTTCTCCATTCATACTTGTTTTGTTTACTACCAAAAGAACCCTCACAAGCTCACCCCTCACCCTTATGTAATTGAATTACATTTATTTATAACCGTTCCCTTTCTTTTGTCTCCCCTGCCAGCTCACTATTCTAACATTCCTTTTTTCTTCCTTCTAACATGAACCTTCCAGTTCCTAGATGTTGATGGCATCTCTTGGGTTAGTGGTTCTATTGGGCCAGAGTCAACAACCTAGGCCCTATCATATATGCTAGCATTTGTTCGACCAATGATGTATGTCACCGACCTCACCTAGTAAGACTAAGGCTTGACTGTTGTTATATTTCTCTTTTTTTTTACCCACATATTGTATTTCACTATCCACCTAGAGAGCACACGAACAAATGTATACTTCTGCACCACCAACACACCTACACTCACAAAATTCCTCAATTTAAATTGATCACTGTTTGGTTGAACTCCTAGTTAATGTTAGCATGTTATTTATTAGTCATATATTTGGAATGTTACATTTATTACAGGTAACTCTTTTTATTATGTAGACCTTTTTGCATGCAGGTTTGTAGGTTTGCAACTATCTGAAGATGCTAATTTGCTGTCTTGTTTATTTATTCTTATTGCTCTGTTTTCCTCTCTTAAAGATGCTAATGACAAGATTTTTTGACTTTTGAGGATTTGTTGCTAGACAGAATGGTACTTTGACAAATTTAATAGTATTCTAGATCTCTTATTTATTACAAATTTACAACATCTATAGCCCTTCACTTATTCGTTTTTAAAGTATCTTTTGTGTCATTAAATAATTATTTCTTACTTCTAATCGAATTAGCTATCTATTAGTACTCACTATATACTACGGATAACAATCAAAACCAAAGATGCGGATACTCGTCCGAACTTAACCCAAATTTATGGGGAAAATTTGTTGTGATTGATTCGGTTCGGATTTTACCCGAGTTCAATCTTTGGGTTCGGGTTTGGTATAATGGTACCCTACCTTGAACCTGCCTGAACCCGACTAATTTCTGTAAAATTACAATATTAGGCAACACATATAAAACTTATATATATAACAATACATGTTTCGAATGAGTTCTCGTCGGGTTATCTAATAGATTTGGAGATGGTAGTATTTTTTAACCTTGCTTAATTCAAGTTTTGGATTTGGGTAAAAACAAATATACTCCAAGTCAATGTATTGTCATTCCTACTATATACCTAAACATTATGAATATAATAAATTTAAAATAAGTGTTTTTAATAATAAAAAATTGGTTTAGTGTTTTTAACAATTTACTTAAGAGTATTGTTTATCAATAGTTTTTAGTTCATTATACGAAAGTATATATATACTTATGCTGAATTTTATTTTTTAATTTTTTTATGAGATGAATTTAATCTTGAGAACACAAGCCCAAACGTGTGTTATGCAATTTTAATGTGAGAAAAGTATGTATGCATAGTTCAAGAATTTTTTAATTCTATTAATGCGTCATTCATATTCAATTATTATTAACATTTAAATATAATTAATATTACAAATAAATAATGAATTATTTGTATATAAATCTGTACATAAATGTTACACCCTTTTAATTTTACTTCCTAACACTATGGTCAATGGATCATTTCTGAATAAATGTTGTAGTAAATTTGTATGTGATAAGTTATTTGCTTGGACTTGAAGTAAACTTGACCTCCTTAACAATACCTGTGACGATAATGTATAACTAAATCATAGAAGGAGAGGGATTCACTTACTCTAAGAGTAATTTTTTTAAATTTATTCCTCATCTTGACCTTCAATTCTATGAGAATCTAATAGTCTGAATTACTGAGTAAATCCAAACCATTAGATATCCATATAATTGATGGTTAGGATGGGAAGCAAGTTTAAAAAACTTACTCTTAGAATAAGTGGATCCCTCTCGTATAATTAAAGAAATGAAACTTTGAAACTATATCTTACAAATATTTAAATAATATATTCAAATCACTTATTATCAAGAAGCTTTTCTACATTTTTTTGGATTGCAGCAAAATCGTTCACTATTAAACACAAATCCTAGACATGTCCTAAGCTTATTTTTTGGGTACAATGGTACCATAAGCTGCATTTTGAACAATTTTTTATCATTCTCTTCCCCAAATTCTGACATGCATATCCAATAACTTGTGAAGACAAAATGGACAATATATGGCATATTCTACAATTTTTTGCAAGTAGGATATACAAATTTAATTTATTTGCCCAGCCCGCTTACCTGCACATGAAAGTTTGCCAAAAATGGTAAATGGACATACCCACAACCATTGTGATTTATGGGCGCTATATGAGTGGCTTAACTGGTTTTGCAATCTCTAATTAATTTCAACTAATTCCTTCAAAATAATTAATGGCATAGTGGGATCTAACAAAGTCGAGTATCATGAAATTTATATTTACATCAAAATACAACCATAAGATAATTAGGACCAAACAGTTTAAGGAGAATATGGTTTTGCACATCATTTTTCGGTAACAAATAAGTCAATCAATCCAGAGAACTATTTAAATCAATAGTTGGTGCCTAATCTAAAAATAGAAATTGCTTAATATATAGAATTCATCATTTTTCAACACAAACCTTCCTACTTTTGAATCCTTAACCATGAGTACGGTTAACTCTCCTTTAAAAACACTTAAGTTTAAGATTTGATTGGTTTGAAAAAAGTTTAAAATTGAGTTATAGATGATTTAAGTTGTTGAAAAGTAAAAAATAAAACTGAAATATAAAATGTTTTATTTTATCTCATAAAAAGAGAAGTGGTGCCTGATTAAAAATAGAATTATTATACATAAAATAATATCAATTTAATAGCAAATAAAGTATACTATAACAATTAAAAATTTCAGACAAATAGAGAACAATGGTAGGGTTGGAGTTGCTGCTTGGTCACTGGCTAACCACATAACTTTGTAAAATTTTGCTATAGGAGCTTTTTGCCGTCAGTGTCAACTTCCAATGGTTAGGGATGAGAAGCAATCATCTTCATTGAGATTGCACCCTGTGATTTATCCCACATAATAAGAGGTTTACCAAAATTTCTTGGCTGAAGTTTAAGCTTCTTCCTGTAGCGTTTTCAGGGTGTTCTGCAGATTTTGAGCAAAATTTTGTTTACTGGTGGCTGCCAAAGTTGCTGTTATCTTGGGTCGCTGGTATGCGTGTTTATGTGAATCCATTGACACAAGGTGTCTAAGTTAACACTTCCACCAAATCTCACCCATTCATTTTAGTCACTTCTAAAGACAAAGATTAACTCGTTAAAAAATCACTTCTACATTCTATCATTGCAAGGAGGGGCCTCACACCCTAAGCTTTGGCCATCTACATTGTTGTGTAGACATAGTAAATCATGGGATGTTTCCAATTCAACCAATTTCTATGCCTTGTTTGAACTTTAAATCTTTAATTCAACAGTGCTGCCTGTTTTTAATGTGAACTTATGCATATTTTGACGTTGAGGGTGGGACATATTTAAGTAAGTTCAACAAATTAATATTCAACAACAATCAAGTCTTAATCTCAATAATTGAAGTCAACTATGTAGATCAAACGACATTATAATGTGTCATGTTGATTAATATAGCATTGATATCTAAATCTTTTATAATTGTTTCACCTATGATTTTTCTTAGCCTCCTTCTTCCTCTATGAATTGAACTAACCCCTATTTGGTCCACTCTACTTACGGAGGTTCATACTAGTCTCCTCCACACATGTTCAAACCACCTAAAAAGCGATTCTACCATCTTTTCTATAATAGGAGAAACTCCAACTTTCACTTTAATACATTCATATCAATGAAATTGGAACTAGTGATTAGTTATGTTGAGCATGAAAGAGGTTGGTGGTGTTGATGGATGTTGAACAGAGCACAAACAATTCATGTCTCCTGAGATAGAGACTTTGTCAAAGAAAGCATTTGTATGCCTGTGTATACATATACACTCTAAGAAAAAATAATTCACCCCAGTTTACTAAAACACTTAACCTTGTATGTATTCGACTAATTTTGATTTTCCAAATCTTCTTATAACTTGGTTTTCGGCTTGAATGCCACAGCCGAATATACCGCCCATGAGAAATAATTCAACATGGCATAAACACTAGGCCGGCCCATCTTACCGAATCACAATTGTTCGAACCAAAATTTGGAAGATACAGGCAGCAATATCGAAGTGTATAGGTTCTATTAGACTAATTTAATGCAGTTTTAACAGTTGATGGTGGCAATTAGAGCCGAACCTTCAAAAGTTTCAATCCATGCAAGTCAACATCTTAAAAGTGCAAGATAAACTTCTCCAACACCTAAACTCTGATGAAGTTGATATTTGCATGCTATGGTTTTCATTATTTACATGCATGGAATAACAGCAAGGACGCGTACAAGACCGTGGAAAAATAAAGATATGAAAAACAATTTTCAACAAAAGAAAAACTGTGTTAATAAGGAAAGACTAGATTCAAAACAATCTTTTACGTTTTAGTAACATCTTCAAATTTCCGAAAGTGTCATTAGTATTGGTATTTAGTAATGATGGTCCACAAGCATGAGAATGCAACTTTACTTTTAAAGCAACAAGCAGTGCAGGCTCTAGCAAATGTTTCCGGAGACTAATGTTATTAGTGGTTCATATATTTTTTACTAACAAGGGTATCCCCTCACCTTATGGGTAAGGAACTCCCTTTCGGGTTCGTGGCTACCCCTCCCAACAAGTGTTGCTCGCAAGAATCAAACCCTTGACCTTTTAGTGGTTCTGAACTAAATTATCAAAGAGATCTATGATCAACAAAAAATAATCTATACTTCACATAACCAAATGACTGAACATTTTTTCATAGCAGCACACTGCACAAGGCTCCTACCTAGTGGAATATGAGGATAGATTTATGCGGCCTTACCCCCGCAAGCGGAATGACTATTTCTAGGATTTGAATCCATGACCTCTTGGTCACTGAGCATTTACCTTACCGTTGGGCCGAAACTCACCCTCAACTTCACGAAAGAAAATGGTCTTTGCATAAGACTTGGAAGATGGACTAGTTAGCAGACACAAGACAATTTCAACTACCCAAACTATAAATATGATAACCAAAATTATTAAGAACTTGAAATGTTCCTATGCTAGAGTCATCTAATCATCTAAAGATACTTAACTAGATAGTTAAGGCGGGCAGGATTGGATGGAGGACCTGTAGGTTTTTGTGAAACGGCGAGCTGAACAATTACCATGTTATTGCTAAAAAGAAAAAACCAAAGTCATCTATTTTATATGATGTTGATACATCCATAGTTCCGTTGAACCAAAATAGAACTGAACAGGAACCTGCAATAAGCTTTCTTGCCACAGGTACCTGAACTGAAGGCATATGATAACATAACAACTAGAGCAGTGAGTTGATTCTGAGAGAATAGATAGCTATCAATGAAATACCATAACCAGCCTGTAAAATCTTTGCCAGAGTAAGATGGCAGACACATGCAACATAAGATTAAAGAGACCAAATACCATCTCAGTTACTACAACATGACATGGACAATGAGAAAGATTCAAAGAGACCAAATACCATCTCAGTTACTACAACATGGCACAGATAATGAGAAAGATTCAAAGAGACCAAATACCATCTCAGTTACTACAACATGACACGGATAATGAGAAAGTGAGTGACTTGACAACTGCAGCAACATAGAGGACGACATGAACAACAGTCAGACATCCAAATTGAGCAATGTTTGGTGACAAATCTGGACCTTCTAACCCTCAAACCTGTCCTATTACTCACTGGAAAGAGTAAATAATTGCAAATTAAAAGATGGAATGGACAAACATGAAAGAACTAAAAATCATATAGCTGCAAATAGTATAAGGATTCAAGATGGAAGGAAGCAAAAGCAATGTTTTTCCAATGAATCCACTTAAACAGCTTTGCAACAAGCTGGCACTTTATGATGTCCATTATGCATACAAAGAACCAAAAAATCAATAAAAAGTTGCAACAAACAATGAAGACTATTGAAATGAAAATAATTTTCACAACAAACCTGGTCATTTTGATCTGAAGCTGGTGATGGAGATTTACTTGACAAAACTGGCTTTTCTGCACCACAATTCTGTCTGTTGCACTTGGTTCTGAATGGATAGTTTACATTATTACATTTTTCACACTTCCAGCTTCCCTCAAGCATATTTTGCTCTGAATGGTGAGTAGTAAGAAAGAAGCATAATTACTAACTGATGCTCTGTATCAGATATGACAATTGCATGAAAAAAGTGGAGACAGATGTGATGCAACTTACTGGAGTTTTTGTCAGATTTTGAGACCTGTGGCATAAAATTCACATCAAACAATGTTGAATATAAATGATAATCAATATGCTCAAAAAGATATAAAGACAGAAAACCTGGGATCCAGGCTTCGGTGTGTTGCACTTTCGCATGTTGCAAACAGTTCTGAATGAGAAGTTGATATTGCCACATTTTGGACACTTCCAGTCACTGTCACGAGTTGTATCTATATGGAAAGTAACAGTCAGGGAGAAAAAACTTGGCCAAGAAACATCCATTTCAACCAAACTATACATAAGCTCAATATGACAAACCTGTGCCCCTTTTTGGAGAACTTTCTTCAGGAAAAAATCCTGGCCTTAGACCCTGCTCAGGTAAATATTAAGTATTAATTCCATCTTGGAATAAAACCAAGTAAATGACACAACTTTTGACAAATTCTAGCTTCTTTAACTCATTAAGGGATTGTATCCAAATCCAACTTTGAAAAGATGAAAATATGGATATATATCACTAGTTAATATCCTATAACGGTGCAAAAAGTAAATGTAACTTGACCAGGCTGTAGTGACACAACAAAGAAAGTATATACTATCTAGCATATATTATATTAATAGTTAACATGAACTGCTGCATAACATTTTGAAAGAGCAAAACAGCAAATATAAATAATATACACACACAAAATTCATCACTTATCATCATAAAATTAGAAGTTTACACTTTGCAAAAATTGAGTTTAACATTTTATATCATACCAGGGATCCAGGTGGGATAGGAATACCCATGCCAAACCGATCCACTAGTGGAGGCAAGCCATACATCCCATCTATTAAGAATTCCCAACAGAAAACTTATATTAATTGCAACAAGAGCACATATACAAAAGATAATATTGCAGAAGCATCAACCATTGTAGTACTAAAATGGAAAAAAAATCAATACAAGAAGTGGGCTTTCTTTATTGCTGCTTCATCCCCACTCCCCCACTCTTTTCCTAATTTAATAAAAAGGTCAATTTTATGAATAAGATAAATGCATAACATACTGTTTCCCATCATTAATCCACTTGAGTATGGTGCCGGTCCAGATAAAAGCAGGGGTCTATGAGGACTGCCAGCAGGAAGGTGACTTCCATAATCGTGATGATATGCTATTCTTCCAGAAAATTGAACATCATAGGGAAGAATAGATGACCCACTGAATAGGGAGGATCCATATGGTGGTACACCGAGATACATTGAAGAGGGAACGTTAGAACCTAAATAAGGTACTGAGGTTGAATATCCCTGTGGAGCTGGTAGAAGCTTGATAAAAGACTTCTGGAAAGAGATATATGAATACTTTAATATTTCATTATAAGAATAGCTTTAAAGGAAAGCACATGCTTACACCAATGACTATGTCCAGTTAAATCACATTAACCAAAACCCATTGAGTATACAATACAGTGGTAAAAAATAAGAAAAGAATACATAATACAAAGTCATATAGTCATCAGCAAGTTCACACATCTTCCCATACAAAACACTTACCCTCTGCTGATATGCAAACAACAATAAATCATTTTAAAATGCTTCATTTTCCATTCCATTTTGGAATGACTGTGGTGGCGAGCACAGAAATTAACCAAATAGGAATATAAGTAACACAGAGCAAACAAGTACAACCCCAAAAAATGTGGGGGATGAAAAGGCTATTGAGTATTGACAACACTAATCGAGTTAGTTAATGAACTTTTGTACATCACTTGCAAGATGCAAATCATATTTTAATTTTAGGTAACAGCAGCACATAATTAGATTTAACATCTTACGGAATTATGATCTGCGGGCCTCGGTTGAGTGCAATTACGCATGTTGCAAGTTGTCCTGAAAGAGAAATTGACATTGCCACAGCTAGGACATGTCCAATCATCTTCCCTACGACTACCTACAAACAAAAAAAAGCACAATTAAAATGCACTACAGAATCATATGATAACCAAATAACATCATAATTTTAGAGATTTATGCACTGTAATCACCATCGGTTCTAGCACGCTTAGACGCTGAAGAATTTCTGTTATCAATCTGCAGATAAAAAATGATATTAATCACTACAATTGATGGTTTGGTAGCAAAATTAGTATAAAAATTTATTCACAGCTAAAAAAAATGGTATCCGAATCATGAATTGTAATAAATGTTCCCTAAACCCTAAAAACAAAAATGAAATCGTTGAGAAAAGGAAATGATCGATAAAATAAACCTTAAACATTGGAAAAATGAATAAGTAGGGTTAAGCGAAGGAATGGGAGAGCGAGAGCGTTACCTGAGACATGAAGACGGACGGAGAAGTGAGTGGAACGGTTTTGGAATGCGCAAATAAAAATCTTCGGTAGCGAAACCAAACCAAACACAGTTTTCACCATGTTCCGTTATTAGATTATAATTTATTTTAGAGTTTATTTTAGATCAAATTGCAGTGTCATCCCTCGTCTTTAATGAAATTACATTTAGCCCTTACCTTTAACCCCATAGAAATAACAACTTACATTTAACCTAAATTATGTTTTTAATTTTAGTTTATGAAATATAAAATTATAAATTGTAGGGTTATAATTTATTTATATTTGGATATTTTAACTAAAAATTGAATATAAATTACTTTTTATTTTAGGCTATTTGTCTTAACAAACACATTTTAGGGTTAGTTTGGAAGTAAGATTTTGGAGAGGAAAGAATGAAAAATAAATGTTTGAGAGTCATGAAATATACCTGTGAGATGACTCCCAAGTACATGTGTCAAAATGCTAAGGCTTGGGTATCATATTTGATATTGTTTAGTGAATCTGGACTATTTAGCTCAGATCATCCGGGCTATATTAAAACTGGACTCAAGCCGTACTTACCCGGATGAATAAAAAATAGTTATATCTATAACATAAATATTTATAAATTACAACAATATAGTACTAAAAAATAAATTACTTATTTTCATATTTCGCATAATATTATTTTAAGCACAATAACATAATAATATATCAAATCAAATGAGAAGACATTAAACCATATAGATTACATTTTGCATTTCTTACTTGCATATTTAATTAGATTTAACTCCTACAACAAAACATAATAAAGAAAATAATTTTTACAACAAAACTAAAAGACAACATAATTGTTTACCATAGAAAACTCCACACAACCAAATTTAACATAATAGTTAACAATAAAAGTGTTGAAAAAGAGCATACAAAAGATCTTCATAAAGAAAGTAAATAATAATGACCATATATTACGATGATGATTATAGTTTTATATATAGAATTCATTCTGAACTTGAGTCTTTATTACCATTACTATAAACTAAAGTGATATTATTTTTTATAGTATCCAAAAAAAATTATATATTGGAGTGGAGTTACAAATTATATTATGTTAGGGAGTGAGAGTCTCATAAAAATGAAAGATTTAATAAATGAATTATTTTAAAAATCATATACATGGACTTGACATCATGTTGATGTCATAACTTAAACATAATGCATTAATCTATAAATTTGGTTACATCGGGTATAATAACTGTTTTAAAAAAATTATACATTAATATCAAATGATATATATATATATATATATATATATATATATATTAAATATGTTAAGATTTAAATAAATATTTTTTAGAATTATATGAGTCGGGTCGTCATAACCTCCAATTCGCTTACGGTGGGTTTGGGCTATAATTTTATATACATAAATTGCATCTTGACATTTTAGTCTGGTCCAATTTAGCCCGAACTCAATGTGGGCTAGCCTCAACCCATCTGGGTAGCACCTTTTGACACCTCTACTCCCAAATCTTTCATTTTCCTTTCTTACTTTTCAAAATCCAACTCTCAAACTAGTCCTTAAGTGATTAGTCTGATCAATGTCATCAATACACTAAGTACCTTTTATCAATCTATGTAAGATTCAAGTATAGTGATATAGTTATTTAAACACATAATTCAATTATTGCAATGGTAAAATGTTTGACTATGTTATAAACAACTACAAGTATGAATTCTTTTATGTACAAATAGCTTTTGACATATGTTATTAATAGCATACATGTTATTATATTCGGTCAAAATATTGTTACATGGATATAGTGGTTTAATCAATAATTTATTAATAATATTGTGTACGATTAAGTTATATTTTTATATTACTATCTAAGTGAAAATATTATTGAAGGACAATTTTGTAATTGAACATGTGTACTATTTATATACCAACTTTACCTTTTTTAGAATTTGACATATTTGTATAAGAGCAAAATATGTAGTATACTCTTGATTTGTAACACCACTTTTTTACTCACGTTTGTCTTCTCTTGATTTTTTTTAGCATCCCTTTTCTATTTAGGTTTGTCTTAACCACTTCCTTTCACTTTCTCATTTTTTTCTTTGAAAGAAATGTAATAAATACAAGTAAATAATTATTTTTCACTCTGTTTTTTGTTTGACAATTATAGATAAACAATGATATTTGGAGTAATACAAACAGAAACAAAGAACAAAATGATATTAATGATTATTCTAATAGAAACCAAAATCAAAATTGTATTGATGAATAATGTTAATGTGTACAGGTTGAATTTATATTATGATGATTCTTTGACAATATAATAGAGGAAACTATTAGAATACTACCTAATATTTTTTTGTTTAGTTTTTAATCATGATCTTCCTAATCACCTAAATAGGTAATAAAAGAAAAGATAACAAAATAAAGGACATTTAATCAAATGAGAATGTTTTAAGAGTAAAGGAAATGACAATGTTTAACCAAATTGCCCTTCCCACGTATTAGTTGGAAAAGATAACGTTAATGTGACTTTGAATACAAAATATTTTTTCAAAGTTTTGTAATAGCTACCGAAAAAAATTTCTCAGTATTAAAAATCATATATTCCATGTAAAGAAATGTCTTGACTGGAAAACATTTATCCATTGTAAATTACCACTTGCCAAATTCTCACTTTACCTATCCATTTCATCTTTTGAGAGGTAACAATTTATGAAACTATATATTTTTCTGAAGCTTTCGTTGTTTTGAATCTTGGATTTTTAGTTCACTGATTATTTTGAGCCCGACTTATTTTTATTTTACTTCTTCTGCGGTCTTAAGTCTTAACATTGGTCAATTGTAGTATTTCATTTCTTATTGAGTAGGAACTACAATTAGGTATGCTCCATTGAAAATATATCTAAAAAAATATGTAATTAGTTAATAATTAGTAATTAGAAATAATTTCAAAATTTTGTTAATAATATTTTTATGCTAAAAATGCCAATTATAATTTCCTAAAAAGTAGACCAAAACCTGATTGGTTTCAGATAGAAAGATAGAATTATTCTGGTACAGATGATTTATATTCTTTAATTTGTACATGATCAGAACGTGCAAATGAACAAAAGATATAGATTTATGAGATTGAACTATTTAAAAATGGCAATAATCTCTGAAACTTATATGATATTGTTATAAACTTTTATTTGTAAATGTATATTTTATTTTAAAATATTTGCTACAGATTTTTAATACTCTTTCATTTAATAAAAAATGCATACATATGAAATAATTAAACTATGAGGTTTATTATTGTAAATATCAACATTCATGTACATACATATATATCACGTATCAACAATAATGTGATAGGTTTTTCATTTGAATTTGTCATTCTTGGTAATTATTAGTTAGTTTATTATGGGCATTGTTTAAATTTTAATAATTTGATTATAACTATAATTTTATAAAGAATATTGTTTTTAATGAATATTGTTTTTAATGATATTTGGTTATTCTAAGCTTCATATTGACAAATGTATGACACTTCCTTCTGACAAGACACCTCCTTTATGTTTATTTTTGTCTACAGTATCACAACTATTCCTTTTTTTCACTTCCTATCAAATAACAATAACATACAAAAAAGAACTTGCATTTACAACAATATAAACATTTAAGTTAACCGCCACATATTTTGATAAATATTCATTATTTGTTTTTTCTTTCGGTATGCAAAAATTTTCCAACCACACACTCGTATCAATAATATTATTGTCGTTCTTTTCATACTCGATATTACTAATTGGGGACTGGTTTTGATTTTTATATTATGAACGACTATATATTTGTAAATAAATTACAGTACATGTAGATATTGCATGTTTCGTATTTAGATTTCAAATTTGCACTTATAGTTTTATGCAATAAATCGATAAAGTTATGTTTTCAAGAAATAGATAAAGTTAGTCACATTGAGTATACTCAACTACACATTATTGTTTTCAAAATTTTATAGATTTAATTATTGTGCAGTCAATTCCAAACAATAGGAAGGTTAGTTGACAAGTGTGAAGTGCCAAATTAATAAATGAAATATACATATATAATATATTTATTTTGTGGCATTTTAACTACTTAATCAACTCAAAGAAATGAAATTATATTGATATACGATAAAAACTTCTCCAAATGGTCAAATATCATCACTAAAGTGTTTTGCAAGCTTAATCCAGAAAAATGATCGGAAAAAGCTAAAATTCCGATTAGGCTCAGTGCAAGATCATGCTCGGCGGATCAGGTAGCAGCCGAGACATGCGCTCAGTACCCAAGTTATGCTCGGCGAAGGAAGGCTCGCGCTCAGCGTTATCCCTATGTTGAGCATATGCATCAAAGAATTAAGAAGTTTAGCCTATGTAACGTTTATACTAAGCGCACCTACACGTGCTTAGAGCACAAGGGAGGTGCGCTATGTTGAAAGGATAAGTTTGATTCAAAAAGATTGGTTTCGGTTTTCAACAAACAAAATTTATAAGTCCTACGCTATATTAACTTTTAAGTCTCTTTCAAAATTCAATTGTAGCATAGTATAAGGTTATGCCAAATCATAAAGAATTATCATAAAAATGTTAGTTATACTTCAGTTTTAGATTATTTATAATAAGAAAATATATTTTGGTTGGTTTGTAGTTACATGTGAAAAGTGTGCGCAAGAAAATTAAAAATACTACTTATTTACAATTAAAGAGAAGAATAATGTTTAGAATGATGGAAATAAAGTTTCTTAAAATTTCAATATCAAAATGAATTGCTTATGCAAGTTATTTTTGTGTGCTTGAATTCACCATACCTCATTTCTTAATACGTAGTTCTAGCCTCCCAACGTTCCTAGGGACATAAGCACATTGGTCGAATATCTTAACAAATTTTTTTTGTTATGATCTCTTCTCTATTTCCTCTTTTATTATTTGATTGCTCGCTCATTCCCAAGAATATGAAATGATTGAAAAGTTGTCATATATGGATAAAACAGCTCAGATCTCTGTTATCGAATTCTTACTACACTGTAAGAACCGATATCGAATACACCCATCACAATATGGCTACTAGTGTCAATTTTCGAAATACACACAATATGACTACCTGTGCCATTTCTTAGTGCCACAGAAAGAAAATGGGAGATGTTTGCAGGAAATGCATTGGCGGAAAATATGAGGAGAAAGAAAAAGTTGAATGAAAGCGTATTCAACTTGGAGCGAGTTATAACGAGGGAAGAAAGCATCTATTCATAACATGAAATTTTTTCCAAGTTCTTCATCTCTCCAATGTGGGACTTGAGAGTTGTTTTTTTCAAAACTCTTCTATGTGGGACTTAGGAATTTTTTTAGATTTCACACCCAAAAGTTCTCACTTATAGTTTTCAATAAACCATGTTCCAACAATAAGCTATGTATTGGCTTAATCCCAAATATTCTTATTCAGAAATTTGTTTAGTGCCAATATAAAAGGATAAAGATATCAATGTCATGGTTGTTGCATTGTGGAAGTCAATAATAGTGATGATTATAAAATGCACATATAATTTGAAAATTCACTATTAGATGTTGAACACACTAAATTTGTCACTAATCCCTCTTCTCACGAAAATTCCATTACAAGCCTTCTTCAATTACTGATGTGGAAGATGGTAGTGATTTTGAAATGAATAGTTTTCCTAAAGAACATGCAACTGAAGAACATGTAATTGAAGAACATGCAACTAAAGATGTACCTCACTTTGTAGCTTAAGCACGTGAATCACCTGAAAATGCACATGACTTTGCACCTGAAGAAATTTCTGATTTTGCAGAAGACACACTAAACAATATCGTTTAGGAAAAAATATTGAGTGAAAACGATGCTCATTTCTATAATGTTAAGAAGACACACTAAACGATATTATTTTGTGTCTAACTTTTTTCAAAAAAAAAAAAAATTCAATAAAATGAAAATATTTTATTTTAAAAACTCAACAAAAAGTTTAATGAAAACAACATTGTGTTCGGCACAAGCGTGACCACATCAATACTTAATATGTTTTATGATCAACTTTATTAATTTAAATTTAGTAGTAACTAATTTGATAATGTCAAAAAACTTATGAGACTAAAATGTATAATTACTTTTTTTCTTTGCATCTCTAACACATTTTTCTATCTTTTTTTAAAAATGTGCTTTCTTGTTTAATTTTTTTGCTTTGTTTTCCCAACTGAAATAATAAATGATAAAAGTAAAAATACTAATAAATATAATAATAATAAGATATGACTATAAAAAAATTGGATGTTCATTTATGTCCTTTTGAAATAGACGGTTTGATAAATTTATTCATTTCGTGTTTTCTATCGTACCACTCTTATACTAAAAACTAGAAGGGGTGTAGTAGGATCTGGATTCTCTAGATTATTGGAGAAATCACTCGTGATTCATAATTATACATGTGGCAAGTTGGTTTTTAACAATCCAGATTTTAAAATGTGAAATGATATTTGTAAATAAAATAATTCAGAAAAAAACTCTCCTCATTTCACTATTCCTTTCTCTTTGAAACCAAAATGAGGAAGAAAAAAAAGACAAAAATCATTTCTCTCTTCCTCTTCCTCACTCAGCTAAACCACCAAACATTGTGTCATGACCTTCTTGATCGCCTCCCATGAATCCGCTTCCACTGGTCAGCCTAGAGGACAAAACCACAGTTTCCAAGGATATTAGTGGTTAGTTCGGTGGTGAGAAGTGCTTCTGGTATGCTCCATATGAAAGGGGAAATTAGGAAACTAAGGAGAGCAAAAAAATGGACTTGCTGCTTGAACTGTGGGTTCTTCACTGTAGGGACCATTTGTGACTTCGAAGTAGATGAGGAATATTAATGGGATGAGAGAAAGGACTATAGTTGGTTTCAAAGAGAAGGGAACCATGAAAGGAGGAGAAAGATTGAATGAATAAGAGGAAGAGAGAAATGATTTTTGTCTTTTTTTCTGAATTATGTTAACAGTTTAAAATCTGGACGTTAGCAACTGATTTGCCATGTGTCCTAATCATGGGTCATTAATAAGATCACTTGTCCCAAAATTTGGTATCCTATAGTGAACTAATCCTATCAAAAGATGCAAACTAATTAAGAAAAAAAATCATAAAAACAGAAAATAAATTTTTTTTTATTACTTGTTGTAATGTCATTGACTTGAGTCATGGAGGCAAAAATATTTTTGGACATATAATCTTTGTTCCAGTATCAACCTATTGAATAATAGAGAGGATCCACACTCGTTATAGTACAGTGCAACTTATTCTTTAACTTTCACATGAGTTTTTATCGGATGTGACAAAATTATCCACAATCCATAATTCATCTAATCTATTTGTTAGAACTAATGGATTCAAATGGATATAATCAAATTGATAGTGTTGATAAGGAATGTATTTAAATCCATCCATTATACCCAATGGATAGTCAGTGAATATATCTATTTGGATGGATACCCAATCCATCCAAAAACAAAACTTCAAAAGATGATGTTTTTTGCTTTTCAATTTCATTAAATATTTAAGAAAAATAAGTTCAAGCAAATTCATATATGATTTTCACTCTCACTTTTATCAGTTTATTAAATTGATATTAATTATAAGATATTTGTATATAGTTAATACTAAAAGTTTATTCCAAAGTACATAACATATATAAGTATGAGAAACAAATGTATGAAATGATAGTTTATGAATTTTATACAATTCATTGTATCATCCCATTTATATTTAATCAATTATAATTGACTCTTCACAAAAAAAAAGTAATTCAAATTAGTGGTGAATGGTATAGTGATTATGTATAAATCTTTATACTCACAATGCATACATATTACACTTTATAAGTATTTGTTAAACTTTTTACACATACAACCTTAAATTCACATGCTTGTAGAACATTGTAAAAAAATGTGATTTTTAAAAGTTCAAAAATCACTTTTTTAAATAATCAATTTAAAAAAAAAATCAGTATTTTAAAAATTGATTTTTAAAAGTGTTTTTTAGAAGGTAATTTAAAAAATGTTTTATTATAATTGACTCTTCACAAAAAAAAAGTAATTCAAATTAGTGGTGGATGATATAGTGATTATGTATAAATCTTTATACTCACAATGCATACATATTACACTTTATAAGTATTTGTTAAACTTTTTACACATACAACCTTAAATTCACATGCTTGTAGAACATTGTAAAAAAATGTGATTTTTAAAAGTTCAAAAATCACTTTTTTAAATAATCAATTTTAAAAAAAAATCAGTATTTTAAAAATTGATTTTTAAAAGTGTTTTTTAGAAGGTAATTTAAAAAATATTTTATTGAGATAATAGTTTTTAAAATAATAATTTTCTTCGATAATGTTTTTAGTTCAAATAAAAAACAAATGGATTGAAGATCTATCCATCCAAATCAATGAAAACATAGGCATGGATGAATTGGATGGATTGCAATCCATTGAATATGAATAAATTGAATAAGTTAAAATATAATTTAAATAAATTTATATAGATTAATGAATGACTTTCCATCCATCATTATTATCCATATGCAAATCTATCAATTTGCTTACCTTTAACATATGAGTTGGATAGCTTTTATTTTTATCAGGCGAGTCATTTTGTTTCCAACTCAGATTTGTTATATGTTGGGTGGTGAAATTGTTGCCAATATTGAAGTTTGGACTTTGGATTGTTATTAAATCCTATGGATGAAATGATAAAAAAATCATGCAAACCCACGAACACAGAAACTTACATCCAATTCTTCATAGTTGACTCTAAGTCAATCAATGCCATGGCTAATTTATCTAAGGTGCATGTTTGTAGACCCACCAATGAGACAAGTGCGTGAACTTATGGCCGATAATTAATGAATTCAACTTATCTCCAATGGTGATATTGTAACACATCTTGCGATTTGTATGAGAATATTCATTTTTATTATTTTGGGAGCTAGATTCATGCATATAAATTTCACATTTATTGTTTTTTTTAAAGAGTGTAATATCTATATATTATTATTGTAAATATTTACACAGTCGGTATATCACCTATCATTTATTTAGATTATTTTTTTGAAGAGTCAATGATTATTGGAAATGAATGGTTCATAATGAAGTGACAGTATAAAAAATTCTTACAACTTTAATGAATACATATTTTTCTCTTTTTTAAATTAGGTCCCTGATTTTTTTTATGAAGAAGAACCTATGAGAGGGTTGAGGTCAGGTTTGTGCTTTCCCCAACCTTGAACTCAAAATCTAAAACCCGAACCCACTGAAACCCAAAAAATAATAATTATAAATGCAACAATAAATCCAAGCACATCCATCATTCCTCTTCAACCCAAGCAACAATTTCAAATCACAAGGCAACAGATCACCAAAAATTGCAGCAACAACAATCTTCCTCTTTCTCCTCCTACTTCCCCATTGCCCCTCCAAAATCCCTAAAAAATCCTTAGCTCATCTTCACTCTTCAAAAGTCACCTAAATGATTACTTATTTCTGCGAAATGGGGTATGAATAATATCTCTTTATTGGTAAGTAAAACCAAGTATAAACATATTCACCCCGTCATTTTGAAATTGACATACTAGTAGCAAAAGACATGTATTTTCAAATTTGCTTCATTGGTGATGTTAGGCAACGATGTATCATGCGTATCACATGTATCAAATTTGAACCTAAACTCAAAATTTAACATCGGTAAAAC
The DNA here is from genome assembly GCF_001865875.1 of Lupinus angustifolius. Classification (NCBI taxonomy): domain Eukaryota; kingdom Viridiplantae; phylum Streptophyta; class Magnoliopsida; order Fabales; family Fabaceae; genus Lupinus; species Lupinus angustifolius. Next base: position 30,734,522 of record NC_032009.1, on the reverse strand, counting down.
CAGAACTCAGTCACAGCGAGTTTATCCCGTTAAATTTAGGTTGGGTTTGGACAGGTATGCACGAGTTCGGTTTTCATTACCATCCTTATATATAACTTATGTTTGGTTGCAATTGTTTATCTCATTGTTAGTTTATAAATTTTTTATAATCTAAGTTGACTTGGCTAACAAAGTTGTTATATAACAAATTTCACACATGTTATTATATTCTCAAATCTTATAGTATGGAAACCCAGTCTATATTTTGGAGTAGGATACTCTCCTGTAGTGGTATTGGAGAGTTTACTATTGAGCCCAGATTTAAACATACTGTACAAAAAATTTTAAAGATCCAAATTTTTTACTACTTTTGAGTTAAATGAATTGAAAAATTGTTAGTATATTATTCCCCTCATAGAGGGTCTAGTTATTGAAAAATATCTTATTTCCTATACTTTCCATGCAATTCTTCAAAGTGAACACCCAGACTAAAGCATTCCCGTGATAAATGTGTCACTCAAGTCAATGGAGCTATGCCTCAAATCACACGTTTAGGACTATTCTAGTCAGTCACAAAGTGAGAGTAAAAAAGTGACCAAAAAACACGTTTCACTTGTTAGTATAAAAATGAAACTCCACTTTCTAACATATCCTAGTAAAACAACCTTGATTAACTCATCACTGAGTTGAACAATTCTTTCTGGCAAGAAATGAAGTCTTTTATATTTAATTTGCATGGGACAGAAATATGGAGTGTCTTTCTTATCACTTCTAGTGTGATATTAGGAGCTACTTCTTCTACAACCTTGGAGCTTAAAATGGAAGCTAGTGCTATACTCAATAGTGGATGGTGGAACATATCAGATTACAACTACAAAGATATCTCTAGTCTTTGTAAGTGGAATGGTATTTTATGCAACCATATTGGAAGCATAACAAGAATCAATTGCCCATGTTATCTTAGGTATGAAAAAGCATTTCATCAATTTTCATCACTCAAACTTTCTGCTTTTAAAAATTTGGAGAGACTTGATCTATGGGGTTGTGGATTAGGAGGGTCAATTCCATTTGAAATTGGTAATCTCACCAAACTTACTTTTCTTGATTTGTCTAACAATTTTCTCATTGGTGAGATACCCTTTTCAATTGGAAAACTTGCAAAGATAACTACTATTGATCTCAACCATAACCTCATAAGTGGTGAAATACCACCTCAACTTGGATATTTGTCAAACCTAAAGAATTTGGATCTTAGTCACAACAATCTGTATGGAATGATTCCTCAATCTCTTGCACTTCTATACAAAAATAAATCTAAGCCCATTAATCTATTTATGTCATACAATAATTTAAAGGGTCCCATTCCACATGGGTTACCACCTTATACATTAATGGGCAACAAGGATATTTTAGCTTCTAGCAAAAAACCAATATACCAACAAGCTAAAATTCTTCCTATCATCATATGTCCAATAGCTTTATTCTTAATTATTGTGTGTGTTAAGTTGATTCACAATGCAACTAAGAAGAAGCATGCAAAGCCAATAGCAACTAAAAATGGAGATTTATTCTCTATATGGAATTATGATGGACACATAGCATATGAAGACATTATAAAAGGAACAGAAGGCTTTGACATGAAATATTGTATTGGAACAGGAGCATATGGTTGTGTTTATAAGGTACCCTTACCTAATGGCAAGGTTGTTGCCTTGAAAAAACTTCATGGTTTTATGGCTGAGGACCCAACTTCTGATGAGAGTTTTAGAAGTGAAGTAGATGTATTATCAAAAATAAAGCATAGACATATTGTGAAGCTTTTAGGGTTTTGCTTGCACAAAAGAATAAGGTTTTTGATATATGAATATATGGAAAAGGGAAGCTTGTTTAGTGTTCTATATGATGATGTTGAAGCAATAGAATTGGAATGGAGAAAAAGGGTTAACATTATTAAAGGCATTGCTCATGCTCTTTCATATCTTCATCATGATTGTATACCTCCAATTGTGCATAGAGATATATCTAGCAGTAACATCTTGCTTAACTCAGAGTGGCAGCCCAACATTTCTGACTTTGGCATTGCAAGACTCCTCAGATATGATTCTTCCAATAGAACTATAGTTGCTGGAACTTATGGCTATATTGCCCCAGGTAAATTCTAGATTTTACCTTAAACTTTATGGTTTTATATATTATTTATGAGTGAGTCAACCTTTTTCACACTAGTCATCCTTAGGCCACTCGTGAAGGAGCTATCACCCAGCCTTTAATTGGTTAGGTTAGGTTTTGTCTCCCTCTCCATAAATATTTCACAATAAGACTTCTAACAATGTTTATTTACCTTAATAAATTAGGTTTTATATCATCTAAAATATTTATTAATCCTAAAAATCAGCTTATTTAATTATATTACATATTAACATTTATACTACATGTTAAATTTGAATAAAAATATATATATAAATATAGTTTAATTGTCAAATATATATATGTATATTTAAAAAAAGGTTTATTAGATTATTTAAATGGAAAAATATTGAGGGTGTGAGGCAAATGTGCAGCATAAGACCCGTAACAGGGTCTTGAATATTTTTTTACATATAAACTTGTTCAATACTTTGTTGGTTATAAAGATCATCCTTTTATATATTTATATGATTGATATACAATGAATATTCATTTTTATTTTATGATTGCAATTTGTTTTAAATTCAATTTTTATATTCAAGTATTTAAATTAAGGACCCAATTTTTTTTCTCATACCAAATTTACAAAATACCAGAGACACTATTTAAAGGTCTAGAAGGTCTAGTATAGAATATGCTTTTAAGTAGACTTTCATGTCATACTTAGACTTTTAAATATATAGACTCAAACCTCAAAAAAAAAATTAAAGAGATACATAGGTCATTCCCATACTACTTTCCCATACTACTATATATATTACGTAGGGCAGACTTTCAAAATCTGAGTTTACCTATTTTCATCCCTACTATTCAATCATGTATTATCACTTATACAAGATCATATGTTTGATATACAAACTTCTAGACTAACAACAATTAAAATCAGAAATTATTCACATATTTTTGTTCTTATTTGCTTTGTTCCTTTCCTTAGTCTCCTTATGTCCTCATTCACATATATGTACCATGCCTAGTAGCTAGTACATATATAATGGGCATGGCTGCTAATTTTAATGCTGACTTTGAACAAATTGTAGATTTATCTAATTCATCCAAATTTCTATATTTCCCATTATTTTATTTTGTTACCCATTAATATATTTGCATTTATTCATCTAATTCCCGCAGAACTTGCCTACACTATGGCTGTGACTGAAAAATGTGATGTCTATAGCTTTGGTGTAGTGGCACTTGAAACATTAATGGGAAAGCATCCTCAAGAAATCTTATCATCACTTCAATCAACTTATTCTCATGAAATCACATTATGTGAAGTACTAGACCAACGTCTAGCACCCCCTACCATAGCAGTTTTATTAGAAATAATTGATGTTGCTATAGTGGCTTTTGCGTGCTTAAACAATAACCCACACTATAGGCCATCAATGAAATGTGTGTCACAAAGTTTTCTAACTCAACATACTACTTTGAATATTCCTCTATGTAAAATTTCAGTGCAACAACTAATGAGTCAAGAGTTATTTAGATTTAAGACCAAGGTGATAAATTTTCAGATTGAAGGTGATTTGTCAGCATTTTGAATATGTTTATTGAAGTTTTGAGAATTTAGTTGTATCAACAAATTGTAGTGTTCATGGAATATAAACCCTGAAGATAGTGGTTTTTGGATGCATGGCTTTAGTTTCCATAGTGGTAATTGTTCAATTTTTACTACAGATGTTGTGTTCCATGAGTTATTATTTATGCAGGTGATGTATGGATGAAATTTTTGGAGAAAAAATGAATTAAGAAGAATGTTGTAGTAGGAAAAATAACATAATTCTAAATATTAGTGTTGTGTGAATCGGACAGGACGGTCCGACTGTCTGACCGCTGACTGAATTTAAAAACGACTTTGGTTTGCAGTTTTAATCGAGTGGGAGTTAGACTGCTTTGAACTGGAGAAATTCCGGACTGACCGTGTTAACCCGATTAAACAGGATTGGCCGGAAAGTACACTAGACAATTCACTTAAACTTTAAAAAAACAGAATAATACTCTAATTTTTTGTTTTACTTCGGTAATAAAAATGATGGAGATATATTACTTTAATATAATTATACATAATTATTAATTATATAAAATTTACATTTATATATTTATAGAAAAATATTAATTATATATGAAATCACTCGATTCGACAAGATGATTTAACCGATTAAACTTAATACAAGACTTCTTTCAATTTGATGTTCGGTTCGGGTTTCACAATATTGATAAATATAGTACTAACTAGTTAAAACATGAAAAATTAGAAAATGGGTTCACATATCTGTATAATATAGTAAGTATATCGTGTATGCAATTAAATGAGTCAAAATAAGTCAATCATATTATACGGTACTCGTAAAAACAAGTTTGTGCTTGTATTTTTTATATTTTTCAAAATGACACAATAATAATATAAATATTGAATTGATAGTTGTTTTTTTTTACTACTAAAAGGTATTCCCTCACTATAAGGGTAAGGAATTAATTAATATTTTTCATACTGTTATGATGTCAAGTATTCAAATTTTATATATTTTATGATGGAGAATTAGAATATTTTCTGTATTGAGTATACTTTATATTATATTTTTTTATTAGGGATACTTTATATTATAAATTTTTGTTTTATTATAACTAGTGGTGACATGCACTTGGTGCCTACCCGTCCAAATTCATATTCTTATGATGTTAATTATTTAAATCTTATAAATTTTATTATGGATAATTAGAATATTTTTTATATTGATTGTATTGTACTTAATTTTTTATTTTTTATTAGATACTTTATATTAATTTTTTTTGTTTTATTATAATGTTAGAGATGTCATTAATATGTTAATGGTGATTACATATGATTATGTAGTTTTTTGTAGAAATTAAAAAGTTTAAGGGCAATATAGGAAAATGAAATTACACCATGGTAGTTATACCATGCTTTTCCTTTATATATAGTATAGAAATATAAATGTTGAACTTAAAGTGAGAGATGTGGTTAATATGTTACATATGATTATATGATTTTTTGTATAAATTAAAATGTTTAAGGGAAAAATAGGAAAGTAAAATTACATCATGGTGATAGTTTCACCATATTTTGCATTTATACATATTAATATGTTGACAAACATTATCGTACCTATCAACCCACATTTCTATTTTGCGACTGTATGTCAACACGTACTTTACACTCCTCATGTTTATTTTGCTTTATCCTTAGTATGTTATGTAGGGATAAGGTTGATGATTAAATATATCAAAAATAGAGGTTATCATTGTTTTTTCAAAGTATCTAATGTAATTTAGTAAATATTTAAATTAAATGTGAATTTGTATATTTAATAGTAATAATTCAGAATAATGTTTAAAATTATACCAAAATGAAATAAATAGAAAGTAAACCATAATGAAACCACATACCATAGAAGACAGAATGGTAGCATACTCACAATAATTGATCAATTTTGCAAATTATGTCACTACAATATAACACCTACAAATGTTAAAAACATCTTTAAAATCATTAAAAAAACCCAAAATTTAGAGGTTGGTTAAAAATTTGCATATACAAAAAAGTAAAGACATAATGATCGAAAGTTATGATAAAATACAAAATAAAGTACAAACAAAAATATGCAAGAATCAGTTCCAACATAGTATTAAGTTACTACTCCCAAAATATATTAAAGTGTGTAACTTTATCTTTGGTTGGAGGATGGACAAAACACCTTCCGTCTTAAAGTGTTGTATGTCATTGATTTATATTGAAAAATGTGGGTTGAATGAGGAAGGAAGAGTTCATTACACCAAAAATGTTGGAATTTAAAATCATTAACCATAAATCAGAGTTGCTTTTTTTTTTTTTGGGTGAAAAAGTAAGAATGATGGAAAGAGTATAAGAAAATTACGTGGAAGGTTACATGTGGTTTTTGATTATGAAAGTTGTATTAATTAATTAAATGTTTTTTTAATAAGGAAGTTAAATATAATTTTTGTGAAGTTGATACTGCTTTGATGATTGAGGGTAAATTAGGGAAGTAAAAATTACTCCTCCTTAGGTCTTTAGAATTTAAATTTTTAAATATACTCATTGGGTTATGTATGATTTTTTTTGTAGAAATAAAAAGATGTTAAAAGCAAAATATGCAATCACAAGTTATACAATAGTGATGTGGTTCCATTGAGATTTTTGCTTTATTAACTTAACAGTTTGCATTGACATTTTATCACTATCCAAGTAATATAACGCCATTTGAAAAATAGAATTATGGGCATTTTGGAATTAAAAAATAGATTCAAATTTAAAATTTAGGAATAAAAAATATATTTAAATTAACCCAAAATTTAGTTACAAATACCCATATTATACAAGGCCCAAAACATATTACAGATGGCCCGTTACGAGGAGGTCACTTTTAACTGATATGGTGAAGGAATAAAAAGAAACTAAAAATAGAAGAAAATATTAAAGTCGTTAGTTAGTGAAAAAAATTCATTCAAAAACGCAGGGAGTTGAAGAAGACAAGGTGACAAGGTCTGATTTGAAGCACAGATCAGAAAATGTAAGTAAATCATTTCTCACACTCTTTTCAGATTAATATTTTCATTTCAAATCCGCTCCATCATTTTTCTTCATCGTGTATTTTTTTTCTCTCACTCGAACCTTTTCAGTAGTTTCTACATTTATAGCTTTTTTTTTTATTATTGAATGAACAACTATAGTGATTTAGTTTTTCATGTCATTTCAGTCTTCGTATGGAAAAATATTCACTATAGCTTAAGTCTAACCTAGTTTCGGTTTAATTTTGTACATTGTTTCTAATTTTGTTTCCGATTCTGAATTAGATAAAGGAGAATGAAAGAACTAAACTTTGATGAAATTGAAGGAAGCCTAGTTCTTCTAAAAATTCAAATGATGTTTTGAACCAAACTAATTTGATGTGATTTGATTTGATTTGTTCTTTGTTCGGGATAACTGTAAATACTCAGTTTTAATTTCTCATTTCGCCTACTTTGATTTCATGATTTAGGGTTTGCAACTGATAAAATTTGTTTCTTTTTTTTTTATTTACATTTGGTTTGTGGAATAGAAGAGAAGATGGGATTCATCATGGAATTTGCTGAGAGCTTGGTTTTGAAGATGATGGAAGATCCGAAGGAAAGGGATCGGAGATTCAGGGAACATGTTTACAAGGTGAAGGACGGGTGTACCAAGACCAAGGAGATGTGGGCTTTACCTATGTGACCCTATGGGTTCTGGACTTTCGAGCGCCACAATTCTCAGCTCAATTGGGATGCCCAGATTAGCCAAGTTCTTGGCCGTAGGGATCCTTATGATGACGTCCTCCTGGATTCTAATTACTCTGCTCCACCTAAATCTAAATGAGGTATTATTCTTCATTTCTTCAACATTCAGATCCCTGCTTGGTGAGTTCTGTTGTTGGCGTAAAGTTTAGGATGTTGCAGATAATGTATAGAGTGGCTGAGTGGCATGCAGTTTGAATGACATGTTAGCCCTTCAAGGCTTGTGTTTAACTTCGTAGATGCTCTTATTGAAATTTGAAACATTGTGTTGGTATTTAATAAGAGATAAGATGTTTTTTCATGGTAACACGCTGCCAGTCATGGCTTTAGGTTAAGATCATAGAGGTGGTTAGAAATATGATTGAAGCTGAAACTTTGTACCTCTCAAAATCAGCTATTTACTATATGAGAAAGTTGTTCCAAGAGTCAGCTTAGTTGGTAGAGTTGTGGGACATTAAATGAAAACGCCTGGTTCAAACCCCTCCAGCTGTGCTTTTCCCCCTACCATTAAATAAAATTGCCTATTAATGAAACTTTATGAGAAAATTGATGTTTAGTGATCGAGAAAAAAGGACAATGAGCCGCAATAGCTGAATGACCAGTATTCTTGAGTAAAAAAATAAATAATTGAAGGTAAGCATATAGAGGTTGAGCCACGATGCAAGGTCGCTTGCGTCATGACCTGTCATGGGTTCGAATCCTTGAATAAGTCTCTTAGCTTTCGTGGGTAAGGTTGTGTATATCTACCCTCTCCGGACCCCATTAGGTGGGAATCTTATGCATTAGGCCGCCCTTTTTAATTGCAGATAAGCATATATGATTACATATACTGCTTCAAATCATTTTGTTGTTGTTGATAAACGAGAATAGTTCAAAATAAGAGGATAAGACATCCTCACAAAAAACACAGAAAGAAAAACAATTGTGCTAAGCTATTATGCTAGGAGGAAGAGTGATGTAGCAAAGGATGTCAATCCCCTGCAGATCAACCATAGAAACCCCACCAATAAAGTGATAAACTCATGGGCAGTGCACCAAAGTGATTCCGTAGAAGTAACTCTCCCCCAAGTATGCAATACCATTTTGGTGGCCAGCATATTTTTTTTGCTTTCTCCGGCTTGTACCTTCTTATTATGAGTATCTTTCTATTTAGTCTTGAAAGTTTGATGAGAGATGTTTATTTTGAGTGAGATTCGCAATTCCTATTTGTTATATCGCTGTCTTTTGTACTCATTTTGTTTTTCTTTCTTGTCTAATGCAGTGATGCTGGACTTGTCACAAGTTTTTTAGGTGGAGAAATGGGGATTTGTCAGTTCCTTTTTTTAACCTCCTATCCTGCTGCATGTTGCAGTAATTACAATTGGTTTTGATGAGTTATTATTTTATGTCAAATAAAGCTCAGTAATTACAATTGGCATGTAAGATTTTCCCCATTTGAGAACTTACCTTTTACAAATTCAATTTTGGGTTAATTTCCTGTTCTATTGATGTTTCGTCCCACTACTTACATTATCTGTAGTTGATTCATTTCTTGTGTTTTGTTATAAGATGCCATATTTAGCATCTGTTAATGTGTTCGATATGGTAGATTTGATATAATTCATGTGCCAGCTTTGCCATAGAGCACAAAGTTAGTTCACGTCTGCTTATATTTGATGGCAACCTCAAGGTTTGTGAAACAGTAAGTAATGAGTTATGTTGAGCTTTTAATAATGAGAGGATGTGGTCTCTTCCACTTGTTGCTAGTTATTGGTCTTGATAGTCTTGTGAATTTTAGTTGCAAATGGTTTGTAGCTGTACCCCCCTAATTACACTGGAATAAGATTTGATTTCCATGTTTCTTTTCTTGTATTCTTATGATGCATAGTGTGACCTTTCTACACAAATCCCCTTCTCTTTCTTTTTTGGTAGAATGGGCTAAGGCCAAAAAGAAAATTGAGAAGGTTCTAGGTCTAGCCAAACCCATTACATCGTAAAAGAACTTCTTTGATTCCAATAAGATAGTCTCATGAGTTTGTGAAAGGAATTCTGGATGAACTTTTTTGCACCTAGAAATCAGAATATGGGTGAGGAGCAATCTACTCATAATGTTAAGTAACATTCTAGGTAGTTGATTGCACGTGATAGCAGTATAGTGGGTTGATTAGCAGTATAATTGCACTCCAGAACCCACTCTAGTGTGAGGGAACCGTAATTTTAATGGGAAATTTCCTTTGTCCTTTTAAAATGACATGCCAAAATACTTCCTTCTCTTTTAAAAAAAGATTTAAAAACACGTGAGTCTTTAGAAAAAACTGAAGGGTCAGTCTCAATTGCTTCCCTTCCATTCCTTTTATGAATATCTTTTTGTTTTTGATCTCTTTACTTCTATTTTCCCCTTAGTTGTTATGGTCCTCTTGCTACCCTCTATAGTGTTTTGGGTCGATTGCTATCTACAATTGATTACCTTGGTAGCACGGATCTTCTGTCTCAAACAATGTTATAAACCATGTCACATATCAATGATATTGAAGCAAAAATAGAAAAATAATAGACATTTTTTTTTTTAACTCACATAACATATTTTTATTGATCCCAGATAAGATTTGGGACAACAAATCTTTGTTCTCATTAGTAGCCGTAGTCTGTATTATAGGGGAGATGTGAAAGATAAAAATTGAAAAGGTATTTAAAACATGTCATTGAAAAGTATATATGTGGTAGGGCCATGAGTTTTAGACACTTAATGTTAACTCCTAAGTTTATTGGGAATGGATTGAGTCAACTTATATACAAACTCAGATCGACTTAGGGTAAAGTTTAACCTTTAATATTGACCTTACAAGTTCATGGATTCACTCACTTAATTTGAAAACGGTTGTGATCAAAAACTCAATTTCGCATCATTCCATGACCACTAATGAATTATTCCTGCATTGCCATGGTTTTGGTGTTAGGGCTCCAAAAGAAAAACGTTTTCAGATCTCTTCCTTTCCTTGCCTCATCTTCTCGAAATAGATTATTATTCAGTACTAGGAATGTGAGACAAAAGTGTTTTTAAAATATTTAATCTAAAAAAGTAAGAATCTAGACCATTGAAATTTTATTTTTGTTATGTTCTTGGTCATCTCTACTTGTGTGTTCTATAACCTTTGCTTATGCCTTTGCTCTCATCGTCATCTTTTGCACTTCGAAATCTTATCATTTACTCGCAAGTCGAAAACCAAAAGCTAGCAGCACCAATTGTTATTACCAGCTCCAATCTTGTCTCTAGTTGTGCATGGTTTCAATTTCCTTTACGGGGTCTTACAACTTGAGTTTCAATTGTAAAATACTGATTTATGGGCAAGTTATTTATGTTTGGTTGTTACTTAGGGATATTGAAGCAACACTTGTTGGAAGGAGCACACCCTGAAAGAGATTAATTCATTACTCATAGTTTATGTATACTTTTGGTAGTACCAAAAAAAACTCGGGATATTATTAAAGCTCCACAACTTTTACAACCATGGTTGATGTTATATTTCTTCCCCTCTAGTCAACAAATTTAGTGTAACTGCGCAAGAAATGGACAAATTCTCTTCTGAAATGAACACTGTGTTCCCACTTCTCAAGTCCTCCCCCTAAATTGAGCAATATTGTATGCAACATAAGGACAAAGAAAACAAGTTTCAAGACCATTTAACACACAATGACATAATCACATAACGTTCTACAAACTTTGTTAACTTACATGGTTCTTAACCCATTTCTTACACTCCTAACAACTCATAATCTCATACCCATAATGCCCCCAAGGTAGGATCAGTAACAAACATATTAACTTAAGAACTAACTCTAGTAATACTTATTAATCAGAATCTGAACTTGTTGCATCATTTTCATTACCATTCACCTTAGCTTGTCCCTGTTTAAATGCCTTAGCGATTTCATCTATGGGAATCAAAGGCAAATACTCAGAGATATTGTAGCCCTTTTCAGCAATACCCTTGACAACATGGTTGTATTTTTCTGACCAATGTGCAGCTGTGGGAATTGCCATTTTTGCCACTACATAGAATAGTGGGTAGTGGTTGAGACTGGCCCACAATTTCACTGAGCCGGTTAACACAAATTGTTTGGACTCTGTGGCTACATATTTTGCAGCTGCTTTTGGTCCTCCAGAATGAACCAAATTTACTAATTTCTCTGCTTTTTGTGACACTTTGTTGATCAAAACCTTGGATTGGTTTGCTACCTGCTTAATTAATGGAGGAGCCTGCTCATCAATTTTGTGGGTAGCTTCATCCACCTACCATAGTCATATATACCAATTGATTAGTTTCACCAAAACTTTCTTAGCAATATCCAAATTCATTAACATTAACAAATGGAATTCCAAGCATGCAGGGCACAAGGACAAAAAATAAGGGTAATTGTGAGGGCTGTCATGTGCATTCATCAATGTTTTAAATCTGGGTCTACGAACATTACATTGCATAACAAAAAAAAAATCATGTCTCATATTGGAGAGATTTTGCAGTTGTATTAAAGAGTAAAAATATCATATTAGAATCGTCTCCCGTACTAGAGAGACGAGCTATTATTTTTCCATGTTGTCTGTGATACAATTGTCTCTTCATTACTTTGACATGATGGTAGCTCGAGGACCCTAATATATTAAGGTTTTGTGAGTGGTTGAAACTTTGTAACAACATTAAAGGTAGCTCCATTTTATAAGGTTAAAATTAAAGTTAGACATAAATTTGTACCCTTTTCAAGGCAGCTTTCACTGAAACAACTTTCTTATATATCCTTAACAAATAGATTTTGATCCAAATGAGATCCAAAATAAGGATCATTATAACAAACATAAAAACCTTAAAAGTAATACTAAAAACAACACAAAAACGAGGATTTGATTTGAAGGAAATAATCAAAGAGACATAGAAAGAACATAGATATATATAAAAATTACCTTGTTGTCTACAAAAACAAGAAGATGAACAGGGACACCTTTGATTTTGTCATAAACAGGACCAAGAACATTGATAACAGTATCTTCAACTGTTCCAACAGCAGATCTCAAAGGCCCTGAATTTTTCTTTGCAAACTGATACAGATATGATACACACACCAATGTTTGAATCACAACAATTTTCACAAACCCAAGATGCTTCAGTTTTTGTTCATCATTCTTCTTCCTTTCAACAACCTTTGTCTGCAAAAAAACAACAACATTCACAAGACATAAGATCTAATGCAAAAAGTGAGAAAAATATGGGAAAATATTGAATACCTCATTTGTGGTAGCCATTGTTAGTGTAATTGCTTAGTGGAGTGAGTGGTTTATATAGATGGAAAAACAATGTGAATTAAATACGAATTTATTATTGTAATTATTATTTTAAACTATTTGATTGTTATATTCATTAAGATTGTTTGAATAGACTCTTACGTTATAGATACATGAGTAAGAATTCTCATTCTAAGAGTAAGTTTTTTATGGACATTCATATTTGTATTTTAGCTATCGATTTTATAGACATCTAATGATTTAGATTTATTCACTAATTGAAACTATTGGTTTTCCCTAAAATTGATGACTATGATAGAGAATAAATTTAAAAAACTTACTTTTGAAGTAAGTGTATCTATACTCTAGTTATATATATAAGAATGTTGTGAAACTTGAGCCTAAAATTAACTGAGGTCTTCTATTAGGTTTAAATGGTTAAATTGTCTAGTCAGACGGAATGATTTTATATATGATTATATATTAATGCAAAATTTTATATAATTATATTGAAGTAATATATTTCTATCTTTCTTGGACCAAAAGTAAAATAAAATATTAGAGTAGTATTTCGTTTTTTAAAAAAGAAAATATTTGAACCTTTCAGTTTCCTTTCTGAGTTATTACGGTTTAATCAGGTTTAACACGGTTGGACTGAAATTTCATCTGTTCAAAGCGGTCTAGCCGCTCATTCACTTAAGACTGCAAACCATGATTGTTTTTAAGTTGATCAGTGGTTAGACCGGCGGGACTACCGAATCTGGTCTAGTTCTCATAACATTGATATGCATGATCATTTATAATTAATTGATTTTTTTTCCAGTTATAATTAATTGATTTGAGGGTATAAGATTAGTGTAGGAATATCATAAGTAAAAAGTAATATATCACATTATATTTTAAGTAATATTTTTTTCATAAATACTGTTTTTTTAGGTTGAATCTAATGAATAAAAAAAAGTTATATTACTAAATACTAATGTTTATACAGTATTCATTTGATTTTGCGATTAGTGTAATTTTAATTAAAAAATATAATATATAAGTTAATAAAGAATTATGTTAACATTACTCGTTTCTCGTACAAAATAATAGCATTGTAATAATATTTGTGTATTATTAGTGTAAAGATTTATATATAGTTTGTATATTATCTACTATTCATTTGATTTAAATAACAATATATAAATGATATAATAACAATGTATAAAACTCATACACCGTAAATAAATACATTTTTGCATTCCCTAATATAATACTACTAAGTATCTCGTTATGTAACGTCCAATGTTATTAAACTTGGACCGGTTAATAACTCGGTTAGGGTACTGAGTTAATGAGTTACTGGTTCAACCAGTGGGTCAATGGTTGGACCGGTTAACCCGATTTGCATTAAAAATTCTAAAAAATTCATAATACGTAACAATATTTAATAATGGTATACTCATAATTTAAAAATATTATCATGCCTAATTAAACAACAAAAAAGAATATTTTACTACTATAAAATAACAAAAGTAAATTGATAACATCATCAAAAACATATGAACTATGTTTTAACTACAACAAAAACATACAATAAGTTTGAAATTTAATTAAACAATGAAGATTTTGTTATAATGTAAAACTAACAAGTGACAAACATAACTACAAATAAGTTAAAAGTACTTGTTTTTCACTTAAAAACGACATCAATTTGGCTGTTTTAAAAAAAATTTGATTGACTCGGCCGGTTTAACCGGTCCGACCACTCGAGTCACTAGTTTTAGACTTAAACTGACCGAGTCAACCCAATTTGATGCAAAATTGGTTAAATGAGAGGCTCAGACCGATTAGATGTCCAGTTCATAGTTGAACCGATCGGACCAACCAGTTCGAGCCGAGTTTTATAACACTGCGTCGAACATATCAAAAAATATCATTCTATCACACTCCACTAACTTATGTTCTTGAAGAAATATAAAAGATACTCACTCCATTTTTTCATTTGTTTTTGAAGAAATATTTCGTTGTTAATTAATTTGCAAGTTGGAAGTTTAAGATAATTAATAACAATAAATAGAAGAGTTAATATCTATATATTGATATTATAAAAATATATACTTATTTATTGTATTATCTATCATTTATTTGTATTATTTTATTAAAAAATCAATAATAATTAAAAATAAATAGTTTTGTATATTGCTACTCTATTATATATTTCTTTGTCACCTATTACTATATATGTTTAAAATCTATGCAATGGTAATTGTAGTTTTTTACATTGTTAGTACATTATTCATCATTGATTTGTATTACTTTTGTTTGAGAGTCAATTGTGGTTAATAAGTCAATGATGAACGATTGACTGACAATATAACAAATTCTTACACTGTCATTGTATACATATTAAATCATAATATACTTTTTCTTATTTATTTGTCATCGTGTAAGTAAATACATTCTTTATGAATTGTAATTAACATGTTAAGTTACACTATATTTATTTTTTCTCCTAATATATCATTTCTCTTGATCTAATCATTAATTTTTTCTTCCTAATATATCATTTCTTGGTGCATATCTTTTAATAATTGAAGTTTTTTATGTTATTCCAAATATATTTTATTTTCCAAACATAACTTTATATATTACTTCTCTTTTTACCTTTATTTCTTAATTTCCAATATGAATATTGTTTTAGTACACTTGGGTCTATGTTTACACCATTTTATAATTTCTTAAACTTTGTGTGCGATCTTAAATATCAAAATAAATGAAACATTATCAATATTTAATAAGGATAAATATAAGAAATAACAATTGATGCATTCTTAAACTTCTAAATTTGACATGTAAATATAAATATATTTTAAAAAAAGTTAAATGTATTATAGGACATTTTTTAAGAGGTTTTGATAATATTTTTTAAAAAAATTAAAAAATATTATTGTCGAATTTAATTGAAGTAAAAAACATCACGGAGTATACGATTTCTTGTGATAGAACAACAAATAAATAGAAACTAAGATAATTAAATATTGGACATACTTTTGGACGGAGAGTGCTGATTATACCTATTAAATATTGGCTTAAAAGAAAAAGAGAATGATGTGGCCAAGTAAAATGAGTGGCTATAGTTGAACCTTTTTTGTAGCCAATGAGAAGAAGAGGTTGTGGTGAAGCATCTTTGTTTTTTGCCATACAATCCTCAAGGCTTTGACTATAAATACGAATGCTCCAAGCCATTGTAAGACACACCAATATTCTAGCCTTAGTGCATATTCTCTCTTCTTCTCTTGTTCTAATATTGTGAGGAATATTTTAGTGTTTAAGATATAAGTGAGTGAGAGTGATATTGGGTGTACTTGGGTTTTGAGAAGTGAGTGAAACACTTGAGTGAACTTGTAATTCTCTTTTATCATAGTGATAATATCATTGTTGCTCTTCAACCGTGGACGTAGGCAAATTGCTGAACCACGTTAATTTTAAGGTGTTATTTTCTCTATTTAAATTTTCTCCATGTGTCTTCCGCTACAACAAGTAATCCTAAGTTTTTTACTTAAGTAATATTCAAATTCTCTTAGGAAAGTTTTGTAAAAGTTTTTAAAAATGATTTCGAAAGATTGAAAACAAATTTTCAAAAAGCTGAGTAATAGGTTACTCGAACTGAGTGACATATTATTAAGAAAGAATAATCAATTACTCAAGCAGAGTAACAAGTTAGCAAGTACAAATAAGATAGAGTTACTGATTACTCAATTGAATAACTAATTACTCGTTAGACAAAAACTCTAGGTAACCAATTAAACTAGACAAGTAATTGATTACTCATAGTTGTTACAATAATTTTCAGATTCAATATGAAACAACTTCTTTCAAAACAAATCAACGCTTCTCCAATCGACTTTTACCTCTTAGAAAGAGTATGTTGACTGGTTGGAAGCATATTTAAACATCTTTGACATTCAAATTAAAAAAATAACTTTCATTAATCATTCATACAACTTTCTACATACATTTTGCAACAACTTATACAAAAATTTCTGATTTCTTAAAAAGTTGTCCAAGTGTTTTCCTACCAAGTTCTCTGCACTTGATTTTCGTTTAGAAAAAAAAATGAGCATTTGTGTTTTACTTAAGTGATTGACTTACAAGGGTTGAAAGCATATGGGTTATATTTCTTTGCAATCATTAGGTTTAGATACAAAGTTCTTTATCTATCAAAATGATGTAAATTCACCATAGAGTGTTTTGAAAGAAAAGAGTGATAATTAAGAAGTGGTGTGCTTCTTAATTAGTGAGATTGGTGGGTGATAATCTGAGACAATACTTGGTGTAATATTTGTAAGATTAACATTCATTACTGCTAAACCAAAAAATATTAGTATAAAACTACTTCGGCGTCACAAAAAAGTAGAGATAAGGGGTTGTCATATCCACAAGGACTTGCTAAATATAGTCATTCAACAATCAAATTCCTATTCTAAGTTGTTTTTTAAATGGGTTGTCAATATTGTTGGTTTGATAACACGGAATAGTTCAAATATAAATAATGATAAAAGGAGTTGGGATTGAAGTTCATACTTACAATCCATATACACATAATTTAGTATATAAATTCAATTAGTGATGATTATTTCACACAAATGACCTCAAGGTTACTAAAATCTAATATCTTAGTCAATTCATAACTTGTGAAGAAAAAATCCCTATGTCTAGAATCCTCAATTCATAAGTTTAAGAAATATGACTTGCAAATCATGCCTCTATGTCTAGTAGTTCATGTATGCAAACTGAGTTAAAATACAACATCTGATTTAGTCTATACTAACATTTTTTTCAAAGATTCTATGTGGTCAACAAGTCGGGAAGGTATACTTCTGTGAAAATTGCATTTTTGGGAAGCAATGTCGAATAAAATTCAACAATCCAGTTCATCGAACAAAAGGCACGTTGGATTATGTACATTCTGACTTGTGGGGTCCTTCCCAAGTACCTTCTCATGGTGGTAGCAGATATATGCTAACTTTCATTGATGATTATTCAAGGAAGGTTTGGATCTTCATTTTGAAACACAAAAGTGAAGCATTTGTCAAGTTCAAACAGTGGAAAACCTTGATCGAAAAGCAAACTGGGAGGAAGATCAAGCGACTGAGAACTGACAATGGCCTAGAGTTTTGTAGCAGAGAATTCGGAAACTTTTGCAAGGATCACGATATTGTCAGACATTATACTATGAGGCACACTCCTCAACAAAATGGACTTGCAGAACGGATGAACAGAACCTTACTTGAAAGGACAAGGTGTATGTTGTCAAATGCTGGATTGCCAAAACAATTCTGGGCGGAAGCTGTCAATACAGCTTGTTACTTGATCAACAGATGTCCATCAACGGCTATTGACTTTAAAACTCCAGAAGAGATGTGGTCGGGTGTTCCTGCAAATTATGATAATTTGAGGATATTTGGTTGCCCTGCATATGCTCATAACAAAGAAGGAAAACTTGATGCAAGAGCATTGAAATGCATTTTTCTTGGATATCCTGATGGTGTAAAAGGATATAAGTTGTGGTGGCCAGAGAAAAGAAAATGTATTATCAGTAGGGATGTTACTTTTAATGAAGCTGAAATGCTAAAGCCTCATAAAGAGTCTTCAAGTGAAAACAAAGACCCTAGTATCTCGGAGAAGGTGGAGTTTG
This sequence comes from Lupinus angustifolius, assembly GCF_001865875.1. NCBI lineage: Eukaryota > Viridiplantae > Streptophyta > Magnoliopsida > Fabales > Fabaceae > Lupinus > Lupinus angustifolius. The sequence continues at coordinate 30,716,127 of NC_032009.1, read as the reverse complement.
AGGTGGAGTTTGAGGTGGAGCCAACGAAGGAAAATACATTTGATCAAGAAGAAGAAGTCCATGATGCATCTACTAGTAGTGATGTATCCCAATTGCAACATTATCAGTTGGCTAGGGATAGGCAAAGGAGACATATAAAACCTCCTGAGAAATATGGTTATGCTGATCTGGTGTCTTATGCTCTAAATGTTGCTGATGATATCAGCAATTGTGAGCCACAATCATATGAAGAAGCTATCAACAATATGATGCATATACTAGAAGTGATGTATCCCAATTGCAACATTATCAGGTTGCTAGGGATAGGCAAAGGAGACATATAAAACCTCCTGAGAAATATGGTTATGCTGATCTGGTGTCTTATGCTCTAAATGTTGCTGATGATATCAGCAATTGTGAGCCACAATCATATGAAGAAGCTATCAACAATAAAGAAGCTTCCAAATGGATTTCTGCCATGAGAGAGGAAATTGAGTCTCTTCATAAGAATCATACTTGGGTTCTTGAGAAACGACCAAAGTCTCAAAAGGTTGTTGGATGCAAATGGGTCTTCAAGAAGAAGGAAGGAATTCCTGGAGTTGAAGATGCAAGATTCAAAGCGCGATTTGTGGCCAAAGGTTTTACACAAAGAGAAGGAATTGATTTCAATGAAGTTTTCTCCCATGTGGTAAAACATAGCTCTATTCGCATCCTACTTGCCATTGTAGCTCAATTTGATATGGAACTTGAGCAACTAGATGTCAAAACAACATTCTTGCATGGTGAGTTGGAGGAACAAATCTATATGAAACAACCTGAAGGATTTGAAGTTCAAGGGAAGGAAGATCATGTTTGCTTACTGAAGAAATCCTTATATGGCTTAAAACAATCTTCTAGACAGTGGTATCGACGGTTTGACACCTTCATGCTCGAAAATGGCTATTGTAGAAGTGAGCATGATAGTTGTGTCTACTACAAGAAGCTGGAAAATAAGTCATTTATCTATCTCCTTCTTTATGTTGATGACATGCTGATCGCATGTAAGAACATGTCAGAAATAAAAAGCTTAAAAGCTCAATTGAGCTCAGAGTTTGAAATGAAGGACTTAGGAGCTGGAAGGAAAATTCTAGGAATGGAGATTCAGAGAGATAGAAAAGAAGGGACGCTCTTTCTATCACAAAAGAAGTATATTGAGAAAGTGTTGGAACGATTTGGCATGCAAAATGCTAAACCAGTCACTACTCCATGAGCGTCTCATTTCAAACTTTCGATGGCCTTGTGTCCACAAACTGAGAGCGAAAATGAGGAGATGTCAAGTGTACCTTATGCTAGTGCAGTTGGCAGTCTTATGTATGCCATGATATGCACTAGACCAGATATTGCACAAGCAGTAAGTGTGGATAGTAGGTATATGGCAAGTCCTGGTAAAGTTCACTGGAAGGCTGTGAAGTGGATTATGCGCTACCTAAAGGGTACCATGGATATTGGCTTATTGTATGGAAAAGTCAAAGGTGTTGGAAGTAAGGTCATCGGATATGTTGACTCAGATTATGCCGGAGATTTGGATAAGCGAAGATCACTCACTGGATATGTTTTTACACTGTGTGGTTGTACTGTTAGTTGGAAAGCAACACTACAATCAATTGTTGCTTTATCTACAACTGAAGCGGAGTACATCGCAGTAACAGAAGCTGTAAAGGAAGCCATTTGGGAGAAAGGTCTAATTGAAGAGTTGGGTATACAACTAGAAGAAACAACCATCTACTGTGATAGTCAAAGTGCTATACATCTCACAAAAAATCCAATGTATCATGAAAGAACAAAACATATTGATGTTCGGATGCACTTTATCAGAGATATCATTGAGAAAGGAATTGTTAAAGTGGAGAAAATACCCAGTGCAAATAATCCTGCTGACATGATGACGAAACCAGTTCCAACAACGAAGTTCAGGCATTGTCTGGACTTGATTGATGTCCAGAATCTCTAGTGGGCATGAAGAAGAGCAACATGAAAATAGTTATGATAGTCTTTTAGCCAAGGTGGAGATTTATTAAATATTGGCTTAAAAGAAAAAGAGAATGATGTGGCAAAAGAAGTGGCTATGATGAAACATTCTTGTGGCCAAGTAAAATGAGTGGCTATAGTGTAACCTCTTTTGTAGCCAATGAGAAGAAGAGGTTGTGGTGAAGCATCTTTGTTTTTGGCCATAGGATCCTCAAGGCTTTGGCTATAAATAGGAATGCTCCAAGCCATTGTAAGACACACCAATATTCTAGCCTTAGTGCATATTCTCTCTTCTTCTCTTGTTCTAATATTGTGAGGAATATTTTAGTGTTTAAGATATAAGTGAGTGAGAGTGATATTGGGTGTACTTGGGTTTTGGGAAGTGAGTGAAACACTTGAGTGAACTTGTAATTCTCTTTTATCATAGTGATAATATCATTGTTGCTCTTCAACTGTGGACGTAGGCAAATTGCTGAACCACGTTAATTTTAAGGTGTCATTTTCTCTATTTAAATTTTCTCCATGTGTCTTCCGCTACAACAATACCTGGTATCTAATTCCTGTTTTTTTTGTTTCATTCAAGAAAATGCATAGGTTACAAAATAAAATAAATTTAGTTATTTAAATTTATATTTTCCTCGTGTATATTTTATATTTTTGAATTTCTAAACATGGATGAAAAATTCATTGGATAGATGAACAAGAATAAAGAAAATATTTCTTAAAATTAACTACTGTATTTAAATATTAAAAACAGAATCATATTATATTAAAGTGTAATGTAAGGATACTTGCTAGAGATAATAATATGGAGTGTTGTAAAAACTGTACCGGTTATCAAACCGGTCAGGGTATTGGTATAGTGGTACAGTGGTTCAACTAGTGGTTCAGTAATTAAACCGCATGCCGGTTAAACCGGACATACCTATTTATATTTATATATATATAAGCCTATAACAAAAAAATTCCAAATAGGTAGATACTCAAATTTATAATCCATATTTATAATCTACTCAAAATTCAAATAAATAAACAACTTTAAGTCTTTAACAAATTCAAAGTCTAAATTAAAAAACATATATCAATCCAAAAGTATCACTTAACAACCACAAAATATAAATAAATGACATAACTTCACAACTCACTCTATAAAACAAATAAATTTAGAGTTTTAACATTTAACATCAAGGAATCAAAGTTATCTTATATGAATATTATATTTTTCTACCAAATCCTATCTTCAGACAGTACTCCAAGATTACACAAATGTCACTGAGATTACACACAAATGTTAGGAACCAAAATGTGTAATCTAAGTATGTTTTAGAAGCATGTGCCTTGAAGTGTTGAAGAAGCGTTGGAAAGATGGGTCACCTTGTAATGAGTTTTTAAGTTTTTAAGTTTTTTAAAAAAAAAAATATGTGTATAAACCAACCGGTTTAGTAAAATACCGGTCGGTTCACCAGTTTTGACCGGTTTTGATACTTGGCCGGTTCAACACCTGTACCGTACCGATTAGGAGTCCGGTTCACCGGTTTTCCGGTTGAACCGGCTGATGCGGTATGGTTTTTATAACTATAATATGGATACATGGAATTGGAGATGATATTCAAAGCATGTTTGGTCGGAGACAATGAAGTAACGTAATATGAGGTTAATTATAAGTTTGGTGATATATTATTAATTTATAATTATAATATTATATTATGTGATGTTGTGTTATTAATGCATAATTTAAATATAATGTTATATTACACTTCTTATTAAATAAAATTTTAATTATAATGTTGAAGTAGTAACTTAGTTTTTTAATATTTATTTGTATAAAATGAATTGTATACCGGTTAACAGACAATTTAATATATGTTTAAATTATATTGTATATTTTTATTTTTCTATTTTCGATTGCCTAAAATAACATAAGTTGTTCACAATAAAAATATTCTCTTATTTTCATAATAAAAATGTTTACCGATAAAAAGTATTTGGAAACTCTTTCAAAAATTCAACAATATAAATTTATATTTAACTTTAAAAAATGCTTGCATATTACCTTAAGGATATTTTTTTAGAAATAAAATAATATCATAATAAAAATATGGAAAATGTCTGTTTCCTATTTTTTAAAAATGGTAGAATAAATATTATGAATTTAATACATAATCTAATATTTATATTTGTCACTTGTATTTAAAATTTGATTGAGTGACTCCTTCTAATGTTAACCAATGATATTCTTTTATCCAAAAGAGTTTTCTGTATTTAATCTAAAACTTTGACGTCCCCACCTAATAAGTTGTTAGATCAAACTTTTTTATTTAATATATTAAATTATGTTTTCCAGAATAGTTTGTGACTATTCAATGTTGCCCACACAACTTGAATACTCACATTATTTAAAAAAGTAGTGTGTTAGGCATTGAAGGAAGTTTTAAATACTAAATTAATGGTAAAGAATTAAAATAAATCGCAGAAAATAGAATTCATTCATTAATTGCACTTTCTAGGGTTCAATATATCCTTCAAATAGAGAAGATGGATGAAAATATCTAATTATATGCAATCTCCACCGTACAAATGGTGAACATCCTACATACTTGACAACCTGTTTTAAAACATAATTATTTAGTGGAATTTGTAATCTTTATACTAGATAGGCTTGGGTACAACTCTTTTGGGCCTAGTAGTATGCTCTCGCTGAACTCTATCATTGCCCAACCCAACAGGAGCAACCCTATCCTCAAGGTTGGGTTTATGGGCTGGAATTGGTGAAGGCATTAGCCCAACGGAAATTGGCAGACCCCTCTCTGCTGAAGAAGAAAAATCACGAGTGTGAGGAGTAAAATTTGTAGCTGGTGTGGAAGACAACTATTGCCAACTGGTTGCTATGGGAACCATGTTCTACACAGAAGGTTGGAGCAGTCCCGATTTATGTGCTGAACTGTTGGATGAAGGAAATGACTGTTTGACTCCTCTTATTAACCCGTTGAATTGGGAGAGAGAATTGTCCACATTCTTAATTGCTTCCCACTTTTCCCTAGAATTTGAAAATAGGGGAGGTGTCGTGTGGGCTTGTGCAACAAGGAAAGGACCACTTTTAATTACTTGTCCTTTAAAAGCTGCCACTTAGATTCATCTAACGGTGGTGATTGCGTTCCAACAATTAAAGAGGACACATCATGAGGAATCTTATCATTAAGTGGACATAATGACTCTATAGTGCCAACTTTTTCACTCCCAACTGGAGAGTTCTTTCTTTCCCTATATGAGACCCCTTTGAAGATGGGTTCTCTTTGCATGTCTTTCCCTTCATCTAAAACCTCTCTTCTTTTATCCAACGAAGAGTCCTTGTTGTGTATGTTTATTTCTTCCACCGAGATGTCCTCTTTTTCGCCCGGTGGTAGAGGAATATAATGGGTGACTGGATCACCAAGGAAACGTCAGAGAAGTGAAACATGGAAGATCGGGTGGATTCTAGCCGACGGTGGTAATGCGAGCTCATATGCTACTGGTCCAATACGTTTAACCACATGGAATGAACCAAAAGATCGAGGGGCCAGCTTGTGGGAAAGTCGTTTTGCTACGTTGACTTGTCGATATGGCTGAAGCTTCAAAAGAACCTACTCATTAATCTCAAAGGTAATATCTCTCCGTCCTGTTTGTGATTGAGCTATCATTCGCTGTTTGGCTTTGAGATAAATTTCATTTAAGTATTGTCATGATGTCACTTCCTTTTTGTAACAAATCTGTGACGCTACCATGGTTACCCTGTTGGTGCAATACATCTGTGAGTGTCGGGGGTTCTCAGCCATACAATACTTCAAAAGGAGATCAACCAGTGGAAGAGTGTTTATTGGTGTTATACCAATACTCTGCCAAAGGAAGATGGCAGAACCACTTATGTGGTTAAGCACCGATAAAGCATCTTAAGTATGTTTGTAAATACTTGTTGACCACCTCAGTCTGTCCATTGGACTATGGGTGATAAACAGTGCTAAAACAAAGAGTGGTGCCCTGGATGCGAAAAAAATCCATCCAAAAGGAACTATGGAACAATTTGTCACGATAATACTTCCAGGAAAATTCAGAAGCAGATGGACAGGACCATTTGTCATCAACAAAGTAAAAGAATATGGAGCAATTGAGTTAAAAGATCCCAAGACAAAAGCAACTTGGGTAGTAAATGGATAAAGATTAAAACCTTATTTGGGTGATGAGTCAGGCTCCATCATCATTGAGCAAACAGAATAATGTTGTCCAAAGTATGACGTCAAGCTAATGACGTTAAAAGAGCACTAAATGGAAGGCAACCCAAATTTCATACACTTTTATGACATTTATCTTAAGCGAAAAAACTGGATGCGAAAAAACTGGATATGAAAAAACTGGATGCGAAAAAACTCCTTCCAAAAAGAACTAAAGAACAGTTTGTCACGGTCGGAGACTGATAAGTGCCAAACATACCTAAATTTCATACACTTTTATGGTACTTATCTTAAGCATAATTGAGAAAAACCAACTTAAGACAATACTTTTTGTATAAAATATCACAATCTTGTATATTTGTGTGTGTATTTCGTTTTAATGTATTTTGTAGGATTTAGAAAGAAGAAAAGAAGAGAAAAAAGACTCATGGCTAAAAAGAAAAAGAAGTCAAAAACCAAGGTACTCAACCAGGCAGCTAAGCATGGACCAAGCCACGCTGAGCTGACCTGGACAACAACCTCACTTGGACCAAGCTGCTCAAGCAAGCAGCTGAGCGGACCTGCTTGGCCGCTCAGCCTAGCACCAGACTAGTCCTGGCACGGTCAGAACTCAAGCTTGACACGGTCAGACACAATATTCATTACTACTTCAATATTAGAGTAGCCAAGATTAGGGTGTGACAACCTAATCTCTCTGTGGACGTAATGTTGTTTAGTAATAAATATAAGTGATTATCATTCTACCATTTTATGACATACACTAAAATGAGGATTTTAGAACATGGGGTTTGGAGTTAATCAAAGTATAACATAAGAACTTGTCTAAGTAGTTCAAATTCATAAGAAGTTGAGAAATATTTTCCTTATTCAAAATGATATTGTCTCCTCAAGAATTTGTTAATATGTAGTTTATGTTTCTTGTTAAATTGTTTATGTGCAAAACAACACAAAAACCAACAAAATATGTTTAACTCATTATTTGTGCATTGACATGTTCATATGATTCATTCTAATAGACAATTCCTTGTGGTTCGACATAACCCTATACTATACTACAATTGAATCTTGAAAGAGGTGTAAATTGTAAAATAGTAAAGTGTTATCAATAAATTTATTTGTTGAAAACACCTTTTAATATACAAAAGTGATGAAACTAACTTACTAACTTTTATTTAATGTTATTTACTTTCCGCATTTTATTTATTCTTTAATACCAACCTTCCTTAAGGAAGAAGTTTGGTTTGGTAATAAAACGAACCCGAAAGGGAGTAAATAAATAAAGGCCACTTAAATTTATTATTCTTCTGTTCTTTATTTATTTATTTGTTTCTAACAACTAAGAGATGGGGCAAAGAAGGAATGACTTATTCAGATGATTATTAAGAAGTAAGTTGTAACTGGGATATTCTTGAAACTATTATACCGGCGTTGGAATTTATTTCAAAAAAGCCGAGATGAGGAACAAAGAATAAAACCGAGTTCACTTACTTAATCAAATAAAAAGAACACACCGAAAATGAGAGTAATAACCTTTCAACAAATTGGCACCTTGCGAGTGACGATTTGTTGAGGGGGAAAACCTCTCGATGAACAAAAATTCTTTTAACAGAGAAAATAGATCAAGGGATCCCATGAAGTCTTGCTATTTCTGACAAAAACCGTCCAGCCAGTGCCTCGGCAGTGAACTTAGTGGGCAAACTGATGAAATGTGAATATTTAGAAAGTTGATCCACCACCACCCATATCACAGAATGACCATGGGACATTGGTAAGTTTGTGATAAAATCCATTGAAATGTCTGCCCAAACTTTGTCTGGAATAGGAAGTGGTTGTAGTAGACCACTAGTTTTAGCCGGTAGGTATTTGTTATACTGACAAACTGAACAATGACGAATGTATTCTTTTGTTTGTTTGTTGATCCCGAGCCAATAACAAGATGCCGCCAAATGAGCTAATGTAGGCTTAAGCCTAGAATGTCCAGATGCTGGTGAGTCATTGAATTCATTGATCAAAGATTTTCGGAGCTGATTCTGACCTGGTATGTATATCCACTGATCATAGAATATTAATCCATTTGAGAAGTGAAACTTTTTTTTTTCATTTTAATATCTATTTCTGTTTTTGTGATGAATGTGTTACCTTTTAGTGTGAGGTAAAAAGCACGAAGCTGTTCCAAGATGGCTGGAATTGGTGAAGACAATGAAGCATAAAGGGGTTGTTCCTTAGAGTGACGGCGGGATAGGGCATCTGCCAATCTATTAGAGGTACCCGTTCTATATTTAATTTCAAATTGAAACCTAATTAACTTGGTAGCCCACTTTTGTTGTTCTGGTGTATGTAAGCCTTGTATCATCAAATGCTTGAGGCTTTGTTGATCAGTTAATATTGTAAATGGATGTCCAATCAAGTACTGACGCCATTGTTTTACTGCCTCTATTACAACGTACATCTCCCAGACATGAAGCATGTTGGAGGTGGTCGGACATTTTCTGACTGAAGAAGGCAAAGGGATGACCTTCTTGAGAGAGCACACCTCCAATTACAAAAGAGGATGCATCTGTTTCAACTGCAAAGTCTTTTGTGAAATTTGGTAAACGTAGTAATGGTGTTTTAGTCATTGTATCCTTTAATATTGTAAAGCCCAACTGAACCGCTGATGTCCATGTAAAACTTTGAAGTCTTAATAAATTGGTGAGCGGAGCGGCGAGAGTGGCGTAGTGTTTAACGAACTTACGATAAAAGCTAGTAAGTCATAGGAAACCACGTAATGCCATAAGTGATTGAGGCTGTGGCCAATCTACCATTGCCTTGATTTTGTCCGGGTCTGGTTGCACACCATATGAAGAAATTATATGCCCCAAATAATTAACTGAATCAACCCCAAAAGTGAATTTAGACATCTTTGCATAAAACTGGTTAGACTGTAATAGGGCCAAAACGGTAGAAAGATGCAACAAATGATCATGTAAATTGGCACTATAAACAAGAATATCATCAAAGAATACCAGTACAAATCGCCTTAAATGAGGCCTAAGTAATTCGTTCATGGCCGCCTGAAAAGTGGAAGGGGCATTGGTAAGTCCAAAAGGCATGACCAATAATTCATAATACTCATTAAAAGTGCGAAACGCCGTCTTGTGAGTATCCAGTGGGTTCACCCGAATCTGATGGTAGTTGGATCTCAAATCAATTTTTGAAAAAATGGATGCACCTCTGAGCTCATCCAAAAGCTCGTCAATAGTAGGTATGGGAAATCGATCCCTGACTGTAATAGAATTCAAAGCTCGGTAATCCACACAAAATCTCAAATTCCTATCTTTATTTCGCACCAACAATACTGGCAAAGAAAATGGGCTGGTAGTAGGTACCACAATACCAGTTTGCAACATCTAATTCAACATAAAATTCATAACTTCTTTCTGGGAATGTGGGTATCGATAAGGTTTGCAGTACACCGGGGCTGTGTTCGGTAAGAGGGTAATGAAATGGCCATGTGATCATGGGGGGCTGTTTCACAGGTTTGGAGAAGTGTTTGGATTTGTGGGTGAGGATTATGAGTTGTAGTTTTAGTTTGTCTAGAATCAGGTAGGTGAAAAAGAAGTATGGTGATTGAGTGAAAAGTCGATATACTATCTGTATGGAGTAGTTGGGTGAGTTGGTGTAGGGTTGTGGATTGGGGTGTGGAACTAGATTTGCAAGTGAGGGTAATTAGAGTCTGTCCCACTGTAAACTTCATGGTTGGTACTGAAAAGTCCAATGTGACTGGTCCTAGGGCTCGCAGCCATTCGATACCCAGGTCAACATCCACCCCTTTTATGGGTAATAAGTAAAAAGGAATCAAGAACTCCTGATTTTGGAGAGTAATGAGTGTGTGATCACAAAACCCGCTACAGTAAATATGGGCTCCATTTCCCACCATGACTGGAAATTGGGATGTCGGTGTGAGTGGAAGTTTCAAGTGAGTTGCAATGCGTGGTTACAATATATTGTAGGAACTACCTGTATCAACAAGAACAGTCACATGATGTCCATAAATAAAGCCATAAAACTTGAGTGTCTTTGGTGAAAAATGACCATCCAATGCTTGGTTAGAAATGTGAAAATGAATAAGATCATCAGCATGAGGAGCCATTGTGGGGTCAGATACATCCTCGGTAATAGTTTCCATAGTATATGAATAAGCATTATCATCATCCGACATCAAGAAAAATTTCTTTGGATGGCAACGGTGACCAAGAATAAACTTCTCGTCACAGTTGTAACATAGTCCTTGGGCTCGCCATTCCTGGTGTTGTGTAGTGGATAAACGACGTATTGTTATAGGAGGTGTAGGAGTAGGGTGTTGTGGACTAGGAAAATTCGGGGTTGGAGTTTTGGGAAATGTGGGTTGGTGATTTTGGAACCAAAATGTGTTGTTCTGGCAGCAACACGATTGGAATCTTTCACCTTAGCCTCTACCAGTTTGGCTAAGCCCAATGCTTCGTAAATGGTCTTGGGCTTTAAAATTTCTAGTTCTCGCTGGATTTCAGGGAACAAACCTGAGATGAAACAGTTGAGGATAATTTCTGGAGAAAGACCCCAAATTCTATTACATAGTTTCTCGAACTGCTGTTGGCAATCAATAACTGTATTATGCTGTTTTAGTTTAAAAAGCTCCGCCTGGTGATTAGTATAGGAAGATGGACCAAAGCGATTCTCCAAATCCTTGGTGAAAAAATGCTAATCCGTCAACTGACAATTATGGAACATCCATTTGAACCAACTAAGGGCCTCAACATGCATATTAATACATTCATTCATTACTTGCCAAGTCTCCAAATCCTTGGTGATAGAATACTTGAATTAGTATGAGGAGAATAGTGCAAAGTCTTCCATTGCTAGAGGAAATGGACATAGTTAAAAGTTAAAGTGAACCAAGATAAATTTCACATATTTATTTTCTTATCCCTTAAACTTTGTACTGCTTTGGTTTATTACTAACTGTGAACAACTTGAAGAAGTTAACATTTTAAATTATTTATTTATTCTTCGTTATATTGTTCTTGAAGGAAATAGTTTTTATCAAATTATTTCATTCTTTCATCATTATAATGCTTGTGAAGAAAACAATATTTTAAAATGTGTTTTTAAAAATAAGTTAACAAATGTTAACGAACAAAAAGGTCATATTAAATAGGTTTATCGCAAATAAGTATAAAAAGTTATCATATGCATATCAACTTAAGCAATATTAAGTTATTCAACAATATTTATAGTCTTAAACTAAAGAATTTTTTACAGGTGATTTTCATTTTGGAATTAAACCACTAAAAACTAAAATGAATGCTAAACATGATAAAAAGTGTTAGGGTTTGATTTTGAATATCCAAATTATTTAACTCACAAAAAATATATATACTTTGATTTCATCAACATAGTTTCTATCTAACAAAGTGACTTGCAATAAGCATATCTTGACTAATCAATATAAACCATATTCTTAGAAATTAGACTCACTAGATGATATATTATAGCTTACACTCAAACATGTGATATCCAACAACACATTCAACATATAAAATCATACTTTAGGCAATCAAACTAAAGCCAAACAACTCACACGAATAAAACTCAGTTTAATGATTCAAATCACAACACTCAATGAAATAGAAGTAAAAACAATTGTTTATTGAATATAAAAGAGCATAGCCACAATCCTAGAAACAAAATAAATTAGTCACTCATGATGGAGAAGAGAATATCAAATTCTATATTAGAGAATTGTAATGTAAAGTGTAAAAGTCTTTAGTGTTTGAGGGAGAACCCTTATTTATCCTAATTACAAAATAATAAAATATTGGGCTAAGCCCAACAAAACAAATCTAAAAAATAGGAATATAGTATAATATCCACGACTTCTTTTCACCCATCCAAACTGCACAACATAGCCAAAAACACCTGCTCAACCCGAAAAAAGAGAAATAAAAGCTAAAATCAATCCTAAAGTCTTAATAATGTTCTAAAATGCAAGTTAAATGTAATGCAAATGTAGCATAATTTCATACTCACCAAATCCCCTCAAGCTTATCTCTTGCTTGTCTTCAAGCAAGTATTATGTGTATCTTTCTCAATCATGCATGAATGGTGATATATAAACCATGACCCAAAATAACAAGCATCTCATGTTAATTTTGAAACAATCTATACATCAAGACAAGACAATCATAAACAAATTTAATTCAAGCTAAATCTTTGAGTCATAACAACTGGATGAATTAGGGTCATTATTCTCTCATTATTCTCATGTGTTTAAAGGTCATAATGTTTCGCTAAATTTTTTCATGAAAGTAAATTACCACATGCTTGATTATACACCAAATCGCCACTAACTATATTTGAATGCATGCAAAATCCAAGAGGTCTTTAAATGGTTTAAGGTGAATGATTTAAGGTTGTAATGGGATCAAGGTGAATGATTTAAGGTGGGATAATCAAAGAAAGGGTACTTCAAAAGGCTTACAAATGTTTCCCAAAATACTTAAACTTTTTAGACATCTGATTGAAATATTGTGATTCTCTTAATATGCTTTACTTTATAATATGATACTTTTTCGATCAATCCTTCTTTTTAAAATATACTTTTCAATCCTTTCTCCTTTAATATACTTTGTATTATTTTTATCAATTTTTTCCATTCTTATTATTCTTTCTAAAAGAGAAATGATGAATTTTTTCTTTTTCACATTTTTATGGTTTCCTTCACTATACATGATCTTTTTATCTTTCTCATTGCTTCAACTAATCATCACAAATTACCCAAACCCTCATTTGAGTATCTATGAAAATTCATTAAAGTTCTGGCTCAAAAGTGGGTAATTAATGAGTTTTCAATGTTTATAGCAAGTGATTGAAGGTCAAAAGAAAACGTCCTAATTTCCTCTATCTTTTTAATGCATACAAACATACTTCAATCTTGAAACGGTCATAAATCAAGTTCTAGAATGTGCAATCATAGAAAATTATGCACTAATGAAAGAAAAATGGTTTTTCTGCAATTGTCATTTTAAATCAGAATCCTTATTGTGTTTGGCCCAAATTTCTCACATTTGGTACATTCAGCAATAGTTATGAAGCAAAGACTTTTGTTAAACCAAATTTAATTCACAATTGTCAAATCTAATGTCATTCATGTTATTATTCTATCAAAATTATTTTTTTTTCCCTCAATGGGGGTCACAAATCAACAATCATCATACATGTATACTTTTTCATTTGAACCTTTTTTATTTAAAGCTGACAAATAACCTATAGAACAAAGTAGATGATTAATGAGATATGAAACATATGCTAATTTGAATATTCAACCTAAAAAAATTAAAATCTATATGGTATGCATGACATGAATGAACTATCTAAATGCAAAAATCTCCCAAGCTTAGAAATTTACATTGTCACCAATGTAAAATCTAAATAATAAGAGAAAGAAAAAGAAAATTCTAGGGTTAGGTAGAAAGTGTCCTTAACTAATATATCAATTATAAGTGGTCGACTTTATTGGGTGCAATGGAAGTACCTGCAAAAGAAGAGAAAAAAGGTCCTAAATGGCACATGTGTCCTAGATGGACTAGATGAAAATACCCTATTTGAATGAGGCAGCTAATAGGCATTGTCATTTTAGCACTTATCCATGTAATCTTTTTTGTGTTTTTATATTTTTTTAGAGTTTATGATTTTTTTGTGTGGCCGATACTATATACATTCCCCTACAAAAGCTCCAAACTGAGGGAGGCACTAAAGCCGATATTAAAATACTAAAAGTAATGAATTAAAAAATGTACCTCCAACGTGGGTTGCCTCCCACAAAATGCCTGTTTAACGTCATTAGCTTGACAGTTGATCCTTGCGCATCATGTAGGATCATATGGACTCATACCCGAGAGTTAAGGGAGTGCTTTTACTTTTGCTTTAGGTGTTTTCCCTTTCTCCCAATTATCAGATTTAAGTATGACCCTCAAGCTCTTCTCATGTGGGTCACAGGAGAGTGATGAGCTTGCAATTATAAATTCACTACTCTTGGCCACTTTCTCATTGAAATTCGAAGTGTCATCTACCAGCATGCTTCTTTATAAGAGGTCCTCATATTTCACTTTAGGTACAATCATCAAGAGAAGGTTGTTTAATAAATTTAGCAATATCAAATTGAACCTTTTCATCCCTTATGCTTAGAGAATGTTTTCCATTTTTAACATCAATTATAGCACTAGAGGTAGCAAAAAATGGTCTACCTAGTATGATTGGAATTTGTGCATCTTCTTCCATCTCTAGTATTATAAAATCCGTTGGAATATAAAATTTTCAAACTTTGATAGGAATATCCTCCATGATGCCTATAGGGATTTTAACTTACATATCTGCTAATTGAAATGATATAGTAGTGGTTTTAGTTCACTCACGTCCAACATTTTACAACAGATAAAGGCATGAGCCTCACACTTGCCCCTAAGTCACATAAGACACGATCAGAATTAGTGTTACCAATTAAGCAATAGATAGAGAAAGTACCAGAATCTTTTAGTTTCAGTGGCAATTTATTTTGAATTAAAGTACTGCACTCCTAAGTTAAAGCAAATACTTCATAATCCTCTAGTTTTCTCTTTTTAGATAGAATATCCTTAAGAAATTTCATGTACGCAAATATCTCCTGCAATGTCTCAGTGAAGGGAAATTCAATATATAATTTCTTAAGGATATCTAAGAATTTCCCATATTTATTTTCTAACTTTGCATTTGTAAGTCTCTAGGGAAAAGGAATTGGTGGTACATATGACGGTGGCACTACATACTTAGACACATTCTCATAATTTTGTTCCTCTTGAGAGAGTTGTGTCTCAGTATGTTTCTCTACCACTTGTATATCATTCTCAATTCATGGGACATCCTTGAGTTCCTTCCCACTCCTTAATCGGATAACCTTACAATGTTCATTATTTGAATTTTTCTCTAGTTGTCCCAGAAACATCCCTATTTGCTTATTAAAGTTGTTAGCTTGTTGCGAAATTTGTGTTTCTAACATTTTTCCATGGATGGTCAGGTTTTCTATCTTAGAATTCAAATCATTTAACACATTTAAAATATTTTTATTAATTGTGATTTTATCCTCTTGAAATTTATTAAGGTTATCAAGTAATTTTTCCTAACCTTTTATTATTGTTATAAGAGTGGGATCAATAGGAGAAGATTGTACTTGTGGGAACCTTGTTGTATGTTTCCGATTACCATACTTATCCTGATGTTGATGATTTAGAGTGTTGTTGCTCCTCTAGGAAAGGTTGATATTGTTTGCCTGTATGATGGGTTGAATTGTTGTCCGTTCCTCTCCTTGTTGTCATAATAATTGCATGATTCAGGTTGTTCATTGGCCCAAGCTCCATGTAGAGGTTCAATGAATTGTTTTTACTCAGACCACACATGTCCTTTTGCTACACACCTGTCACATGTTGTAGTAGACCCAATAACATTAGCATGGTATTGTTCCAGCTTTCCAAACCTTTGAGAAAGGTTCAGCATGGAAATTACCTTTTCCATTTGATTTCCTAAATATTATGCACCAGAGTCTTTCCTTGGATGATGTCTCCTCTCATTCACCCATTAGTGATGATTGGAAACTACATTCTCTATGATCTTTGAAGTGACATCAATTCCTTTGCACATGAAGGCACCACTTGCTGAAGAGTCCAACATTTATTGTGATGGAAAGTCTAGCCCACTGTAGAAGTTCTAAACTAGGATCCATGGTGGAATGCCATGACGAGGGCAAACTTCAGTCAAATCATTTAATCTTTCAAAAGCTTCAGCAATTGAATCCCCATCCTTTTGACTGAAGTCTTGGATCAGGTGCCTATAGTGCACAGTTTTGGAAGGAAGAAGTATTTGTTGAGAAAAGCCTCCTCCAAATTTCACCATGTTGCTTGAATTTCAGCATTTTGATTTCTTAGTCACGTCTTAGATCTGTCTCTAAGGGTATGGAAACATGCGGAGAAGAATAACATCTTAAGAAGCTCCATGGATCCTTACATTCTCATAGAATTCGAAGAACTGATTAATATGGGCATTCAGATCTTCATGAGCTCTTCTTCCAAATTGGTTTTGCATCACCATTTGGATAAGAGCATATGGCAAATAAAAATTCTCTACCTCAATAGCTGGGTGGATTATTCCAGGACGTGAACTATGAGCATTAGGGGCTGCATAGTCGCGAATTGGTTTTTCATCTCGTTCAGCCACTGTTTGTACATGCGCACGTCTTTCTCTTGCTCTTTCTCTTTGTCGCCTTCTTCTTCTACGAAAAGTCCCTTATGCCTCTGAGTAGTAATTTGAACCTTGCATAAACCAAATGAGCAACCTACAGTGGTACAAGGAAAAAGGAAAACGCGTAATAAACTAGAGTAAAGTAATTAATTAATTGAGAATGAAAGAAAATTTGACACAGTCCCCAACAATGGCGCCAAAAACTTGATATGACAAATCGCAAGTGCACAATTATATCGTCAAATAATCAAATATCGATCCCATGAGGACTGAAAATTCCTTTAATTATAACAATTAATTTACACTTAACTCAAAGAGGAATTAAAAGTGAAATTAGAACAATTGAACAGTTGACAAGAATAATTATGAAAATATTAAAAAAGATTGAAATCTAATATAGGAAGATTTCCCAGGATAAGGGTTACCGCCTTTACACTCGCAAATCCTTGTTTTGCTTCTTTTCATGAACTTTAAGTTGTGAGGGTGAATTGCTCTTTGATATGTGCCATCCTCTCTCGAGCTCCGACACGTGTACTCAATCAAATCCTTTACTTGGATCTTTCTATCCTATCTTTTCGTAGTAACCCAATGTGCATTCTAGAAACCCCCGAGAATCCTAATACTACTCTCGTGAATTAGGATTCTAGTTTGAATAACTGAATGATCAGATACTGGGTTCACCTCTCGGTCCTTGCCCAATCTATCTAAAAGGTGCAATTTGTTGGCCAGACAACTCACACGAATAAAACTCAGTTTAATGATTCAAATCACAACACTCAATGAAATAGAAGTAAAAACAATTGTCTATTAAATATAGAAGGGCATAACCCCAATCCTAGAAACAAAGGGAATTACTGACTCATGATGGAGAAGAGAATACCAAATTCTAAATTAGATAATTCTAATGTAAAGTGTAAAAATCTTTAGTGTTTGAGGGAGAACTCTTATTTATCCTAATTACAAAATATTTGGCTAAGCCCAACAAAACAAATCTAAAAAATAGGAATAAAATATAATATCCACGACTTCTTTTCTCCCTTCAATTGGTCTTTGCATAGACTCAACACTATATTTCATCTTCTTGCATCCAATCTCTACTCTTTTTAGCTTCAATCCATTCAAACTGCACAACATAGCCAAAAACACCCGCTCAACCCGAACAAAGAGAAATAAAAGCTAAAAACAATCCTAAAGTCCTAATTATGCCCTAAAATGCAAGTTAAATATAATGCAAATGTAGCATAATTTGACATTCATCAACCCTCTATAGAAGAGCACAAAGGTTAGCTCCATAAGGTTGTGATGCCTTCAATCTTCAAGTCTTCCTCTCCAATGAGTTGTAAAAGTCCTAAAACTACATGCTTAAGCATAAGAAAGGGAAAAATGTTAAGAATCAAAAACCATGTGTATTGCACTTTTAAAACTGCATAAATTCGTGCATTAAATAGGCACTCACAAATCCCAAGTTTGATGTCTAATTATTGCTAAGCAAGCTATGGCTCGCTAGCGAGAGCTACTTTGGATATTTCGTCCATCCGACCATTTGTCTTGAAGATCCATATGTTAAGAACATCATATGCAAGAATCTTTTTGATCTAACGATGAATGAATATGATGCTTTAATTTTTCTCAGGCTGCTCTGGTTTGAGTTCTTACTTTTCCTATCAAATTGAGTCAATTAACTACAAATATAATCAATTGTAGTCGAAAAGTGCTTGCAAATAATACCCAAAAAAATGTGTAAAATTTTCACTTATCAACAAACATGTACAATTCGATATCCTTTCTTGTGTTTGTCTATGGAACTTCAAATACAAAAATCTCTATTAACAAAGGTCGCCATCTAAAGCGCATTTGGACTAGCAACCTAGGAGCGTAAAAATTGAGCAAATACCTATACCCCCATGAGATCTGGATTATATTACAACCCATAAGCAATCCAAATTAAAGGTCTGTGAAGACCTCGAATAAATGACACAGGTCTGCCACCTTAGCCCTAAAAGATATATTGTGTTAGGCTTTCTGGAAAATGCTCTTCTAATAAATAGTGCATATTCTTAAGGATTTATCATAATCTGAAGATCACATTGAGCGTCATATTTATCTTATATTGTAGACAAATCTATGAGAAAATATCAAGATAAATCATAATTAAAGAATAAATATCCAATTAAGATATGTATCCTAATCAGGGGATCAAACTACCATAATATAATATAGATCAATAACATATCACTAACCAAGTGAGAAACTTAAGCAATAAGGAATCATGTATTTTGTTATCGTAACTTGCAACAATTATAAATGACACAAAATAATACTTATTGGCTGAGTCATGACCAGATCACTCTCTTTAAGACGTTTCGTGGCACTGCCCAAAATGTGCAAGCAGACTATCAACCATATCGTCCCTAGGATAAAACCATCTAGATCTATGCTATCGAATTCTTATTACATTGTATGAACCGATCTCGAATACACTCACTATAATATGACTACCAATATCTATTCATTTCATACAATCTGACTACTAGTGTTAGTTCTCGAAATTCCCATAATATGACTACATGTGTCAATTCTTTTCTCTCAATACTGACTACTAGTGCCAATTCTCGAAATGACCACAATATGGCTATATGTATCAATTCTTTTTCCACAATCTGACTGTCAGTGCGAGTTCTCGAAATACCCATAATATGGCTACATGTGCCAATTCTTTTCCCTCACTACTGACTACCAGTGTCAATTATAACTCCCCGAAAATTACTTTCTAAAATAGTGTAATTAATCTCTTGGAAAAATGGGTAATTTTTTTAATATAGATATATAAATCACAAATTATTTTCCTTAAATCCATTCCTTTTTCAAGACGTCACATTTTTATAAACTGCGGCAAGTAAATAACTAATACATAATGGTAATTGAATATGACACAACACTTTTCTGAATACTTATTTGTTAATAATTAGACTTGAATCTCCAACACGTTTAACGAGGTGTTGCTTGGTCAAGTAAAATACTAATACAAAATAAAAGGCGAAATCTAATCATCGCCTAAACTGAAACTATACAAAATAAGCTGAGTTATTCAACACTACAGAAGTACCTTAAACATATATCCTAACCCAAAAAGCAAAACGGAAAAGGAAATGGCTCCTAACGACTAGCTCCATGTCAATGGGGGCACTAGAACCCTCACTCGGATCCTCCTCCATCTCGGAGTCAGAAGAGAGGTCTACCACTTCAATAGAGTCCTCTATGTAGATCAACTCCACACAATCTTCCTCTTCATCTTCCATCTCCTCCATAGTGTCATAGGCCGAAACCGGCGACCTAATCCCTGTTCTCGCATCTGCCTATGGTTTGTCGTAGACTAGGTAGATGATATGGTAGGTGCCGACCTCCGATTTGGCAGAGTGAAGGAAGTCTCTATGTTAGCATGATGAGATGGAAAGTGAATCGTGGTGTCATCACACACCATCTCCAGCTCCAAGGCACAAGGGCCTATGTAGGTATAACAATCCCCGTCAATCCTCCATGCCCCCTCCCGAGACATTGCGAATCAGTAGCTTCGAATCCTCGTTGATCGGTCCATCTAGACGAGAAAGTGTATCGAAAACAAGCAGAAAGAAAAGGGAGTAAGACATCTAATGAATATTTTTCATCGACAACGTGAATTTATACAAAATATCACATTTAGACATAACACGCATAATATACATACTATGTTATCACATACATAAATGCAAATGATGAATGATGTTGTAACTCAGACTATGAGGATCAATATCCACGAGTTCAATGTATGGATGCTATGTTTATTTCATCCATCATTACGCCAATATCCTCCCAATAAACTATTCGGAAATAACTGAGAGTACAAGTTCCATAACAAGCCGATTTGAACGCACCAACTTATTCCTCGCAAGGATATATGATCGACCTATTCAAATGGAACTGTCTATTTCAGGACGATGCCGTATCAAACACTTTTTGGGCATCTCTCTCATCGATCCTTATTGCAAAGAAGGGTTATCAGAGATCGTCTAGTTTGCATTGTGAGAACTGTCCGATCCAACAAAATACCTCATCCAAGAATACAGGGGACTCGTCTCACCTAGACTCTCACTCAAAGCTTTGCTGATGCATCACCGCCATCACCGACCCTCTCAACATTTCAACGCTCGTCCGTCTCCCATAATTTTCCTCTCCACTACTTTATTATTCACTATGAGTATGCACACTAGCTGATCTTAGCATATTAAATCTTTTAATCATTCTTTTATTATGATCGGCCCATCCTAAGACATCTCCCCTCGGGAATGCTTCTAGTAGGACCCGATCTTAACATCAACTATGAACCATCGCTGGATCACCCTGGACGGCCCAATGGCCAAGCCTCTTACGGTCAGACGATCTCGCTGTGTGGGAAAACATAACCATTCGGGCATCGCCCTTAACAATGAAGTTGTTAACACTTATTACTTTGGTTATGATGAATTTCTCATACAAACTCTCGAGAATTTAATGTACTCGTTCTTTCTTATAAGTTTACAACTTTGGGGTACATTATCCCCAATTAAAGAGTTTTATAGGTTTTATTGAAGAAGCATGGATTTTGAGAAACTAGAACTTTAAGAAAATAAAATCTTGGTAGAAAGGTTATCATTGGATTCTCTTTGAAGTGAGAGCTGGCACTCAAACGATAAAAATTATCCAATTTTCCTGGAGATCTCTCGCTCAAGCGAGGGCTCTGATAATCGATTATGCCTACACGTTAATCGATTATCACATTTACAAGATAAAATTTCTGGGACCTCTCGCCCAAGCGAGAGCATGGTACTCAAGCGAAAAAAACAAGTCAAAAATTACTAGGATCATAGCCCGTGACTTGCTTTGCATTCCTTTTACAACTATTCCATCTGAATCTGCATTTAGCATTGGTTCACATGTTCTTAATAAGTATAGAAGTCGACTTTTATCCAAAAATATGGAAGCTTTGATTTTTGCTCGGAATTGGTTAAATGGTTTTGTTTGTGAATGTAATTTATTTATTTTCAATGTAATTACCATTTATTTGTTAGTTAATTATTTTTATAAACATATATTAATTTAATCATGTACATAATGTAGATGATGAAGAAGAAGAAGATTTGAAAGACGATGATGGTAGTAGTAATAGAAAAGTGGATGCATCTTCTTCCAACAAAACATCTAATATTTATTTTTGTCTAAAAGCTTTATTGTGTGTTTTGAAGAAAAAAAAGAAAACGGGCCAGCCCCCGACCTACCAGCCCTGCCAAATATGGGTTGATCTGGCATTTTGAGCCCTTTTAACAATAAGGGCCAGGCTGGGCCAACCCATATTTTGACGGGCCAAAGGCGGGTTGGGCTTCGCTGACCGGTATTTCCACCCCTATGTATAAGGTGTTTGAATCTTTGTTTGAAAGATAATCCTTGAGAAACGACCTCGGAGTCAGTTCCTAGTATTACAGTTCTTAATTGTTATATTATTTGCATTGGGTACGACCTCAATCAAATTTGGCGCTGTTGCTGGGGATTATCAGTTCTTGTCTAAGGTTTTTAGTATATTTTAGTGTGTGTCTTAGAATAACCATTCTGTTTGGGTTTCCAAAAAAAAAAAATCTGACTATTCGGTTTGCTGTTTGTTGTCTTGTTTAGCCATTTGCCTTTTGGTTATTTCGAGTGTATGTTGGTTAATATAGTTGTGGTTCGAATGTTTGCATGAAAATTTGTTTCCATATTTCTTTCATCACATATTAAATTCTGGATGCACCATAGTCAGTCACCTTGCTATTGGTTGTGATATACAAACTAGTGACAAGTTTTGTTATTGATTTTCTATTTTTGGCATAACTTTGGAACCATTAATTAGAATTGGACATATTATATATGCATTTGGGATAGAAAATCCAAGGATTCATTCTATACACACTGCCTCTGTAAAACCCACCTTGAAAATCCAAAAAGAGTCTTTTTACTATTTCTTTTTTATTTTACAAGTTTTATTTTCCAATTATTTTGATTTTGTTGTATTTTATTAAATTAGTTAGGCTTTGAGTTTTGTCCTGAAAATTTTTGTGGTTGTTTCCTATGGTATTATGATTTTATTTATGCAAAGTTTCGGTTGATCACTAAAATTTAACATGTATTTCCCTTACTGCGCTACATGGTTCTTATTGTTGCATTTAATGTATGACTAGGGGAAATCCCGACTCTTTGCATCCAATAAATCCTGAAATTGATAAAAAATGGTATAGGTTGGTTAGACAAGTTAGGAATTTAAATTTAGATAGTGAGTCTTTTCATCATTAGTGTTAGTCTAGCTGATCGTGATACTGATTCTGCTGTTTCTATGCATTCTGCTGCATATTCTGATTCTGAGCATTATGGAAATATGGTTGAACCACCTACAATCTCACATGAGAGGACATTAAGGGAGCTGGCTGCACCTAAATTCACATATGAAAGCTTGTGTATCCATTATCCCAATGAGGATGTGCTATATGTGCTCAAAACTGGACTAATCTATTTGTTGCCTAAGTTTCATGGACTTGCAGGTGAATGTCCTCATAAGCATCTTAAGGAGTTCCACATTGTATGTGCCACTATGAAACCTTGCGATGTCCAATAGGATCACATATATTTGAAAGCACTCCAACATTCACTTGAGGGCCCTGCAAAAGATTGACTGTATTACTTGGCCCCTGGATCCATTACTAGCTGGGATGACCTTAAGAGAATCTTCGTTGGAAAATTATTTGCTGCCTCCAGAACCACTGCAATAAGAAAATATATTTCTGGAATCAAACAACTACATTCAGAAGGTTTATATGAATACTGGGAGAGATTCAAGAGGCTATGTGCAAGCTACCTACATCATCAAATCTCTGAACAACTCCTCCTACAATATTTCTATGAGTGTTTGAACAACATGGAGAGGAATATCATTGATGCTTCTAGTGGTGGTGCACTTGGAGATATGACCCCTTTAGATGCTAGAGGTTTGATTGAGAAGATGTCTTTCAACTCTCAACAGTTCAGTGTAAGGAGTAGTGATGATATAGTGGTCAGAGGTGCCCATGATGTTGGGACAGTTTCAGTGAGACAAGATAAACTTGAGAAATAAAATTGACTCCCTTGCCACCCTGGTCACGCAACTTGCCATGAATTAGCAGAAACCTCCACTTGCAGCACGAGTTTGTGGCATTTGCACTGCAATTGACCATTATGCTTATGTTTGTCCCCTCTTTTGGAGCCCAAAACTGGTGACCATCCCGAGGCCTATGCTGCAAATATTTACAACAACAGACCTCAACAGCAACAACAACAACAACAACAACAAAATTATGATCCTTCATCAAGCAGATACAACCCTGGTTGGAGGAATCATCCGAATCTTAGATGGTCGGATCCTTCACAGCCTCATCCAGAGCCACCATTTCAGAATAATAATGTTGCACAAAATAGACCATATGTACCTCCTCCAATCCAACAGCGTAATCTTGCTCTTGCACCTAGTGAACCTTCATTATAAGAATTGGTGAGACATATGACATTGCAAAATATGCAATTCCACCAAGAGAGTAGAGCTTCCATTCAGAGACAAGACTCCTCCATTAAGAATTTGACAAACCAGGTGGGATAAATGGCTACTTCATAAAACATGTTGCACTCTCAGAATTCTGATAAGTTGCCTTCCCAGACTGTGGTCAACCCGAAGAATGCGAGTGTCCTCGCTCTAAGGTCAGGCAAACAAATTGAAGTTGATCTAGCTGTATCAAACATGAAGCAACCAAGTTTACAAATGACTAAGAGCACTAGTGAAGAAATTCATGCTATTGAACCTTCCACAAGTATTGCACAACCATCTTTCATTCCTCTTCCATTTCCTCCAAGAGCCATTCCAAGTAAGAAGATGAAAGAGGTAGACATGGAGATCTTGGACACATTTAGAAAGATAGAGGTGAATATACCTTTACTTGATGCAATCAAGCAAATTCCAAGATATGCAAAATTTCTAAAGGAGTTGTGCACTCACAATAGGAGACTCAAAGGTAATGAGAGGATCGGCTTGGGCATAAATGTTTCCGCACTAATAGGTAAACCTGTTCCTCACATTCTTGAAAATGTAAGAACCCAAGTACATTTGTTGTACCTTTCATAATAGGTAATATCAAATTTGAGAATGCCATTCTAGATCTAGGTGTTTCGATTAAAGTTATGCCTAGATCTAGGGTAGTGATTCAACTAGCAAACATGAGTACTGAGCACCCTACTGGTTTGATAGGGGATGTCTTGGTTCGAGTTGGTGAACTTATTTTTCATGTTGATTTTTGTATTCTCGATATGGAAGATAGATCCTCCCGTAACACAATTCCTATTATTTTGGGGATGCCATTTTTTAGAACAACCCGAACCAAGATAGATGTCCATGCTGGAACATTATCTATGGAGTTTGGTGATATTGTGGTCCAGATTAATATTTTTGATGCTGTGAAGCATCAATCTGAGGACCATTTTGTGTTTCATATTTATTTACTTGATGAGTTAACTAATGAATATATATCTGATTTTCTTAATGATTATGATTCTATGTCATTAATAGACTCATGCACTTGTCATACATGCTCTGATTTTGAAATGTGTAATTCTTGTATTGATGAGTTTTTGTATATTTCTGTTGATCCAAATATTGTAGAGTCAGATTGCACTAACCCAATTGCTGCAAACATCATACAAAAATTTCATTTACTTGTTCAAGTGCAGGCTGCAGAATCTATGTCTGCTACTTTGGTTCCATCTGTTTTGCAGACACCTTTATTAGAGCTTAAACCTTTGCCTGAAAACCTCAAGTATGCTTACTTGGAGGATGATGAAAGGCTTCATGTTATTGTTTCTACCTCCCTCAATGTTGATCAAGAGGAGAAGTTGTTGCTAGTGCTGAAGAAGAACAAGAAAGTAATTGGTTGGACCTTAGCTGACATTCCTGGTATTAGCCTATCCATGTGCATGCATAGAATACTCTTGGAAGATGGAACTAAACCAATGAGGCAACCACAAATGAGGCTCAATCCAATCATCCTTGATGTTGTGAAGAAGGAGGTAACAAAGCTTCTTCAAGCTGAGATTATATATCCCATTTCTGATATTCGTTGGGTGAGCCCGGTTCAGGTGGTTCCAAAGAAGACATGAATTATAGTGGTGAGAAATGAGAGAGATGAGGTGATTCCAAGAAAGTACAAAATAGTTGGAGAGTCTGCATTAATTATAGGAGGCTTAACCAAGCAACACGAAAGTATCACTTTCCTTTGCCATTTATTGATCAAATGCTTGAGCGCTTAGTAGGTAAATCTCATTACTGTTTTCTTGATAGTTTTTCTGGGTACTTCCATATTCATATTGCTCCTGAGAATAAGGAGAAGATGTCTTTTGGCCAATGCAACGCCCCTAGTACATTCAAGCAATATTTGGTGAGCATTTTTAGTGATTTTTTAGAGAGTTGAATAAAGGTGTTTATGGATGATTTGAGTGTTTATGGATCTTCATTTGATGTATGCTTGGATAGTCTGGATAGAGTTTTGCATAAATGCATCGAAACTAACCTTGTTCTAAATTATAAAAAATGTCATTTCATGGTAGAGTAGTGCATAGTTTTAGGGCATGTGATCTCAAATAAGGGAATTGGGGTAGATCCTGCCAAGATAGATGTTATTTCATAATTGCATTACCCCTCTTGCGTGTGAGAGGTTCATTCTTTTCTTGGTCATGCAGGTTTCTATCGTAAGTTCATTAAAGATTTTAGCAAGAAGGCTCTTCCAGTATCCAACCTGTTCAAAAGGAGGTGGTCTTTGATTTTGATGAGAGATGTATGGAGGAATTTGATTGCCTCAAGACAGCCTTGACCACCAATCCTATTATCCAGGCACCTGATTGGACATTCCCTTTTGAGCTAATGTGTGATGCTTCTAATTATGCATTGGGGGTTGTCCTTGCTCAAAAAGTGGACAAACTACCTAGGGTAATTTATTATGCTTCCAAGACTTTAGATGCTGCAAAAGCAAATTACACCACAACTGAAAAAGATATTTTAGCTATTGTATTTGCTCTAGATAAATTTAGATCCTATTTGCATGGTTCTAGAATTTTTGTTTTCACTGACCATGCAGCTTTGAAGTTCCTTTGAAGAAAGCTGATTCCAAACCAAGGTTGATTAGAGAGTGATCTTGCTCCAAGAGTTTGATTTGGAGATCCGTGATAAGAGTGGAGCACAAAATTTGGTGGTTGACTACTTGAGCATAATTGAGGGAGTTGTTGATATGATGCATATCAGAGATGATTTTCCTGATGAGCAACTTTTGAATATTTTTGTTTCTTTCCCTACCCATTGGTTTGCTAACATTGTTAATTATTCGGTTGCATCTGTTTTTACTCCACTTACATCTAGAGCTCAAAATGACAAACTTAAGAGTGATGCTAAATATTATGTTTGGGATGATCCCTATTTGTGGAGATTGTGTACTGACCAGGTTATTTGAAGATGCATTCCAGATCATGAGATTGAGTCAGTCCTTCAATTTTGTCATTCTTCTGCCGTGGGTGGCCATCTTGGTACCCAAAGGACAACATAGAAGGTGCTTGACTCTGGATTTTATTGGCCCACCATTTTCAAAGATGCATAGAGGAGTTGTAGCACTTGTGAGTAGTGTTAGAGAGTAGGTGGTACCATTTCTTGGAGACAAGAGATGCCTCAACAACCTATGTTGTTTTGTGAGGTGTTTGATGTCTGGGGAATTGATTTCATGGGTCCCTTTCCTGTTTCTTTTGGCTTTTACTATATTCTGCTTGTTGTTGATTATGTTTCTAAATGGGTGGAAGCAAAGGCTACCAGAACTAATGATGTTTGGGTTGTTATGGATTTTGTTAGATCTCATATTTTTTGCAGGTTTGGCATACCCAAAGCTATTGTTAGTGACCAAGGCACCCACTTATGCAATAGATCCATGCAAGATATGCTCAAGAAATATGGGATTGTTCATAGAGTCTCCACACTTTATCACCCCCAATGTAATGGGCAAGCTGAGACTTCAAACAGAGAGATAAAGAGGATTTTGGAGAAGATGGTCCAACCTAACAAAAAGGATTGGAGCAACAGGCTTGAGGATGCTCTTTGAGCACATAGGACTGAAAAATAAAAAATAAAAACAACAAAAAGAGAAAAAGAGTGAATAAAAGGTTGAGTGTGACAAAAATGATTGGAATTAGAGATTTGGTCTTATCTTGGGTTGACTTTTACTTACTTTTTACTTATTCCACATTGCTCCTTTATTCCATTTCGTTTTAACTACATATCCCATATTTATCGTACCTTGTCCTTGGCCCCATTACAACCTTGAAAAGTCATTTTGATCGTTATGTGCATGCGCTTATGATGTTAATGTTAGAGGCATGTCAAGCTTATGGTTGTTTGTATCGCCCTGAAAATTACTACAACAATATTACCCAAAAATGGGTAATTTCTTTTGAATAATATAATATAAAATTATTTTTTGGGACATCATGTTAAGTAACCTAAATTTCGGAAAAGGCAACAACCGTTACCTAATGGTAACCAAAAACAACTCAAGATATCGTGGAATATTTCTTTATTGAAAATAATGGAAAATGTTCGTACAAAAAACAAAGCGGGATAAAATCTTGTCTAAACTGAAAATATACAAAGTAGATCGATTTATTCAACACATTAAAAGTACCCTACATAGATACCCGCCTCAAAAGTAAAATA
Organism: Lupinus angustifolius; assembly: GCF_001865875.1. Lineage (NCBI taxonomy): Eukaryota > Viridiplantae > Streptophyta > Magnoliopsida > Fabales > Fabaceae > Lupinus > Lupinus angustifolius. The sequence continues at coordinate 30,687,843 of NC_032009.1, read as the reverse complement.
GAAATAGAAATGGCTGCTAGCGACTAGCTCTAGTGTTCGCGGGTGCGCTAGAACATCCGCTTGGGTCCTCCCCCGTATCAGAATCGGCGGAGAGGTCTACCACCTCAAGGGAGTCTTCTATACAGACTAACTCCACACATTCCTCCTCTTCGGCTTCCAGTTGTTTCTCTTCAGCCTCCATTTCCTCTTCCGGGTCATTGGAAAAACCTTATAACCTACTTCCCGCTCTCGCATTTGCTAGAAGATCGGGCATCATCCGCCGAGCAGCTCTTCTCCATGGTGGGGAATTGAGCACGTCATCCTAACTCTGTATCCGAGTAGATGGCCCTGCAGTAGTGGGTCTGTGAGGAATCACAGACTGAATGGATGGTGCAGCAGGTGCTAGTCTCCGAGTAGGTAAAGTGAAAGAAGCCTCCAAGTTCGAATGATGTGAAGGGAAATGCATAGGAAATCCATCACTAACCATATACAGCTCTAAGGCAAAAGGGCCTGTGTAGGTGTATCGATGTCCGTCACTCCTCCTTGTCCCCTCCTGGGACATCGAGAATCATTAGCTCCGAATCCTCGCGGTACGGTCCATGTGAATGAGAAAATACATTATTCATTGACGGCGTGGAATTACACAGAATATTACATCTAGATAGACACACATAATATACACAATATATTTCGCATACATAAATGCAAATGATGAATGATATTATATTTCAAACTATGAGAATCAATATACATGAACTCAATGTATGAATGCTATGTTTATTTCATCCATCCTTACACCAATATCCTCCCAGTAAACTATTCAGAAATAACCGAGAGTACAGGTCCCACAACAAGCCAATTTGAACGCACCAAAAATATTCCTCGCAAGGATATATGATTGATCAGAATTGTCTGTTTTAGGATGAGGTCGTATCAAACACTTTTTGGGCATCCCTCTCATCGATCCTGATTGCAAATAGGGGTAGTTAGAGATCGTCTAGTTTGCGCTATGAGAACTATCCAATCCAACAGAATACCTCATCCAGGAATACAAGGGACTCGTCTCACCTAGACTCGCCCTCAAGACTTTGCTGATGAATCACCGCCATCACTCGTTCACGATTCCCATCGTGTTCATGGTCATTTCAACACCTTCTTTACAAGTGTTGATCTCATGCTCAAAACAACATTTTAAATCAAGATATCCTTGATTTCATAATCATCTCCTTTTCTTTAAAATCATGAAATGCATAATTTTAAACTCTAAAATAGCCCTGTGAACAACAATACTTCATGGTTTCAAAACAACGATTTTCTAAATTCACGAGAACTCAATTTTCGAGGTCTTGAGTATAACAAGAGTTAGGAAAGTTATTAGAAAGTTTCAACGGTTGAAAATGTTCGTAAAATGCGTATAAAAATCATACTAAAATCTCGTAAACACTTAACGATTATATTCTAAAAGAATGAAGGTTTGCCTTGGAGATTTTGAGAATCAAAGTGAAGAAGAAGAAGAGTGAAATGCCAAGTGATTCTCTAAGTAAGAGGAGGCTATTTTAAAGACAATGAATCTGATTTGGGGAGGGGAAAACCAAAGGTCTTCAAAGAGTAAATTGTGTAATGGGTAGATGGAGGGTTTAAGGGGTTTTGTGTAAGAGATATGTATTTTTGCTTGCTTGCCAAGCAAGTTTCACTCGTGAAAGTGAAGTGACCTCTTCGGTGAAACATTCACGATTAAACCATGCCCGATTATTGTTAGGTAATACTCGGCTGGATATTAAAAATCTTCCAATTTTGGTTTACAGTTAGAACTTCAAAACACAAAATTCGGAGTGAAAAATATTTAGAAATGCGTCATGGACAAATTGATGTCTATCTTGATTTCAAACAATATTTTGAATTCAACTGCACAATCGAAATTTGATTCCGAGCTACGAAACTCAAAAACACGTTATTGAGGCGAATTTGGGCCTCACAACAGCTCAAAAACTTTCCGCCACAAAAAATTTACCACAAAATAGGAATTCACAAAAAAAGACTAACACCCAACTACGGTTTAGCCTAAATCATTACCGATTAATTTCTAAAATTAATTCTTGTTAAAATACATAATTAATACAACATACATCGAAAATTCACGGTGTTACAATCCTTCCTCACTTATAAGATTTCCGTCCTCGAAAATTTAGTGTACCTCTTAAGAAAACAAATAGGGGTATGATTCTCTTATAGCCTCCTCGACCTCCCAAGTCGCATCTTCTCCGTTTGCTTGGGTCCATATCACCTTAATTAGGGCAATCTCCTTGCCTCGCAACACCTTCACACTTCGATCAGCGATCCTTGAGGGCATAGTTTCAAAAGTGAGATTATCTTTTAGCTAGATTGAATCGGATTCGATGATATGCGACATGTCACTAATGTATTTTCTGAGTTGGAATACATGGAAGACATTATGTAGGTTTGATTACAAAGGTGGCGAGGCTATTTGTTAAGTTACTAGTCCGAGTTTTCTAAGGACCTGGTATGGTCCTATGAATTTAGGGGTAAGCTTACGGGCTTTAAGCATTCTGCCAATGCTAGTTGTCGGAACCACCCTCATGAAGACATGATCTCCTTCCTCAAAACTGAGAGGGTTCCTCCTTTTGTCATAGTAGCTTTTCTGCCTACTCTGAGCTGCTTTCATGTTCTCCCTTATCGTTCTTATCTTTTCTGTCGTCTGTTGAACCACATCGGGTCCTAGTATCTGATTCTCCCCTTCTTCAAACCAACACAACAATGTTCTGCACTTCCTGCCGTAAAGAGCTTTATACGGTGCCATGCTGATACTCGAATGAAAGCTGTTATTGTAGGTGAACTCTATCAGATATAGATAGTCCACCCAACTTCCAGATTGTTCCAACATACATGCTCTCACCAAGTCTTTCAATTGCTTCTTAAACTTCGTTAACTCCAATGGTGCCATCCTATAGGGAGCTATAGAGATGTGTCCAGTTCTAGGAACCAGACCGATAGCAAACTCTATCTCTTGCACTAGGGTCAAACCAGGAATGTCATCCGGGAAAACTTCGGAGAAATCCCTAACGACATGTAAGTACTGAATCTATTCTCCACCTTTCTTCTCCAACGATGCCAACAACATAAATACTTGAGCTCCATCTTTCAAGAGTTTCTTCATTTGGTTGGCAGTGGTGCTTTTGGTTTCATAACAGGATTCAATGAGGTTCTTAGGATCGCTAAAGATTATTGTTTTGTTAAATCAGTTTAGAAGAACATGGTTGTTAGACAACCAATTCATCCCTAAGATGATATCTAATTGGGATAAGGGAAGACATATCAGGTCTACTACAAAGGTTCGTTCATCTAAAGTTATAGGACATTTAAAGCACATAGTTGACACATGGCAGGTTCATTAGTGGGTGCGGATACAATTAGGTCATAGGGTAGGGAGACTATAGGCAATTCTAATCGGTTGACTACATCATTAGATATGAAAGAATGGGTCACACCCAAATCACACAGTACAGATAAGGAAGTCTCATTAATACAATACGTTTGAGAGCTTATAACTATTCTAGGCATGCCATTGTCGTTTAACAAAAGATGGCACAAGGTGCAAGTGACATTCGTGACTATGGCACAGATTTGTGATTTGCAGGTGGCGTATCAGTCTTGCGCAAGCGGCATGCCAGTCCTATATAGGCAGTGTATCGGTCTTGTGCAGGCGACGTGACAAATGGATGACAAAAAGTTTTGGTCTCCTATATTATCGATTGGGTTTGTCCAACTAACTCTAGCCATTCTTTGGATTAGCCGATTGTCCAGTCTTGATCATAGGTCATTCAGAGCGGGTTTATCTAAGGCATGTACTTAGCCAAAGCTAGAATATGAATCCACTTTCACCCTTTGAAACTCATTCTAGAAAAATGCTTGATTATTTTCTATATACAAGCAAGCAATGATCATTGACCATCCATGGACCCTTATCAAACACATGATTTATTACATTCTTCTCATCCAAAATTTTGACTACAATACAATCATTCTTATTATCAATCACTTGTGAAACAAAGTTTGGAGCAATGAAAACAATCAATGATATATATCAAGGAAGACTAATTTTATCAACAAAAAAACAATTTTATAAAAAACAAGACCAATTCATTCAATCGGTTAAGTTTTTCCTAAACCCATTATTGTATTCCACATAATCAGTTTTATAAGACAATTTTTGGGAACACATATGTTGTCACCTTATATTTCATAAGATGTGATTGGTTGAAAAATATATATTTAAGTTAAAAGTTTAATTTTTCAATATTTTTATAACCAATCATAACTCATAATAAATTGAGTGACACATATTATATGATAGAACATATACTCCTCAATTTTGGATAATATCACATGAATTAAAACAATTATTAATGTTATTAATATCATTAAATTTATCAATAATTAGATTTAGTTTTTGAAAGATTCTTTCATTTGCCACTCAACTAACTACAGAGTTTCTCTTTAGAATCAATTAATATAAGGATATTTTGGTAACAAAATTAATTAAAATCTATAAAACTTTGAAAATAGTCCTCTAAAAAAACCAAAACTTCAATAAGTCTTCTAGAAAAAGTCAAAAGGAATATAATTTTTTTTTCATTAGTTAAAAGTGTTTTATACTACCAATTATCCACAATTCGTGTATATTAATTTTATTTATTAAGAATCAATAATTACATGACATATTGATATAATAAAAAAACTGAATATGCTGATAGAAGAGTAATTCTTCTACTAAAATTTATATAAATTATGTTGACTATAAGAAAGTAACATATGTAACTTATAAACTAATCATTAACAGATAAATTATTATTCTGTGACATATATTACTTTCTTGTGGATAAAAAGATTTTATCAAATGATATATCATTTTTCATAATAGAAAACTGTATAGTATAATTGCATAGAATATCCTATGATAGACTTAACTATATGCACTGTTTTAAATTGTGGTTGTGATTTGGTCACAGTTACTACAATTGTGGTCATTGCGATGGGAATTATGGTTGTTATGCTGTCAGTTATTTTGTGAGTAAAATCATATTTTTGGCATCGATGCATTTTGATACGACCTGATGTGGTCCAAATGCGGTCCGGTGTGATTATGTTGCAGCTTGTTGCGATCGTATCACTGCAATTCGATATCATACCATAATTGTGGTGTGATGTAATTGTGGAGGTCACTGCAACCACAATACTGCGGCCGCACCACGTAATGGGATCCGCAATTTGAAACATCAACAATATGTTTATGAATAAATAACTAATTAATTTTACTATAGAAGATAGAAAATATATAAGTTTATTATAATAATTTATCAAGAATAAAACAGTTGCATTTTGTTTTAAAAAAAAAATCTTTATGTATCAATGTTTGTTTATTATGAGAGAGAATAAAATATTCTTTTTGAAATAATTGATCTCTCTCATCCTCCTTTACAAGAGGAATTTCAATTGGCTAAGATTCAGGCTTATATTCTATAAGAGGAGGGATAAGTTTACACCCCAATTTAAGTTACATTAATTATATTCTATTTTAGTTATTGATTTTTTTAAATTCTGCAAACTAAATTGGTGAAACTTAAATGTCATCTAAGATTTCTCTTTTTCTCTCTCACCATTTATTTCACTAACTCAACAATTTATATATTAAATAATGAGAGATAATTCATTCACTTCATGAGTAAGTTAAAAAACATATTATACATCTTAGTAATCAATTTTATAAAAATCTAATAATTTAAATCAACTAGCTAATTCAAATAACGTGAATCATTTCATAGAATACTAAGATATGAAATATGTTTTTTTTAATTTACCGTAAAGTAAATCCCCTCATTTTATTATTAACAGAATAACTATTCAGTAAAAATAATATAATAATCCAATAAAAAATATTAAATTCCATACCATCACAATCAGCATCAGGTGTGAAAAAACAAAATTGCATTCTTTTGTTTCTCACTTTGTTTTTCTTACCTACTAAGTCTTAAAGGCATTGCGATGACGCACTCCACCATATAGCGACAGATTAAAAACCAAGCTCCCAAGTCCCAATCAAACTATAAATAAGCTTTTCTCACTCACGTACACAACTGGTCCTTTTCTTTTTCTTTCGCATCTGTTTCCGTTTCCGAGAGTCAAACATTAAAACAAACACATCATCTTCATCATCATCATGGCTCTCGCTTTTTTGTCTTCTCATGATGTCTTCGGATTCAGATTCTTGCTTCTTCTGACGGTTATGTACGGTCTCTTATCCTTACTCTCTCACTCCGTCATTTACATGAAGTTCATTACGCCGCTTCCGCACGATGCACCCGTGGATCAATTCTCGGAAGCGAGAGCAATTGAACATGTTCGAATTTTATCGGAAGGGATCGATGGGCGACAAGTGAGTTATATAAAATTCATGACAAATTCATTTTTTTAAATTAGATTTTGTAGCGTGAAATTTTGATTATGATGCTATGGTTGTTTGATTTAAATCAGAAATAGGGGTTTTGAGGTATAGAGTGGCATTGGATTAGAATCTATTCAACTTTGTTCAATCTCGATGATACTTTTTTATTTTCATAGTTAATACTTGTTTTGGTCCCGATAAATTTTCGCATGTACCAATTTTACCTGTTACGGGTGTACCAATTTTTAGGGTGAATTCTGCTTTGGTCCTCATAAATTGCGGAGTCTTAATATTGCGGATATGTATCAAAATTGTCTCTTTTATGGGTAAATGTTAAAAACGATTAATTTGACCTACAATTGAAATGGGGACCATTTTGAGTTTTTTAATTTTGCAGGACCACATTGATACATACACAAGATATGAGAGACGAAAATAGGTCTTTACTCTTATTTTCAATGAAGTTATTTAAATTGTGTGTTTATTTATTGATAGGTGGGACGTCCTGGATTGAAAAAAGCTTCTGAATATATTATGGGTCAGTTGGAAGTCATAAAGGACCGAGCTAGCTCCAATCTCAGGTTGTAATTTGTAACACTCTTCATTTATTTGTTTCCTATAACTCTTTAGATTTTGCTCCTTGATGAAAAAAACATTGTTTGTAGCTCTTTTTCTTTTCAATTTTGCCCTTTTCACTGTGTTTTCAAATTTCTTTAATATTATCAACACTTTTACGGACTCTAGATATGATTTTATTCCATTAGATTCATGTTATGTTAGTATGTTACTATCTTTTTTCTGTCTGACTTCTTGCTTTTATTTTGTTTCCTATTTTTTTCTTGCAGAGTTGAGATTGAGGAGAACAGTGTAAGTGGCTCTTTCAATATGCTCTTTTTGGGTCACAACATAGCTCTGGGATACAGAAATCATACTAATATTGTTATGAGGTACATTGGCTATTAAAATAATCATTCATGTATTGGGATTCAGTGAGCAGAACAGATTATGTCATTAAGGCTCTAATGAGTTTTTACCGTACCATAAATGATTATACAGATTGTGGTGTCCAGATACCTGATGCTTTATATAGAAAATGACTACTTGTTTTATGTATTGCATATAAGCAAACAAAGCATTGATGTATCTATCTGAGTTTTAGGAATGTTGAACTGGAATTCATTTCTATTTTATTACAGGATATCGTCTTTAGATGCAAAAGATACTGAGCCATCAGTTTTAATAAATGGACACTTTGATAGTCCCCTCGGTTCGCCTGGTGCTGCTGATTGTGGTTCATGTGTTGGTGGGTAGAAGTGGCTACCTTTAATATCTTCATTGAATTTGAAAGATTATATCGGCAAATCTATTCTTTGGTCACACTGAATGTTTATCTGATCTTTCCCTCTCTTCAGCGTCAATGCTTGAAATTGCAAGACTAATTGTGGACTCTGGTTGGGTTCCCTACCGCCCTGTTATTTTCCTTTTTAATGGCGCTGAAGAACTTTTCATGTTGGTAATATTTCTATTCATAAATTTTTTGAACTAAAATTACATTCGATAATTTTTTTTAGATTTTCATATGATATGTTAATGTTGTCTTTTTCTCAAGAGATGTGAAACCTAGTATATGATATTGAATGCTAATGACTTTATAACACGACTTTCAAATTGAAGCTTCAGCCTATAAAAGTGATGATATTGTGACGAGATAAATTGAATGTATTTGGATCCTTGCGAATTGAAAATTTTCAAATGATTCAAAAAGGTATTTTGGCTGCTGAATGGAAACTGAGTTCTGTATCAAAGACATTTTAATAAATATCTCAGATAAATTTTCATTTGCTTTACATCATATTTACTAGATGGGAGCCTCGTGCAATGGGTCATCCTTTTACATCATATTCACTTCCAAAATGCTAGTTTTTAGATTAATTATGAGGTGTAAATTTGGATGCTTTAGGGTGCACACGGGTTCATGAAGACACATAAATGGCGTGACACAATAGGAGCTTTTATAAATGTAGAGGCATCTGGGACTGGGGGGCCTGGTAAGTGAAATGCAAAATTTCTGTTAAGATTGGTATGATAATAAATTACTTCTTAAATGACTCTGTCCATTAACTTATGTATGTGCTATGAATGACATTTTCATTGAATAATGCTAAAATTAACAGATTTAGTCTGCCAATCTGGACCCACTTCTTGGCCTTCTGATGTCTATGCAGAAGCAGCCAAGTACCCTATGGCTAATAGTGCTGCTCAGGTTTTGTGTGTTTCTCTTCTAACCGCTCTATATCTGTTGAATATGTGTGTAGTTCAGCAATATTTCCCCTTTATGTATTTACCAATTCAAACATGAATTTTCTATTTGAATGTGCAGGATGTTTTTCCAGTTATTCCTGGAGATACAGATTACAGAATATTTTCTGAAGACTATGGGAACATTCCTGGGCTTGACATTATCTTCCTCCTTGGTGGTTATTTTTACCACACGTCCTATGATACAATAGACACACTAATGTATTATACCCAACCTACTTCTTCGGTAATATATAATTGATTGAAATTTTATATCATTTTCCCCTCTAACAAGCATTTTATGTGTTGCTATGTCTGCAGACCTGGAAGCATCCAAGCACGCGGGGAAAATTTGTTCAGCATAATCAAGACTTTTACTAATTCTCCCAAGCTAAAAAACACATATTTAACAAATTCTACTGAAGTTACTGCTAACACATTCAACAATGAGCGAGCTGTTTTCTTCGATTATTTATCATGGTTTATGGTATGCGCTGAAATTTGTGGATTCCAGCAATTGCTTATAATGTTCTGATAATGTATGCTCTATGATCCTAAGCATAGCTGGATCTTGCTTTTTTGTTTTCTAATATTTAAATTATGTATTTTCAGATATTTTATTCTAGAAGGGTAGCTAACATTCTTCACAGTACTCCCATCTTTGTTTTCCTTGTCATGTCCTTTATGTGTGGTAGGTCGCATTCTTGGTCAGCAACTTTGTTTGATTTTGGGAAAGGTAAGTGGCTACCTCAGAATTCTCTTCATAAAATGTAATTTCACCTGTCTCCACGCAGTTGTAGATTACTACTACATGCAAAATTTCACCCTAGGAGAACTTGAATGATTATTACATGCGAAATTTGTTGGATGTGCAGGATTTCTATTCCATGCAGTTGAGACTATATTGGCAATTGTTGTGCCTGTTGCCTTTTCAATACTGAGATTACAATTCTCTACTCAGACAATGAATTGGTAGGTTTATTCAAAGTTAACTTTACATCTTCATTAATTTTCTCATGTGTTGTATGATTGACTCAAGATACTTAAATCTAGTGGGTTCTTGTAGCATAGTGCTAGAATTTTAGTTTATTAGTCAAATTAAATAATGGGTGAACATGAGACTCCATCTTCTTAATGATGGAACTGTCCCGGGTTTTTGGAGTACCTTACTGTGGCGAATTGTTTTATGGGACCAATAGAGTATGAATCAACATGTGAGATGAAATTATTTCAATACCTTAATGCATTTTTTGCATTCCCATGTTAACATAATGGATGAATCACAGGTTTGCTCATCCGTGCTTGGCTTTCGTGATGTTTATACCTGCCTCACTTGTTGGTCTTTTAATTCCAAGAAGTATCCAGAGAGATTTTCCTCTTTCTCAAGACGCTGCAATTGTCAAGACATCAAAAGAGGTATTCCAGCATGTTGAAATGTGTTGAAGTCTTTTGTGATAAAAGTTAGGTTAAAAGTGATATACAATAGACACACTTCCTTAATAAACCTGAAAACTCAATTTTAGACTTTGTCCTGTCCATGCCCTTTCTTGGTTTAAATCATCCCTACCCCCCTCCTCTTGGGGATGCTAAAACACAGTTGTACTTAAATTATATAATGAGTCTACCAAAGTAACATATTCAATATTAAAGCATAGCAACTCTTAATATTTCTTTCCCCCCTTTTCGAATAATATTTCTTTTCTTATATAAAAAGCATATCAATGCTTTGGAAAAGTGATGTGGCAGATGGGTTTGAGTAGTCAAATGACCCATAATCAATGTTCTCAAGCTATCTATCTTCATCTATGCTCCAAAGGAACTTAGTTTATTCTTTGGGTCTCTAGCTTTCCTCAGATAATCACAAGTTCTGTTTTGAATAACATCAGCTTTTGTATCTTGGTTCTGTTAGTTATCAAATGAAATATATTGTTGGGGAGAAAGGATTCCAAGTGTCTTTAGAATTCACAGCATACCTGCTTTGGCTTATGATACCTCCTCTGTTAATGGCTTTTGTAAATGTTATTTTGGGGTCTTTTGATTTGGACATATTCTTAATCAATGATTTCAGTTTGCCTTGGAGTTGCAAGTCCAGGCTACCTAACATTTGATCTGAGTCATAAATTGCAGGCACTATCTGATGAAGCAAGGTTCTGGGGAGCATTTGGGTTCTATGCCATCTTTACTTTGGTGTGTAGATTTAATATATACTCAAAAGTTTTGATCTTTTGCAGCATAATATAATGTGTATGGCTAAATAAGTTTAGTAAATGCAGGCTTATCTTGTATCTGGGTTGAGTGGAGGTTTCATAACTCTTATTATGTCTGTTTCCATGCTTCCTGCATGGATATCCTTCAGCTTATCAGTCAAATTCGTTGGACGCCGTACACTCAGGTTGGTTGTGATTGCATTTATAATTTGTACTTTGGTTACTTCTTCCATACAGATAAGTTATCATGTCATGCTTCTTCTTTGGTCTGACAAGTTACAGTTATCCTTTGACTCCCTTCACATAACAATAGATTTGACTAGTGTGTCACTGTCTCCACAGCATTGATATGCATGCTAGTCATCTAATCTTATTTCCTTTTCAAATTTGCTACTTGTATTTGTTAATAATATTTTATTTACATTTAATTTTTCCTTTCCAGGTCAACAATATCTTACATATTACCTCTAATTCCATGTGTTGCATATGCTGTTTATTTTGGTGGCTTTCTTGCCCAGTTTGTGATAGAGAAGATGGGAATGATGGGTTCTCTTCCTCCACCATATGGTTAGTTTTGTATAAAAGAATGATTTATTTGATTATAGTAATTAAATTAATGTATGATTTTTTAAGACCTGGGATGATAATTAGACTATAGCTCTGGAATCACTATGCTTCCAAAAAATTATTTAACTGGAAAACCAGTAGTTGTTATATACTTATATTTACGAAATTTGTTGGATGTGCAGGATTTCTATTCCATGCAGTTGAGACTATATTGGCAATTGTTGTGCCTGTTGCCTTTTCAATACTGAGATTACAATTCTCTACTCAGACAATGAATTGGTAGGTTTATTCAAAGTTAACTTTACATCTTCATTAATTTTCTCATGTGTTGTATGATTGACTCAAGATACTTAAATCTAGTGGGTTCTTGTAGCATAGTGCTAGAATTTTAGTTTATTAGTCAAATTAAATAATGGGTGAACATGAGACTCCATCTTCTTAATGATGGAACTGTCCCGGGTTTTTGGAGTACCTTACTGTGGCGAATTGTTTTATGGGACCAATAGAGTATGAATCAACATGTGAGATGAAATTATTTCAATACCTTAATGCATTTTTTGCATTCCCATGTTAACATAATGGATGAATCACAGGTTTGCTCATCCGTGCTTGGCTTTCGTGATGTTTATACCTGCCTCACTTGTTGGTCTTTTAATTCCAAGAAGTATCCAGAGAGATTTTCCTCTTTCTCAAGACGCTGCAATTGTCAAGACATCAAAAGAGGTATTCCAGCATGTTGAAATGTGTTGAAGTCTTTTGTGATAAAAGTTAGGTTAAAAGTGATATACAATAGACACACTTCCTTAATAAACCTGAAAACTCAATTTTAGACTTTGTCCTGTCCATGCCCTTTCTTGGTTTAAATCATCCCTACCCCCCTCCTCTTGGGGATGCTAAAACACAGTTGTACTTAAATTATATAATGAGTCTACCAAAGTAACATATTCAATATTAAAGCATAGCAACTCTTAATATTTCTTTCCCCCCTTTTCGAATAATATTTCTTTTCTTATATAAAAAGCATATCAATGCTTTGGAAAAGTGATGTGGCAGATGGGTTTGAGTAGTCAAATGACCCATAATCAATGTTCTCAAGCTATCTATCTTCATCTATGCTCCAAAGGAACTTAGTTTATTCTTTGGGTCTCTAGCTTTCCTCAGATAATCACAAGTTCTGTTTTGAATAACATCAGCTTTTGTATCTTGGTTCTGTTAGTTATCAAATGAAATATATTGTTGGGGAGAAAGGATTCCAAGTGTCTTTAGAATTCACAGCATACCTGCTTTGGCTTATGATACCTCCTCTGTTAATGGCTTTTGTAAATGTTATTTTGGGGTCTTTTGATTTGGACATATTCTTAATCAATGATTTCAGTTTGCCTTGGAGTTGCAAGTCCAGGCTACCTAACATTTGATCTGAGTCATAAATTGCAGGCACTATCTGATGAAGCAAGGTTCTGGGGAGCATTTGGGTTCTATGCCATCTTTACTTTGGTGTGTAGATTTAATATATACTCAAAAGTTTTGATCTTTTGCAGCATAATATAATGTGTATGGCTAAATAAGTTTAGTAAATGCAGGCTTATCTTGTATCTGGGTTGAGTGGAGGTTTCATAACTCTTATTATGTCTGTTTCCATGCTTCCTGCATGGATATCCTTCAGCTTATCAGTCAAATTCGTTGGACGCCGTACACTCAGGTTGGTTGTGATTGCATTTATAATTTGTACTTTGGTTACTTCTTCCATACAGATAAGTTATCATGTCATGCTTCTTCTTTGGTCTGACAAGTTACAGTTATCCTTTGACTCCCTTCACATAACAATAGATTTGACTAGTGTGTCACTGTCTCCACAGCATTGATATGCATGCTAGTCATCTAATCTTATTTCCTTTTCAAATTTGCTACTTGTATTTGTTAATAATATTTTATTTACATTTAATTTTTCCTTTCCAGGTCAACAATATCTTACATATTACCTCTAATTCCATGTGTTGCATATGCTGTTTATTTTGGTGGCTTTCTTGCCCAGTTTGTGATAGAGAAGATGGGAATGATGGGTTCTCTTCCTCCACCATATGGTTAGTTTTGTATAAAAGAATGATTTATTTGATTATAGTAATTAAATTAATGTATGATTTTTTAAGACCTGGGATGATAATTAGACTATAGCTCTGGAATCACTATGCTTCCAAAAAATTATTTAACTGGAAAACCAGTAGTTGTTATATACTTATATTTACTTGTGGCTTCACTCCATGTTATTCCTGAGCTATATTTCACACTCCAGGAATTTTATAGTTTGTATGACTGAAAATTGATTCAACCACATTTTGTTGTCATGTGCGTTATGCATGCTCATACATGTGTATATCAAGGCATTATATTTTTATATATATTTGTATAAAGACATGTATACATAAACATGTTTAAAATCGAATGAAATGTATACATACTATTCACCCGGAAATCATCTAGATGAATTTGTTCTATGAATAATATGAAGATAGAAATTTCACTTGCTATAAATACTTGCTGCTGAACATAACCTCTTATTGCAGGGTATTATGTTCCTGACGTTATTGTGGCTGCATTAATTGGAATTTTAACTGGTTGGTGTGTTGGTCCTCTAATGCCCATTTGTGGTCGTTGGTTAGCTAGGCCGTCCATCTTGCAGTTTCTCGTGCACTTTAGTGTGTTTTCTTTGGCAATATCATCTCAGTTCTTTCCTTATGCCGTGTCTGCACCTAAGAGGGTTGTATTTCAGCATACTGTCCGTACTACAGGTATTGACACCCAGCCCTGTTTATAGAAATAGCAGTGTGGTGGCCTATTATAATTTTCAAGTTTCCCTCTGAATTTCCTATATGAATTCCTCTATTCGTTCTTTTAACATTATCATTTTAGTACTCGGACCCCACCTAGTGGCACTAAGCTTGGTTGTTATTGTATCATTTTAGTACTCAAATGCCTTTATTTCCTTCTATCTTAATTATTTTCTAACTGTCTTCTCCGAAAAAGTAATTTCTAACTGTTTTTCTGTGGTTTGACAGGTTCAAGTGAGGTTATGGAAGCCACTTATGATTTTTCTGTAACGGACTCCAATGCAATACCTTTCCTTTTCAAACATGCACCTGAAGTGGCAAAGGAATTGAATGTCACTTCTGATTTTTCAATCGAGTCTATATTGGTGTCTCAACGCCGTGATTGGATGGTAAGTTTCATGCAAATATTAAATGGATCTTTTTCTTTTAGCGGGTGGTTTTAAAACCTCACTCTCAATTGAATGGGAAAGCGTGAAAAAAGACTATTAACCTCAGTTTATTTATTGCTTAACTGGCAGCTCTTTAATTAGTGTTGTTCTAGGTTGAGTCAATGTAAGCCATAAGGATTTTCTCTCATGCTTACTATTTTAACAAATATTTGATGACTTAAATCAGTAGTGGAACTCATAAATTTTCTCTTTACTAGCCGGTTGGTTACTCAAATTCTCTCACATCTATAATTGTCGTGATCATCTATATTCATTAGTACGACAGAAACTGGTATTTTTTATTTAATAAAGGTTTGTGTTCCTAGGGCTTGTGAGTTTAAGAAATAAATGTGAAAGCATCTTTCTTTGCAGGCAATTTTTCCAGTTTCTTTTCTCTTTTCAAATAGTGTGAAGTTCTCGACAAGTAAGGACGATATTTTGAAGCAATATGAATACTTTCCCAAATTGTCTGTTCAACATCCATATTCAAATAAGGGACCAAGGAGAGTTCACTTGGAGCTTCATTTAGGGTGAGTGGTTCTTGCTACTAGCATTGTCAATCGACAGTCACACACGATTTATGTTATGTTTGGTTTATCATTGCTTTTCATTGTAATGGCCTAGCATGGAAAAGCTCAATTATACTAGATGTCTGGTTGCATGAGAATTTTTCATGTTTGATATCATACAATAACAGTCATTGCCTGAATTCGAGGGACACAATAGTAGTTAAACTAGTGTCTCTCTGTCAAGTGTTTGATGTTATCTATTTATAAGAGTGCTTGTCTACTCCTGATGTACTAAATAGAGAAATATGCTTTGATGAACTCTAATGATTGATTTCCCTTAAGTGTTTTGTGATAACTTCAATCATTATGTGAATTTGTCCAAGAAAAATAAAATCTATTTTTTTGGTTGGGTTTCCACCGTGATTTGTTATGCATAGTCTTAAATCCGCTTCCTTTACTGCCTTGTCTGAAATGGAAGAATTTGAAAGAAAAATAAATGTTAATACCTAAGTTTTTACCATGTTGTTTACATGTATAACTGGTTTTTATCTTCCTTTCAGTTCCTTAGAAGAGATCTGGGTTACAGTTCTTAACATCACTGGTCCTTTATCCAATTGGTCATTTGCAGATAATGTGCTTCCAGGTATGAAAAATGTTTCATTTTCTTAGTTTCTCTTTTGGTTTCATAATATCTTTTCATTGCTTAATTTAGTTTTTGTATATGCACAGGAACTGAAACTTATGGTGGTGGTCCACAATCATACATATGTAGGCTTAGTGGACCAAGTGATAGTAATTGGACCTTCTGGTTAGAGGTAAAAATTAAAATTTCATTTGATGTATTAACTTTCTTTTACAACAACCATAACTGAATTTCATTAGGCCAAATGTTAAGAATTACTTTTCCTAAATGTTGTTACAAGGTTTTTATTAGGATATGTTTGTTTCCATTATCTACCCATTTTGCATTTTCCTCTAGATGTTTTTTCTTTCTTATCTTTATAATCCAATTGGTCCATCTAAATTGTTTTGAATTTGTCATAATGTTAAGAAGAGTGTAAAATATATGTACTGACAATGTAATATATGTACATGGTCACTGTATTGTATATGCAGTGTCAATGTATTGTATATGCTGTGTCAATGTATTGTATATGCAGTGTCAATGTATTGTATATGCACTGTTAATGTAATATATATGTGCTTTTAGTATAAAGATTTATACACTGTTAAATATCATTCAACATTTATTTTTATTATTTATATTTAAAAGTCGATCATGATTAAGTGATTTTTTTTTTCTTGTGTTGATAATTACAGGCTAATAGCTCTGAAGCAATAAGAGTGGACATGGCAGTTTTAAATCAAAAGTTGGTTGGTCCAGCAACGAGATTGAAGGGTCTTTTCCCTGATTGGGTTGATGTTACTGCATATTCTAGTTTTATGTCTAGCTATCTCTTTTAAGGCTTAATAACCCAGAGCCTTGCAACTGCATCATTTTTTTTAGATTAATTTTGTAAAGGTTGTCTTGGCAATTGATAGAAAAAATAGTTTATGAAGTTCGTTAGTATGTTCCAAACCCATTTCCAGCATAGAGACTTTTTGATATCATGTCAATTTAGCCAAGACTATATACTCTAGATATCATTTGGGAAAGATAATCTTATTTGAGTGGCTAAGATTATTGGGAGGGTATCTACTTAATTACTTCTCATCTTAGTCATCAATTTTGGGAAATCCAATGCTTTGAATTAGTGAGTAAATCTAAATCATTAGATGTTCTTAGAATTGATGGCTAGTATGAGGAGTAAGTGGATCCCCACTTAAGATTATTATGGGCTGCCAAATTTTCCCTTCCAATATTTAAACATAAATGAACATCAACATGAGACCATTGATTAAGCTGAATTAAAGCATATGGACTTGTTGACATCATGTCAATTTAGCCAAGATTATGGATGACAACATTTTCCCTTCGAATATTTAACATAGATGAACATCAAAGATTCGAACACAAGACCATTGATTAAGCTTGATTAACCAATAAGTATTTGATTCAGGGCTCCGAAGTGACCTTTTACGAGTTTGGTGATCGTATCTATAAGTAGTTTTTTTTTTTGGGTTTTTAGCTTTAAGCGGGGCTTGCAATCCTAGGATGGGTAAGCAGGAAGTAAATTTTGAAAACAATAAGTGCTTGACAGAAAAATTAGTGCAAGAATAGCACATCCTAACTAAGAAAAATTGTGGGTGAGGCTTGCTCAACTAGTAAGATTAAACATTGAAATATAATAGAATAGAATAGAAATTTGGTGACGTACCCTACATCACCTTTATATATATATATACTAAGTTTAAGTTAAGTTATACTCAATTTCAGTCATTCATTTTCTTAAATCCAATTGACCAAATGTGTGAGTGCAATAAATGATGAGAGAGAAAAATAGAAATCTTAAATAACTTATTGCAATTACTCATTTCATCCATTGGATTTAAGAAAATGAATGACTGAGATCAAGTGTAACTAGTGTAACTTAACTTGGGCATAAATGGATCTCTCCTCGTATATAAATGTGTTATAAATTAGAATGATTTGTCGATCACCAGTCATAAATAGTTTTGTTTAATTTAATAAAGAGTAAATTATATTAACATCCCATGAATTTTAGTGAAATTATACAAATCATCCTTCATTTTTTACACCTACAAAAACCCTCTAATTTATATACACTACAATGATTAACAGAAATAAGTGTGATATTTTAATAAAAATGATGATAAATGTAATTAATTTAAAATGATATATTATATAGACAAGTCCAAATAGTATATGAGTGGATATATTTTCAATATTTTTGGTACAAAATGCATTAATAATTCTAAAGAGATATTGTTTAAATCACTCTTATACTATATTATAACGAACAAAAAATAATGAAAACATATTGACTCATATACTATTTAAACTTATTTCAATAATATACCATATTTTATTTAACTTATTATCATTCTTTCATGTTAAAATATCACACTTATTTATATAGAGGGATATGTAATGTATGTATATAAATTAATGGACTTCTGTAGGTGTAAAAAATGTAAAAATAATTTATGTAATTTCACTAAAACTCAAATAGTATCAGTGTAATTTACTTTTTCATAATAAATTATTCCAACACAAGTTAATTACCCCATAATAAGAAGAGTTTTGCTAGGAATGTAAATCAAAAGAGAAATGTCATATATACCCTCATTTCAAGTAAATGATCCATGATTTGCAATAAGAAATATTTCAATTTTTTTACTTATGTAGTAGTGAATATGACTTAATTATATGCTTCATCTATTCACTTTACAAATTTGCTTATCATTCTCATCCAATAAAAGCAAGAGAATAAGGAGATTTAATTATCGTTACATCAACATTTTACACTAATGCTAGAGGTGACAAAATTATCCATAATCCACAATTCATCCAAATTCATTCGTTAGGGCTAATAGATTTAAATGGATATAATCCAATGAATAATATTGATAATAGATGGGTATACCATTTGGATGGATACTCAATCCATCCAAAAAATAAAAAACAAAAATATTTTTTCTCATAAAGCAACATGTAGACCAAACTTTGCTATGCAAACCTAACATGCAAAATATAAATCAATGCTATTAATACCGTACCGATCATCAAAATGGGCAGAGTACTAGTAGAGTGGTATGGTGGTTCAACTAGCGGTTCACTAATTAAATCACATACTAGTGAAATTAGAAATACATATATTTTATACTAATATTAATGTTGAAAAAACAACAAAGAAGACAATAACTATTTTTATTTATATCCTGTGTTAAAAATGTACATTGTAGACAATGGTTTAGATGTATAAAAAATGTAGCATTTGTGTGTTTGATCATCCATACTAATATTTTGGTAAAAATAAATCATTTTTCATTAAAAAATAATTTTACATGAAACCAGCCGGTATGACCAGTACGGTTCAATTGAAAACCGGGAGGTATGACTATTTTTTACTGGTATAATTGCATGACCGGTATAAATATTGTATCATAGCGGTATTAAGACCGGTTCATCAATTTACCCGTTGTACCGACCAGTACGAACCAATTTTGATATCGGTGATATAAACTACTTTCTTTCTAACAAAATGATTCATTCAAATTATTACTTTTTATCAAAGAATTCTTCCAAAAAGTCACAATAAGGATTGGTATAACATTTATATCATAATTGAGTACAAGAAAAATGCATGATTGCACAATATATTATCTCTAACCACACCTACATTGTTTTCTTTCATAGTTTTCACAGGTAAATTTAAATACTGAGATTTTTTTTTAAATTTATTTTAAAAAAAAAACACTTTTTAAAAATGTTTTTTAAATTGATTTTTAAAAATGCTTTACTAAATAATAATTTTTAAAAGTATGTTTTCCTTCAAAAAATGTTTTACTTCAAATTAAAAAAAATAGATTAGATATCCATCCGTCCAATCCATTAAAATGGATATATGAATGGATTGAAATTTATTGAATATGAATGGATTGTATAGTTTAAAAATGTAATTTTATGGATTTATATGGATTGATGGATGACTTTCCATCCATCTATTATGATCCAAATCTATATTCATCTAATTGCCACTCTAGCTAATGCCACTATAAATTAATATATGCATAAAGATCATTGAAAGGTAATATAGAATAGAATATTATATGCATAAAAATCCAATATTTTATTTTCTCCAATATCTCGGTACAAATAATAAATAACATTTATAAATAATATTATGCATTATATATAACAACATCGTGTGTACATAACTTACAATTATTCATACAGTGCGATAGATGTCTCATTCATAGTGTTGTGCAATGGCTCATATCCAAATCCTTCCGTTATTCTCTTTTATCTATACTCTTTTACTATTTGATTGTTCGCTTGTTCTCAACAATTGGCATCAAATGACTCTTAACCCATGTGCGAAATTCGAGATGGAGAAGTTCAATGGAACTGGTAATTTTGGATTGTGGCAAAAGATGGTTAAGGATGTGTTGACTCAATAAGGTCTATCAAAGGCGCTGCGTGAGAATAAACCAGATGGTTTGGATCAACTGGATTGGGAAGAGTTGAAGGAGAAGGCTTAAGGAACCATACAGCTCTGTCTATCAGATGTGGTGATGTATCATGTTATGGATCTGACGTCACTAACAGAGGTATGGGAGATATTAGAGAAGTGGTTCATATCCAAGTCTTTATGGCCTGAAGATGCAGGTAGGTGTTGATTTGCAACAACATTTCAACAATTTTAAACAAGTGATCAATGACTTACAGAAACTTGATGTGAAGGTTGATGATGAGGACAAAACAATAATATTATTGTGTTCTTTGCCAAATTCCTACGAACACTTGGTGACAATATTGACGTATGGGAAAGACTCAATCAAATTGGACGAGATCACATCTGCACTCCTATCCCACACTCAAAGAAGACAAAATGTAGGTGAAGGGTCTTAGGGTGATGGTCTGTATGTGAAAGGGAGCCAAGCACGTAGAAGGAGACAAAGCAGCGGAGGTCATGACAAAGGAACACCAGTAGAGTGCTATAAGTGCAAACAGACGGAGCATTACAAAAAGGATTGTCCCAATGAATGGAGTCCTAGCAAGCCGGTGGGGAAAGATTGAGTATCTACATTTGCAAATGTTACACAGAAAGATGACTCTAGTTACAACAGTGAAGTTGATTTACTATCTGTATCATCAAATCATAGTACAGATGAGTGGATACTTGACACTGGTTGTTCCCACCATATGACGCCAAACAGAGAATGGTTCACCACATACAGGGCAGACAATTTTGGTTTCGTGTATCACATAAATAATAAAGCATGTGGAATTATTGGTACGGGTGAAATCAGAATTGTGATGGATGATGGTGTAGTGAAGACGTTATGCGAGGTTAGGCACATACCAAATTTGAAGAATAATTTGGTTTCTTGGGGACATTGCAAGCCAACAGATTTAGCTATAGAGCTGATGGGGACAATGATATTCTTCGAGTATGCAAAGGTGCTCTGACTGTGATGAAGGGTAAGAGAACTGTTGGAAACACTTACAAGCTGTTAGGGAGAACATTTGTAGGTGGAGTTACTGGAGTGGCTGAAGAGATTTCAGTAGACATAGACCATGGTGCTACAAAATTATGGCACATGTGTTTGGATCATAATAGTGTGCATGACATGACAAAACTATGCAAAAGATGATTGTTGAGGGGAGTCGACAAATGCAAGCTAGATTTGTGCAAGTATTGTGTGCTTGAGAAATAGATACGAGTTAGTTTCAAGGCTAGCCAACACAGGACTCGGGTATTCTAGACTATGTCCACACTGATGTATGCGGACTCGCTCAAGAAGCATCACTGGGAGGTTCTAGGTATTTTGTTACCTTCGTTGACGACTTTTCTCTCAAGTTCTAGGTATATTTTCTGAAGCATAAGTCAAAAGTCTTTGCCAAATTCAAGGTTTGGAAGGCAAAGGTAGAGAACCAGACTGGTAGAAAAATCAAATACTTGAGGTCAAACAATGATATGGAGTACAAAGACTCACAGTATTAGAAATTCTGTGAGGAACATGGTATTCAGAGGCACTTCTCAGTGAAAAAGACTCCTTAGTGGAATGGTGTTACAGAGAGGATGAATAGAACTCTTACAGAGAGGACTAGATGTGTGAGACTGAATGCTGGACTTTCTAAAGGATTTTGGGCAGAGTTACTTAGTATGGTATGCTATGTCATCAATAGATCACCACAGGCTTCATTGGATGGTAAAGTTGCAGAAGAAGTATGGATAGGTAACCCAGTCAGTTATAATATGTTATATATATTTGGTTGTTCTACTTATGTACATGTACCTAGTGATGAATGATCTAAAGTTAATCCTAAGTCAAAGAGGTATATCTTCATTGGATATACCAAAGGTGTGAAGAGGTTCAAGTTCTGGGATCCAGTTTCTAGAAAGGTGGTGTTGAGCAGAGATATAATGTTTGATGAAGATTTCAGTCTTAAACAATCAGTTTTGACAGAGTGCCCAAACCAAATGGAGAGACCTTGGGATTAAATATGATTCTAGTGAGCAATGAAACGGTTCAGGTAAATAAAGGCAAGGAACCATGCACTACTTCAAGTCAAGAACATGATGATTCTCAGACAGAGAGTTCAGGTGTGGAGGAGTATCTACTTGCTAGAGATAGAGATAAGCATCATATCAAACCTCCAAAGAGATATGGCTTTGAGAATATGACTTCAGTTGCTCTCCATATCAGTTAAGGAGATCCATGTAGCTTGCAAGAGGCTATAAATAGCCAGGAGAAAGAAAAATGGATGGGTGCCATGATGGAGGAGATAAAGTCTCTATAGAAGAACCAAATTTGGGAGCTTGTCTTATTGCCCCCAAACAAGCGTGCAGTTGGGTGCAAGTGGGCGTACAAGAGGAAGCCATCAGTATCAGAAAAAGAAGGGGAAAAGTTCAAGGCTCGTCTTGTAGCAAAATGGTATTCACAACAGAAGGGGGTCGACTATAATAAGATTTTCTCCCTAGTGGTGAGACACACTTCTATCAGGGTAGTGCTTGCCTTGGTAGCCAGCCATGATATGCACTTAAAACATATGGATGTGAAGACTACCTTTCTCCATGGTGAATTAGAGGAGAAAATTTACATGACACAACTAGAAGGATTCAGTGCAGCTGGACAAAGTCACTTGGGTTGCAAGTTGAAGAAGTCTCTATAGGGTTGAAGCAATCTCTCAGACAGTGGTACAAGCGGTTTGACACTTATATGTTGAAGCTTGATTACAAACATTGTGAGTATGATTGATGTGTTTATGTGAGAAGCCTTGTTGATGTTCTTTTATTTTTTGTTACTTCATGTTGATGATATATTGATTGTTGCTAATCATTTGAGTGATATGAATGAGCTGAAAGTCATGCTAGGTAAGGAATTTCACATGAAAGATTTAGGGGTTGCTAGGAAGATTCTTGGAATGGAGATTCAAGGGATAAGGGAGCTAGAAAACTATGGCTCTCCCAGCAAAGCTATGTTGAAAAGTTCTTAGAGAGGTTTGATATTAGCAATGCTAAAGTAGTGAGCAATCCATTGGTATTCACTTCAAGATTTCCCTAGATCAGTGTCCAAAGACGAATGAAGAGAAGAAGTAAATGTCAAAGGTTCCATATGCTAGTGAAGTTGGTTGCTTGATGTATGCTATGATTTGTACTAAACCGGACTTGGCACAAGCATATAGTCAAGTATGCAAGTACATGTCTAAATCAGGGAAGCAACATTGGGAAGCAGTCAAATGGATTTTCAGATATTTGAAGGAGGGGACTACAAGTATCGGTATCATGTTCGGCAACCAACAGAGTAAGCCTTCAGTTATTGGTTATATTGATTCAGACTATGCAGGAGACTTAGATGATAGAAGGTCCACAACAAGGTTTGTCTTCACCTTGCAAGTGGACCAATTATGTGGAGATAATCAGTTCACTCTGTTGTTTCTATGTCCACAACTGAAGCATAGTACATGACAGCTGGTGAAGCTTCTAAGGAAGCCATGTGGCTTATGGGGCTAGTAAATGAATTAGGCATTAAGAAAGGTGGAGTTCTGCTGCATTATGACAGTCAGAGTGCTATCTTCTTGGCAAAGAACCAGATGTATCATGCTAGAACCAAACATATTGATGTGAGATTTCACAAGATCAGGGAGTTGGCAACTTGTAGGCAAATACTACTGTAGAAGGTTCACACTTCAGAAAATGCAGCTGATATATTAACCAAGCCGGTTACCGTGGACAAGTGCAGGCATTGCTTGAGCTTGTTGAATATTCACTAATGTTAGACTATGGAGCACCCCAACCCAATGGCGGAAGATGGAATCATGGTGGAGATTGTTGTGCAATGGCTCATATCTCTAGATAACAGCAATATAAGTTATAGACTTGGGCTGATGTAAATGGGTTGGGGTAGAGGATTATATATTTATGTTATGTAAACCTAATGTAAGAATGAGAAGAATAGTTAAACACTAATCATAATTCTCTATTAATACATAGTGGTAGTCTCTCAACGCTCACGGGGACGTAGACACAATTGGTCGAACCTCATTATTAAATCCTTGTATTATTCTCTGTACTCTTTTATTATTTGATTGCTCTTTTATTCCCAACATATAAATAAGTCATTAATATTGCACACAATTAATGAATATGATTATCAATTTTTATGTTAATATTTTTATGATTTTATGTTATTTCAACCTTAACTTTTAAATACATTTAATTAAATGAAAAATTTATTAGTATATTCATAAATCCATGCAGAGCTCGGGTGTGGGCACATATATAGTATAAGTTTATGAGAAAAAGATGTATGCATCAGTAGCATAAGAGTTTTTACATTATCATTGTATCATCTACCGTTTATTCTCAATTATTATTGATTCTTAAATAAATGACATACAAATCAATAATGGATGAAGCACAAATAATATACAAATCTTTATAATGTAATGTATAAATATTACACTCAAAATTTATATACAACCACTCATCTCATTCGTTTGTATTTTTATATAAAGTCAACAATAATTATTAATGAATTGTGAATGATATATTAACAGTTTATAATATCCATACACTATCATTTTTTCCCTCTTATATCTATTGTCAATATCTATGATTTATATCTACACTATTAATAAACATGATTGACCACTAGTTAACTTAATTTAGTTCTGTCGTACTATCTTACTCGATTTTAGACGTATAATCCTCAACACATTGGAGACATATTGGGAATTTAAGAGACAAAATACAATATTACTTTCAAAATACTTGTTGGAAACATACATCTTAGAGTGACCATAGGTTGGTAAGACTTGTCCCTTACCCGATCTTATTTTTTAAGACGAAGAAACAACTTCTATTTTCTCGACTTTACTATTTACTATGGCGACACAGAATCAAATTATCACTATATTTATTCCTTTTTCTACTTCTTCTTCCAAGTGCAGGATAACCCCAAGGAGTTGCGGGTTTTTTTCTACCAATTGGGGCCCTCCCTTCACCACCCCCATGGGGATGGTCTACAGGGTTCATAACTACTCCTCTTACTACAGGACGCTTACCTAGCCAACATTTAGATCCGGCTCTACCCAAACTTTTCTGGTTTACCCCAACATTCCCCACTTGTTCGACTGTTGCTGAGCAGTTTTTGGATATCAAACAGACTTCCCCAGAAGGTAATTTTAATGTGGTTGATTTCCCCTCTTTTGCAATCAGTTTCGCTACAGCACCTGCTGCTCTAGCTAATTGTCCACCCTTTACGAGTGTGATTTCTATATTATGTATGGTCGTGCCTAAGGGCATATCGCTTTCGTTTTACACACGTCGTTTTTTCGGAGACCTATATCCATTATGTGGCATAGGGGTTACACCCCGTATAAATTTTAATAGTATACCACTTCTACGAATAGCTCTTAATGCCGCATATCTTCCGAGACCCGGACCTTTTATCATGACTTGTGCCCGTTGCATGCCTTGATCCACTTCGTGTACCCTTGAATCCACAAGTACCGGCGGAGGACCAAGAAATTACCCGCCCCCGTACATCAGTAACAGTCACAAGGGTATTATTGAAACTAGCTTGAACATGAATAACTCCCTTTGGTATTTTATGAGCATGCTTACGCGAACCAATACGTCCATTTTTACGCGAACCCATTTTGGGTGTAGGTTTTGCCATACTTTATTAAATTTTTTATTTAGCAATTGAAGTCCAAGATCTATGGATATATCCATTTTATATCAAAAGAAGATTCATTACTATTTTATAACTTTTCTATATTAATTGTACTCTTTTTATTAATTCTATATTAATAGAATTTGAAATATCAATTTTTTTTTATTTCTTTTTAATAGTTAGATCTGAATTTCTTTCATAGAATTCTGCTGATTCGAGTTCGGCCGTCTTATTTAAAACTAAGAAGACCCTAAATTGAAATCAAATCCTTTTGCATTTTTTTCTTCAACCGTTGTGATAAGAATAAAGAAGTTATGATTTAGTAAAATTAATCACTTTGACTTATCGTTTTTACATAAATTATAAGTAAAAAGGCAGTAGGAACTAAAATGAACAGTGCAGTAGCAATAAATGCGAGAATATTTACTTCCATAATCTTCTCTATGTTTTATTTCTCTTTAATTTCCAATAAATAACTCGGGATTTGATCCTATAAAGATGATAAATCTTTCGTCGGTAAATTCAATGATATAAATTACATCTCGATGATATCAAATCGGATCAATATAATGAATAACAATATCTGAGCTATCAAATCAATTCATCATTGAGAATTGAATAGTATAACATAGGAAGAGTTTATATCCATACCAAATAAAATTCAAAAATATTATTTCCGATGCAATCAATAATTTTTTTTCTTTTTGTAGGGTTCTTTCTTTTCTTCGTCAGAACCCTTACCTCTTAAAAAAAAAAAAAGAGAAACTGGGATCCACCGTAAGGAATGAGATTATGCTTGTATTTTTATTCCCTTTGAGACACGAGAGTTGATGTATGTATTTTATTATTATTTTATTGGATTTGTATCTATCGGGATTGACGGGGCTCGAACCCGCAGCTTCCGCCTTGACAGGGCGGTGCTCTGACCAATTGAACTACAATCCCAGGGAAAAAGCGTATAGCATACATGATTTTATTCAAACCCTTTTAATTCTAATCGTTGTGCTGTAGCTGTAAGTCACAGAGGCGTGACTTATCTTATTTATATATTGAGATTTATATGGATCCGCTATATACTTTAGCCAGACCGACACAGATTACTCGTAATCCGTTCGTTATTGTCGAATCGATTGAAAAATGAATCAATGAAAAAAATAAAAAAGAGTCTTTTTTATTTACTTTAATCCTTTTCGTAGACTTTATACTTCCATATCCTGATATGAGTATAGATCATTAATTAGCAAGACAAGATCCTAAATGATATTTGTGGAATACATACGTAATACAACGCGGAAAAAAAGCGCTAGGGATTTATCATATTTTAATTCTTCTGTATAAGAGCACATCGGACATTTCTGGAGAACAACAAATCAGTTATATCATTTCATGGTGGATCGGCAAACTATTGGGCCGAGCTGGATTTGAACCAGCGTAGACATATTGCCAACGAATTATTCCCCATTAACCGCTCGGGCATCGACCTAGGAAAAATCAATTTTAATCCTTTTTGATAATCCATGATCAACTTCTTTTCGTAGTACCCTACCCCTAGGGGAAGTCGAATCCTCGCTGCCTCCTTGAAAGAGAGATATCCTGAACCACTAGACGATGGGGGCAGACTTGCCCGACCGCCATTCTATTCTACCATATTGATAGTATGAATAGTTTTTTGGAATTGTCAATATAATGAAATGATAGGATTCGATCAGAAGGATTTTTTCATCTTTCATAATTCCATAGAATTTTTTTATTCATTGTAAAAATTCGGTCGATATATTTCTATTTAACACTAAACTAAAGCACGAAATAAAAAACGATAATCAATCTGGGAATTGGGGTAAGAAGGATGGGGATCAACAAGTTATTGATTTTTTTTTCTCAATAATAATTTGGTTGAGGGGAAGGACAAATTGAATCCATTTCGATGAAATATGTGAATTGGTGGGTATATGTAGTATGTATTAATCAAATGAATTTCGTTATGATCAGTACTTAAATTAAATCGGTTTTGAAAAAATTAATTGCATTGATATCCATCAAATCCAGTATCAATAAACCATTTTCTTAAATATACTCTATTTACACGGTAAATCCAATTTCTTGTCCCTTAATAAGTCGCTATGCGGATAAATCTATGTACATATATTTGAATCTTATCTATATAAGAAGTATATGCAGTAACAAATATATGTACTAGACTCATATTGTCTAGTTCCTTATTTAGGAATTTAATCGAACGGGGCCCCGTTAACTCAGCGGTAGAATAACACCATGGTAAGGCGTAAGTCATCGGTTCAAATCTGATAAGGGGCTTTTGACTTTTCTTGATAAATCTACACCAGTAGTATTCATAATTTGGAGGAAGAATATAAATATTGTTGAGGTTTTGTAATAATTTACTAAGGAATCAAAGAATTTCGTTTGCAAAATAGAATTATGAATTCGAATTCAAATAAGTTATCATTCTAATGAGTTCGAATATAGTAAAGTAATTTTAGTTAGAAGGTGGAACGTTTTTATATTTATATTATTATTTTTTTTTATGATATCTCCTTTAATTGTTAAATATTCCTATTGTCGATTATGTTTATATTTATATTTTTTTTATGATATCTCCTTTAATTGTTAAATATTCCTATTGTTGATTATTCCAACAAAAAAATGGGAAACATTAAAAAAAGTAAGTGGACCTAACCCATTGAATCATAACTATATCGACTATTCTGATATTCAAATTCGATACCGATGAGATTCGGACACTGGATTTTTTTTAATACTTCTTTGATTTGGACTTTGTAATCAGTCGCTATTTCCAATTAAATCGTCTCTTGTCCTAAAGGTTCTAGTAGAAAAAATTGTTATTACCCTCCTCCACACAGAAGGGCTTATTCTAAGTTCCAACATACACAAATCATTTTATTTTAAATAGCGTTGATTTCCGAACACACGAAAAAAAAAAGATCAATTTAAATTTTATTATTTCTATAAGATATGATATATCTATAGAAAAACTAAATCTATTAAATCATGGTTTCGCGTATCATACATATCAAATATTTTCTTTTCATATCGATGCATACGAGATTTTGGGGCAATTAATGGCTACAAGAACGAGACTTTTTGACTTACAATTTATTATTCTTAAATAAATTCAATATAATATTAATTTGACAGATAGATAAAAAAAAATAGAAAAAATATTGACCTAGTGGATAAACCAGGAATACGGAAACAAAAACAGCAATTAGACTAGAGATTTCTTACCTTGATCTGGAAAAAAAAACTATGAAGTATAGTTTTTTTAGTAATCTTAAAGAAATGAAAATAAAATCGAACAAATAAGTCAATAAAAGAGGGTAGCCGCTATATGCTCGATTTGTTCAATTGCGGCCTTATAATGCAATTGCATTCTCTGGTCTAATTGTTGTTTTTGTTTCCGTATTCCTGATTTATCCACTAGGTCAATCAGGTTGGTTCTTTGCGCCTAGTTTTGGCGTAGCAGCTATATTTCGATTCATCCTCTTTTTCCAAGGGTTTCATAATTGGATATTGAACCTATTTCATACGATGGGAGTTGCTGGTGTATTGGGCGCTGCCCTACTATGCGTTATTCATGGTGCTACCGTGGAAAATACTTTATTTGAAGATGGTGATGGCGCAAATACATTATGTACTTTTAACCCAACCCAAGCTGAAGAAACTTATTCAATGGTCACCGCTAACCGCTTTTGGTCCCAAATCTTTGGGGTTGCTTTTTCCAATAAACGTTGGTTACATTTCTTTATGTTATTTGTACCAGTAACCGGTTTATGGATGAGTGCTCTTGGAGTAGTCGGTCTAGCCCTGAACCTACGTGCCTATGACTTCGTTTCTCAAGAAATCCGCGCAGCGGAAGATCCTGGAAGATCCTGAAATATTCTCTAAATAGTATTCTCTTAAACGAAGGTATTCTCTTAAACGAAGGTATTCGTGTGTGGAAGGCGGCTCAAGATCAGCCTCATGAAAACCTTATATTCCCTGAGGAGGTTCTACCGCATGGAAACGCACTTTAATGGAACTTTAGCTTTAACTGGTCGTGACCAAGAAACTACCGATTTCGCTTGGTAGGCCGGGAATGCCCGACTTATCAATTTATCTGATAAACTGCTGGGGGCTCATGTGGCCCATGCCGGATTAATAGTATTCTGGGCCGGAGTAATGAACCTATTGGGAATGGCTCATTTCGTACTTGAAAAGCCCATGTATGAACAAGGTTTGATTTTACTTCCCCATCTAGCTACTCTAGGTTTGGGGGTAGGTCCTAGGGGAGAAGTTATATACACCTTTCCATACTTCGTGTCTGGCATACTTCACTTAATTTCCTCTGCAATATTGGGATTTGGCGGTATTTATCATGCACTTTTGGGACCTGAGACTCTTGAAGAATCTTTTCCATTCTTTGGTTATGTATGGAAAGATAGAAATAAAATGACTACAATTTTGGGTATTCACTTAATCTTGTTAGGTATAGGCGCTTTTCTTCTAGTATTCAAGGCTCTTTATTTTGGGGGGTATATATGATACCTGGGCTCCATGGGGAAGATGTAAGAAAAATTACCAATTTGACCCTTACTCCAAGTATTATATTTGGTTATTTACTAAAATCACCTTTTAGGGGAGAAGGGTGGATTGTTAGTGTGGACGATTTGGAAGATATAATTGGAGGGCATGTATGGCTCGGTTCCATTTGTATATTTGGTGGAATCTGGCATATCTTAACCAAACTTTTTGCATGGGCTTGGCGTGCACTTGTATGGTCTGGAGAAGCTTACTTATCTTATAGTTAAGTTGCTCTATCTGTTTTTGGTTTTATTGCTTGTTGCTTTGTCTGGTTTAATAATACCACTTATCCTATTGAGTTTTATGTGGGCCCATTGGACCAGAAGCTTCTCAAGCTCAAGCATTTACTTTTCTAGTTAGAGACCAACGTCTTGGGGCTAACGTCGGATCTGCTTAAGGACCTACCGGTTTAGGTAAGTATCTAATGCATTCTCCGGCCATAAGAAGTTATTTTTTGGGGAGAAACTGTGCGTTTTTGGGATCTGCGTGCTCCCTGGTTAGAACCTTTAAAGGGTCCCAATTGTTTGGACTTGAGTAGACTGAAAAAAGACATACAGCCTTGGCAAGAACGGCGTTCCGCGAAATATATGACTCATGCTCCTTTAGGTGCTTTAAATTCAGTGGGTGGCATAGCTACCGAGATCAATACAGTCAATTATGTCTCTCCTAGAAGTTGGTTAGCTGCTTCTCATTTTGTTCTAGGATTCTTCTTATTCGTAGGGCATTTATGGCACGCAGGACGAGCTCGTGCAGCTGCTGCAGGATTTGAAAAGGGAATTGATCGAGATTTTGAACCTGTTCTTTCCATGACTCCTCTTAATTGAGACATGTGATCCAATGCTTGGCTTGGAGTAAGAATCACTTTGATTTCATAATACATATTGGGTTGAGTCGGGCAGGTCATATTGAAAAAGTATTTTATTGGTTGGCTCGGTTTTTTCGGGACAACCAATAAAAAAATCCATTTGCCGACCAAAGGGAGAGAGGGATTCGAACCCTCAATAGTTATTTGTTTCGAACTATGCCGGTTTTCAAGACTGGGGCTATCAACCACTCAGCCATCTCTCCAAAACCTAATTTCTATTTTATAGTTATTCCACTGAATAGGACATGATCATATGAATTGATACCCTTATTATCTATCTATGGTAAAGTTATCCGATGTGAATCTATTTGTCTATTTTTCTATCTTCATGCATGATCCAATATGCCCCCTTTTTTTAAGTAAAAAAAAAGACTCTCGATCTATGTCTAAAAAAAGGAGGGGTGGGAATAACTCATAAAAAATCATTGGATTCGTGATAAAACCCTCTATAACATAATGCATTTTTTACTACAAATTTTTTATTGATAAAATAAAGGGATAAAATGGTATAGTTCTTTTGTTGGTAAATTGGAGGGTTAGAAACATGACTATCGCTTTCCAATTAGCTGATTTTGCATTAATTGCTACTTCATCCATTTTATTGATTAGTGTACCTTTTGTATTTGCTTCTTCGGATGGTTGATCGAGTAATAAAAATGTTGTATTTTCCGGTACATCGTTATAGATTGGATTAGTCTTTCTAGTAGGTATTCTTAATTCTCTCATCTCTTGAAGCTATTTACTCTAGGTCGAAAATTGAATTGACCCCCCCGAATTCTTTCGAACTTTGAATAAATTGAATATTATATTCTCTATTAATATATTAGAATATGTTTTAAATATTCTATAAATATTAGATATTCATAAATATTTATTAGATATTCTATTACTAGAATATCTAATAAATATTTATAGAAGTATTAATAGATTAATATATAATTAATATATATAATATTAATTTTTTTATATTTCGACTTACCCCTAACAGAGTATAGAGTATCAGACCTAGCTCTTCATAAATCGAATTGATATATTACTTATTGAGTACTATAAAAAAAATGCGGATATAGTCGAATGGTAAAATTTCTCTTTGCCAAGGAGAAGACGCCGGTTCGATTCCCGCTATCCGCGCCCTACCTTTTTTATTTTGTATATGTTTAATTTAAATAGTAAGTCTATAAAATTTGATAGTTTATGGGGATAGTCTAGGTAGAGTATTTCCCTTTATTCTTGAACCTCCATTTTTGTCAAAAAATCTTGCGGAGACGGGATTTGAACCTGTGACCTCAAGGTTATGAGCCTTGCGAGCTACCAAACTGCTCTAACCCGCGATAAAGAGAAGAATTGACAACTAATGGACAGACGAATATTGAAGGTACCCCCCCATCATATCTGTACAAATAGAATAAATCATTTATACAGAATGGTAAAGGGACCCTCCTATGATCGATGATCATAAAAATGAATAAAAAATGACGATAATTTTTTATCCTTACCAACTCGATCTTATTGCACCGAGGTAACAAACATGCATGAAACATTTCACGAAGTATGTATCCAGATAATCCAAAGTCTCGATAATTAGCTCTCGGTCTTCCGGTCAAAAAACAACGTCGATGAAGACACATAGGTGCACTATTACGGGGTAGTGATTCTAACTTTTCATGAATTTCCCATTTATCAATTAACGATGGAGCTTTGCTTATTTCTTTTTTGAGGATCGGCGAATCAAATGATATTTTTGTTCCAATTTTTGCCTCTTCTTCTCCCTCTGAATCAAACTTTTCCTTGCCATAATGGTCCATTTCCTACGAATTTCACTGATACAAGTCCAGTCCTAGATGTAGAAATATAAGAAGGTAGTTCCCTCTCTTCTCCATAGAAAGAAAGGAAATAAGATTTTTTTCGGATACCATGAAGAATTAAATAAACCAAATTTCCCCGATGTAGAGGCAATCAAGAAAGCTGCATAAGTAAATATATAACCTACAGAGAAGTGGGCTAATCCAACCAATCTTGCTTGCACAATAGAAAGAGCCATCGACTTATCTCTCCATCGAATCAAATTAGCCATAGGTGTGCGTTCATGAGCCCATGCTAAAGTTTCAATCAATTCCTGCCAATACCCGCGCCAGGAGATTAAGAACATAAATCCAGTAGCCCAAACAAGATGTCCAAATAAGAACATCCACGCCCAGACCGATAAACTATTCATACCAAAGGGGTTATATCCATTGATAAGTTGTGAAGAATTTAACCATAGATAATCTCGTAACCATCCCATTAAATAGGTAGAAGATTCATTAAATTGTGAAACATTACCCTGCCATAGTGTAATGTGCTTCCAATGCCAATAAAAAGTAACCCACCCAATGGTATTTAACATCCAGAAAACTGCCAAATAAAATGCATCCCAAGCCGAAATATCACAAGTACCACCCCGTCCCGGACCATCGCAAGGAAAACTATAACCAAAATCCTTTTTATCTGGCATTAACTTGGAACCACGCGCATCCAAAGCACCTTTTACTAAGATCAATGTAGTTGTATGTAAACCTAGAGCAATAGCATGATGAACCAAGAAGTCTCCAGGCCCTATTGTTAAGAATAGAGAATTACTATTCTCATTAACAGCATTTAACCAACCAGGCAACCATATACTTCGCCCCGCATTGAAGGCCGGACTAGTCGTTGAAGATAAAAGTACATCGAACCCATAGGAAGTTTTACCATGAGCAGATTGTATCCATTGGGCAAATATGGGTTCGATCAAGATTTGTTTCTCTGGCGTGCCAAAAGCAAGCATGACATCATTATGGACATAAAGTCCCAAAGTATGGAATCCCAGAAAGAGGCTGGCCCAACTTAAATGGGATATGATAGCTTCCTTGTGGTCTAACATTCTTGCCAATACATTATCTGCATTCTGTTCTGGATTGTAATCTCGAATAAAAAAGATAGCTCCATGAGCAAAAGCTCCTGTCATAATGAATCCTGCGATGTATTGATGATGAGTATATAAGGCAGCTTGAGTAGTAAAGTCTTGCGCTATAAACGCATAAGCGGGTAAAGAGTACATGTGTTGAGCTACCAAAGAAGTAATAACCCCTAAAGAGGCTAGAGCAAGGCCCAGTTGAAAATGAATTGAATTATTGATTGTGTCATAAAGACCCCTATGGGAATTGAATTATTGATTGTGTCATCAAGACCCTTATGTCCACGACCTAATCTACCCTCCGAAGGAATATGTGCTTCTAAAAGATCTTTTATATTGTGCCCAATCCCGAAGTTAGTTCTATACATATGACCAGCAATGAGAAAAAGAAATGCAATAGCTAAATGATGATGGGCAATATCGGTTAGCCATAAACTTTGCGTTTGCGGATGAAATCCCCCGAGAAGTGTTAAAATGGCAGTTCCCGCTCCTTGGGAGGTACCAAATAAATGACTACTCGAATCGGGGTTTTGAGCATAAAGATTCCACTGACCCGTAAAAAGTGGACCTAATCCTTCGGGGTGTGGCAATACACTTAAGAAATTATTCCATCGAACATATTCTCCCCTGGATCCCGGAATAGCGACATGGACTAAATGTCTTGTCCAAGCTAAGGAACTGACTCCAAATACTCCTGATAAATGATGATTGAGGCGGGATTCGACATTTTTAAACCACGAAACGCTCGGTTTCCATTTCGATTGTAGGTGTAACTAGCCTGCTATTAAAGATATAGCAGAAAGAAATAATAGAAAAAGAGTTCCAGTATACAGATCCCCATTAGTACGTAAACCAATGGTATACCACCACTGGTAAACATCGGAATAAGCGATATTCACTGGGCCAAGAGCACCCCCTCGAGTAAAAGCTTCTACAGCCGGTTGACCAAAATGAGGATCCCAAATTGCATGAGCAATAGGTCTTACATGTAGAGGATCCTGTACCCATGCCTCAAAATTTCCTTGCCAAGCTACATGAAACAGATTCCCGAAAGTCCACTGAAAAATTATTGCTAATTGACCGAAATGAGAAGCAAAAATATTCTGATAAAGACGTTCCTCAGTAATAACATCATGACTGCCGAAGTCATGTGCGGTAGAAATACCAAACCAAATACGACGCGTAGTGGGGTCCTGAGCTAAGCCTTGGCTAAACCTTGGAAATCGTAATGCCATAATGCTTTTCAAATCCTCCTAGCCATTATCCTACTCCAATAATTCTTGCTAAGAAGAATGCCAATATTGTGGCAATTCCACCCAGAAGGTAGTGGGTTACTCCTACAGCGCGTCCCTGTAGAAAGCTCAAGGCTCTAGGCTGAGTATGTAACGCCCCGAAAATTACTCCAAAAAAAATCTTGCTCAAAAATGGGTAAATTTTTTTTTTAAAATAATGATGCCATATAAAATTTATTTCCTTATATTTGTTTCATTTTCGGAACATCACTTTAAGTAACATACAATGCAGAAAATCAAAAACCATTACGTAATGGTAATAAAAATAATCAAAAAGCAAAATAGAAATGGAAACAGCTCCTAGCGGCTAGCCTCAGCATCTGCGGGTGTGCTGGAACACTCGCTTGGATCCTCCTCTATCTCCGAGTCAGAGGAGAGGTTGACAACTTCAATGGAGTCCTCAATGTTAATCAACTCCACGCAGTCATCCTCTTCAGTTGTTGGCTCGTCTTCCTCCGCCGCCATCTTCTCCTCTGGAACATATGGTGAGTGCTGCGAGGGAGTCACCAACCTTGCATCTGCCTAGAGGTTTGGCATCGTCCAATGGGCTGCTCTCCACCATACTGGAGAATTCATCGTATCATCCCAAGTTTGTCGCCTCCTAGAAGGTCCTGCAGCATTTGGCCCTTGAGGGGTCACAGACTGTGTCGACGGCACAGCAGGTGCCGGTCTACGAGGTGGCAGGGTAAAGGAAGCTTCCAGCTCCTCCTGATGGTAGGGAAAGCGCATGAAAGATCCATCACACACCATCTCTACCTCTAAGGCACAAGGGCATGTGTGGGTGTATCTATGACTATCACTACTCCATGCCCCCTCCTGGGACATCGTAAAGCGGTAACTCTGAATCATGACCGAGCGATCAATCTGAACTACTCATTGACGCCCTGGAAGAAAAATAGAAAGAAAATAGAGTAAAACATCTAATGAATATTACTCATTGACGCCATGGAATTACATGGAATATTACATCCAGACAAACACGCATAATAACACAATATATACATCACATATAAAAATGCACAATGATGAATGATGTTATAATCTCATATTATGAGGATCAAAGTCCACAATCTCAATGTATGAATGTTATACTTGTTTCATCCATCCTTTCACCAATATCCTCCCAATATACTATTCGGAAATAACCAAAAGTACAGGTCTCATAACAAGCCGATTTGAACGCACCAAAATTAATCCTCGCAAGGATATATGATCGATCTGTTCCGAAGAACTGTCCATTTCAGGACGGTGTCATATCAAACACTTTCTGGGCATCCCTCTCATTGATCCTGATTGCAAAGAGGGGCTGTCAGAGATCGTCTAGTTTGTGATGTGAGAACTGTCTGATCCAACAGAATACCTCATCCAGGAATACAACGGACTCGTCTCACCTAGACTCACCCTCAAGACTTCACTGACGAACCACCGCCATCGTCGTCCCTCTCAACATCTCGGGGCTCGTTTGTCTCTCGTAAATTTCCTATCCACTACTTCATTATCCATAATGAGTATGAACACTAACCGAGGTTAGCCGATTAAATCTTTTAATCATTATTTTATATGATCGGCCCAACCTAAGACATTTACCAAGGGAATACTTCTTGTGGGACCCGATCTTAAGTCAACACGTAAATAGAGGAATAACATCCCTACCACTACGAACCACTGTTGAATCACCCTGGACAGCCACATGGCCAAGCCTCTTACGGTCAGACGACCTCGCTGCATGGTATCATGTAATCCTTTTTTGGGCATCGCCCTAATCACGACATCATAGTCGGAAACCTTGCCCTAAATAGGCGCAAGAACAAAGGTACTTGTATAAGTTTGTCAATTTTGAGAACCAGACTCAATCATCTGAGTCATGGTCTTTCTCTAATGTAAATACACTTCACACCCAAGCTAGGGCTATTGCCTTTAACAAAGCAATTCCTTACTTTTATTACTTTCAAGAATTTCATATAGTTATTTACCTTTATAACTTCTTGATGGCAAACATGCCATTAGGCTCTCATATATATGAGAGTTATCGTTCAGACGACTTAA